>NW_006399755.1:4285838-4305613 GCF_000299155.1 Elephantulus edwardii
ATTGGTCTACAATCTCCCCCAACCCCTGCCCTCCCCATCCTGAAGGCCTCCACTATGCAACCTTAATTCTGGATTCCTGTGATAACCATAATACCCTATCACATATCATTTTTAAACTGTTTTCTCCCTCATCTGTTTCAATGCAGTATACATAATCTATGCAGTTTTTCTCAGTCTTACCCCAACCCTGATGTCAGTCCCATTCTACAACAGTGGCACTATGCAGTATTTGTCTTTGTGTGACTGAGATATTTTACTCATCCTAATGTCCTCCAGAGTCACCCATTTTGAATAATATTGCATGAGCTCCTTGTTTTTTAATTCAGCGTAGTATTTCATTGTGTGAATATACCACATGCTCTCCATCCATTCCTTTGTTGATGGGCACTTAGGTTGTTTCCAACTCCTTGATATTGTGAACAAAGCCGTGATAAACATGGGTGCGTATATATATGCTTGGATGCTGGTTATGGTCTCTTTAGAGTATGTTCTAGCCATTTTTTAATGCTCTTTGGCAGTATTTTGCTTGCATGTGATATTGATCATATTGTTCAACAGTTTCTACATTAAATTGGATTGTCTTTCTTGGGAATGGAAACAAATAGGTTTATCTGTGTTTGGCTATGCAAGGGCATTTGACTCTGTGGATCACAACAAATTTTGCCTAGCTCTGAAGAGAATGGGAATCTCAAAACATTCAATTTTACTTATGTAAAACCTATAATTGACCAGGAGGCAGTCATCAGAACAGAGGAAAAGAAACACTGCATGGTTCAAAACAGGAAAGGTGTATGCCAAGGATGCATGCTATCTTTACACCTTTTCAATCTATATGTGGAACAGATCATCCAGGAGAATGAGCTCTATAAGGAGAAATGTGACATCATGATTGGAGGAAGAACTCATCAACAACCTGTGTTATGCAGATGATACAATCTTGTTTGCTGAAACTGAGGAGGACCAGAGGCGTTTGCTGTAGAAAGTCAAAGACTGTAGCCTTCAATATGGATTGAAGGTCAACATCAAGAAAACAAAGATTCTCACCACTGGGACAATTGGCAGCATAATGATAGATGTTTACAAGATGGAGATTGTTAATGGCTTCAGTTTGCTTGGCTCCACAATCAACTCTTGGTGCCAGCAGGCAGGAAATCAAAAGATGGATTGCATTAAGAAAGTCTGGCATGGACCTCTTCAGAGGACTGAAAAGGAACTATGTCAAGTCTGGACATTAAGGTGCACATGATCCAGGCCATAGTCTTTGCAATTACTTGTTATGCATCATAAAGTTGGACAGTGACTAAGGACGACAGAAGGAGAATTGATGCCTTTGAGACACGGTACTGAAAAAGAGTATTGAATATACCATGGACTGCTAGGAGAACAAACAGGTTCATCCTGGAAAGGGTGAATCCCATCTGACATACTTTGAGCAAGGAGTGACCAGCTCTTAGAGAGGGACATTGTGTTTATAAGGGTGGAGGCAAAGTGCAAGAGAGAAAGATCCTAGATGGTATGGATTGATTAAATGACTGGGGTAATGAAGGTAAGTGTGTCAGAGACAACACAGTTGGTGCAAGATAGAGCAGGATTCAGAGCTGTTATATATACAGTCACTATGAGTCGCATGTAACAAGAACATGGTAAAAATAATCATAACTGTGAAACTAGAGGCCAATTATTTAATTTTGTTGTTTCAATAGTGTGATTGAAGCAAAGTTGAACTTCAATTCCAGTAAAGTTTTCATTTATTAGATTACTGATGAAGTTATTGAGTTCTATTTAGACATACCTGATTATGTATTTAATTTCAGAGAATCCTGGTTTTTGGATAAGTGAAAGTGTTACTTTTCCCTGTCTAGTGAGGATTTAAAAAGACTGCAAACAATGTAGCCAACAAGATAGTGTTACAGAGCAGAAAACATTAAATATTTGCTCCACCAAATGATAATTCTGTACCTTGGATAGGTCATTTAAACAGAGCATCAGTATGTTTTTAAAATGAGAATACCAATATTTACCAAGATTTAGAATTAGCAAACACTTACCACATGGTCTCTGCTTAGTACTAAAATTTGAAAGAAATCTAAAGATGTGAGTCATTAATTTTTAGTGTGTATTGAGGGGATAAGACAGCAGAAAGTAAGAATGAGAGGCCACTGAGAAGACATAAAACAGGAAATAATGTGATAGCTTCACTTTAATACTCTTTCTGGATTGTTCTTCAATAAGCATGATTTTTTTTTCCTTCTTCACATCCTTCAGTTCTTTACTCAAATAGCATGTAAGGATGCTCTTAGTTGCCCTATAAACAATTTAAACTCTTCTTCTCGAGATATTTTCTAATGTCTTCCCTTTGTAATGCTTAGCAAAATCATAATCAAAATACACATACATTGAGACGAAAAGGAATCTTAGAACACCTGACTATGCTCATGCAAAACCTATACTTGTACCATGAGGAAATCATCAGAACCAAGAAAGAAAGCAATGCATGGTTCAAAATCAGAAAAGGAGTACATTCGGAATTTGTCCTATCTCCCTACCTTTTCAATTCACATGTTGAAGAAATCATTTGAGAGCCTGGACCTTATGAGGGTCAATGTGGCATCAGGATTATAGGAAGACTCATCAACATCCTACCTCATGCAGAAGATAAAATCTTACTTGCAGAAACTGAGGAGGACCTGAAACATTTGCTGCAGAGGGTCAAGGACTATAGTTTGAAATGTGAATTGAAGCTCAACATAAAGAAAATTAAGGTTTTCACCATTGGGCCAATTGGCAGCACTAATAAATGGAGAACAGATTGAGAATGAGATTGTTAACAATTTCAGCTTGTTCACTTCAACAAATCAACATTCTTGTCACTAGCAGTCAGGAAATCAAAAGATGAACTACATTAGGAAAATTTGCTGTCAGGGTCCTCTCTAGAGCCCTGAAAAGCAACATGTCAGTCTAGAGAATGAGGTGCATCTGATCCAGGCCATGGTCTTTGCAATTACTTGTTATTCATCAGAGAGCTGGACAATGATCAAGGATGATAGAAGAATTAATGCCCTTGAATTGTGGTGCGGTAAGAGAGTACTGAACATATCATGGACTTCCAACAGAATTAACAGTTCTGTCCTAGAGAGGATAAACCAAACTTCTCCTTAGACGCAAAAAATTTGAAACTCCATCTCACATGCTTTGAGCATGTAGCCAGGAGGGACCAACCTTTCAAAAAGAATATCATGCTTGAGTTCTTCAGTTCCTTAAACTTAAAAAATGCTGAGCCAGTTTGGCCCTTTTGATTTTCTGACTCCACCTCCTTGCACATTTCTTTGTAATACATTATTTTGTCTTCCTGCATTGCCTTTTGGAACCTTCTGTTCAGCTGTTTAATATCTTGATTTCTTCCCTTTGCTTTGGCTTCTTAGCACTCTAGTGCAATATTCAAGGGTTTGTTGTGTGTTTTTTTTGTGTTTGTTTTTTTTTCTGACATCCAACTTGGTCTTTTCTTTTGCCTCTGTCTTTGCAATGACTTTTTGCATTCTCCATGGATGATATTCTTTATATCTTGCCACAATTTATCTGGTCTTCACTCATTAGCGTTCAAGGACTCAAACCTATTCCTGAGATGGTTTTGAGCTTCATCAGCAATCTGCGTTATGCAAATGACACAACCCTGCTTCGTGAAACTGAGGAAGACTTGAGGTGCTTGCTGCAAATGGTCAAGGACTGTAGCCTCCAATCCGAACTGAAGCTCAACATCAAGAAAACAAAGATTCTCACCACTGTGCCGATTGGCAGCATCATAATGAATGGTGAAGAGATTGAGACTGTCAACAGCTTCAGTTTGCTTGGCTCTATAATCAACACTCTTGGTATGAGCAGCCAAGAAATGAAAAGAAAAATGGCATTGGGAAAGTCGGCTGTCAGAGATCTCTCCAAAGTACTGAAGAGCAATGATGTCAGTCTAGAGACTAAGGTGTTCCTGATATAGTCTAGGGTTTTGCAATAACTTTCTTCTATATGTCAGAAAGTTGGACATTGACTAGGGATGATGGAAAGAGAGTTGATGTCTTTGAGCTGTGGTGCTGGAGAAAAATACTAAATATACCAGGGACTGCTAGGGGAACAAACAAGTTCGTCCTGGAGAGGGTGAAGCCAGTCTGCTCCTTGGAGACAAGGATTCTGAAGCTAGCTTCATCTGACATATTTTAGATATGTTGCAAGATGGGATCAGTTCTTGGAGAGGGACTTCAAGCTTGGGAAGATGGAGGGACAGCGCAGAATAGAAAGACCCTCAATAAGGTAGAATGATTCAGTCACTGGGGTAATGGGGATAGGTGTGTTGGAGACAATAAGATTGGCACATGATGGAGCTGGGCTTAGGGCTGTTGTACATAGAGTCGCTAAGAGTCACAGGCAACTTTACAGCACATAACAAAAACAACACATATTTTGATTTCCTGACTGCTGCTACCATCGATGTTGATTGTGAATCCAAGTAAAATGAAATCACTGACAATTTCAATCTTTTCTCCTTTTATCATTATGTTGCCTATTGATTTGGTGATGAAGATGCTTGTTTTCTTGATATCATCTACATAATGTAAGTTGTTGCTGGGTCTTCCTTCATTATTGGTGTCATATTCTTCTTTATAAAGACCAGCTTCTCAAACTCTTTTCTCACTATACATAATGAGGAAAGAATAGATTAAAAGTAAGATAGAGAAGGCGATTCATTCAAATCAGCAAACCTTTATTGAGTCTTTACTGTTACAGATATCCTTCACTTCTGATAACTAGCTACCATCTACTGTTCCCTAAGACTGTCATTATCTTCGTGGCATCCATACAAGTCCTTTCAATATTAACTCATAGTTTATGAAGCAGTCTCTATCTTTCTGCCATTCCAATCTCCTGCTGAAAAAGAACTTAGGCTGTTTTCTGATCATCCAGTGATTACCTTTGTGAATTGGCTATATGTACATCTGGCTAGCCTGAGACAAATCCCAAAACATGTCCGACACTACAGAACCTGTCCATTAACGTTTGTTCACGGCAAAATTAATTTGCCTTATACAATAAAACATATGGTTAATTTAACCCTATTTTTTATAAGAATCTCCCACTAAACTCTTGCAAAGCCAGAAAAAGTAGGTTTTATTCTTCTTAGAAATTGGGTACATAAACAAATATTCTCTGGGTAGTAGACTGTCAAAGAAGTAAAAAGTAAGATTCTGCAGCAATTCCCTAAAACAAGCCCAGAGATTCTATAATAATTATAAGTTCTGAAAACTCATCTTCCTTTAAAAGAGTCTATCTAAATTTTGTGAGAATGAAGAAGAAAGAACATTTAACAAAAAAAGTAGGACTGGAGTTTACTTCTTGAACACAATATAAATTAAACCTCAGACACTATTATTTTCTTTTTCAACAGTAAATTTTAAAATAGCATTATTATTATTTTTAAGAAAATGTTTTCTCAATGAAAGAATCCTTTCTTTTACTTTTCCATAATTTTTGACTCATGTACTTATAACTTGTTAGTCAAATTTGTGTCTTCTAGGTTGCAACACCCCCATGATACATCTTCAAGGATATGAACATGTACGGCCAAGCACAATCAATTAGAGTGCATCTAAATTCCAAAATCAATCTCCATAATAGTCTATGTGTTTCCTACTGCCAAAAGGGCCCTTTAGAGTAGTGAGAGAAGATCTTCACCCTGAAACCCACAGCGTCCCTTTTCAGCAGGAAGTAGCTAAGAGAATACGCCATCCCCTTTTCCTTATGAATCAGGGTGAAGTCTCTCTCAGGGAGGAGTGATAGGGAATGGCAAAGGACACACCGACAAAGGAGATTGATTAATCAGAACTGACTTTGACAAGCACTGTGGCAATTGGACAATTAAAACAGACATTCGGATGGTGGGGAAGAAGAACAAACTGGGGAGGAGGGTAGAGAGAATGGTGCAGCAATGAAGGAATGAAAACCCAAAATCCCTGTAAATGTTCATTAAAACTAATAAAATTTAATAATAAAAAAAGAAAATGTTTTCTATTTTAAAATAGTTGCAAAAGTGTATAATTAGGATATATTTAGAGGAAATTATGATAAATTTAATAATTATCTCACAAAAAGGCAACTATTTTATAGACCACTGTTTAAAAAAGGAAAGCTTTACATAAACAGAGTCAACTAAAACAGATGTAATCAATTTTAAATATTTATCAGGAATGGGAAGAGGGGTAGAGAGAGAGGGGCAGCAAATAGTACATAGCATTGTCTGGTGTCTCCTGGTCAGCGAGTGGCACTGCCAAAGCAAAAATGTGAAGTTCAAATCCACGAGCTACTCCACAGGAAGAAGAAGAGCTAACCCCTGTCCTGTAATTTACACTCTGAAATCTGCTAAAAAAACAGCTATGAGTCCGTTTAAACTCCATGACACACAACAGTTAACAATAGGCGCATACTAAGATGGGTGAATTGAAAGATAGTATTGAATGAAAGAATGAATAGTACACTGTCACTAAAGAAAAAGGAGACACAGAGAAGTATAGAAGGATTCATGGAAATGAGAACTACAGGGAAGAAACTAAGAAAGTGCTATTACACTGCGTTTATTGAAATTAACATTGTAGAATAAAATGTTTATGAATGGCTGAATGAGAAGTTAAGTTGCTTTGATAATCTTCATTTAACTCACACACACGCGCACACACACACACAAAATTTTAAAGAGAATGCTGCTGTTTTGATATGGGCCATCAAGTCAGAACCAACCCACAGCTGACCCTCCAGCTGGTTTTCAGAGTCAGTAAATCACATAGGAGGAGACTGCCCATCTTTCTCCCATGGAGAAGCTGGTGCGATTGAACTCTGTGCCTTTGGGGTACAAGTGCAGGTTTTTACTAGGACACAAGAGCTCCCTAAAAAAATAAGTCATTGGAAAAAAATTATAATAGCCATAGACTCTTTCTTTGTGGTAATAATTAACAAGTCTGTTTTCTGTTAATAGTAATTTTCTTCTGCCCTTTATGGAACTGAATTTCATATTTTTAACTTAATAACAATATTACCTTTTTCAAAAGTTATAAAGACCTAAATGTATATAGAAAATGCCAAAAAAAATATTGCCATTTGTCTGCCAGAAAATAAGTATTTTCATAAATACATTAAGCAGTGGTTAAAAGCAAGGATTCGGGAGTAAACTTACTGGATTCAAATCACAGCTCCAGCACTCTACTAGTAATGTGACCCTGGTAAAATTAGTCAACCTCTCCTTGTTTCTAATTCCTTATCAACTAAATAAAGAAAATAATTATAGACTCTACCTCATTAGAGATGCGTGAATTAATTATGTCAAGCATTTAGAAAGGTGCTTAGTGCATAGTAGACTCTATGTTCATATTTGACATTACTATTTTAATCATCTCCAACTTGGCTTCAAACATTAAGTCTGTTACCTGGTTATTTAACTTTATAGTTATTAAATTTCCATTCTTACATTTTCACTGTTATCCAAAACTATTATGATCCAAACAGTCAAATTCTCTTGTTTAGTCAATAAACACACGTAAATATCTTTCTGGTATTCTCTGCTTTCACCCATGATTCATCTGCCACCAATAACAATATCCCTTTTCCACAGCCTTTTCTGAATCCAGTTTGAATTTCTGCCAGTTTCCAGTTTTTAGAGTTATTCAGTTATTTTTAAATAACCTTAAGCAAGATTTTACTTGTGTGTGATAGTAATTATACTACTTAATAATATCTTCTTACTACTGCCATGTTAGCAAGCTCTGGTGACCTACTGAGTAAGAAGCTATACTACCATCCCAAAGGCATGTGGTTCAACTTCCCCAGCTTCTCCACGGGAAAAAGATGAGCAATCAACTTTCAGGCACTTTGCTGCCTCTGAAAACACTCTTGAAGGTCTGCTATGGCTCAGGCCCTACTCAACGGTACACAACATTTCCACCTTATTTTTTTTGCCAATGCCTTCAGTGCACCTTAAACTTCTTCTTTCAGTACGACTAGTATTTGATCATATGCTCCTTCCAAAATAATTTAGCCTGACAAACTCTTTTTGATAGGTTGTTATAGTTGTTGTTGTTATGTACTATTGAACTGAAACCAACTCATAGCTCACCCTTCACTGTTCACAGACAGTAAATCACAAGGCTGGAGACTGTCCATCTTTCTGTCACATCTTTCTGGTGGATTCGAACAGTGAGAGTAGCTCAGGATATGGCAGGGTTCAGACTTGTGCACAGGGTCCTTATGTGTAGCAAGCAACTTGAGAGTACATAACAACAACATGAGAATTCAGTGTTCCATAAGCAAAAAGCACTTTTTCACCTCATTCATACCTGGAAACCAATAGTTAACTTATGTTTCATTTTTTTTAAAAATGTGGTCAAACATAATTTATCCTTTTGTGATTGACTTATTTTACACAACATAATGTCTACAAGTCCCATCCATATTATACTATAAAACACAACTTTGTTTCTCCTACTAGTTAAGTGTGTATGTAGCACCACATTGTGTCTATCCATTCATCTGTTGATGGACATTTAGATTTTTTACTTTTAGGCTATTGTTAACACTGATATCTCTGGTCTCAAGCTCTTCCAAGCATTTAATAAGAAGAGCACTGAAGGTATTG
This sequence comes from Elephantulus edwardii, assembly GCF_000299155.1. Classification (NCBI taxonomy): domain Eukaryota; kingdom Metazoa; phylum Chordata; class Mammalia; order Macroscelidea; family Macroscelididae; genus Elephantulus; species Elephantulus edwardii. The sequence continues at coordinate 4,294,504 of NW_006399755.1, forward strand.
TCAAAATTTGAGGCCCCGGGGATTGATGGGATACCAATTGTCATGTTTCAACTAACAGATGCTGCCCTGCACATACTCATCAGTCTATGCTCAGAAATTTGGAGGACAGCTACTTGGCCAATTGATTGGAAGAGATTCACATTTGTTCCCATTCCCAAGAAAAGTGATCCAAAAGAATGTGGAAATTATCAAACAATATCATTAATATCGCACACAAGCAAAATATTGTTGAGGATCATCCAAAAACATCTAGAACAGAACATTAACAGAGAACCACCAGAAGTTTAAGCTGAGTTTAGAGGAGGCCGTGGCACCAGGGATATCATTACTTTTATTTCAGATGGATCCTGGGTAAAGCAGAGAATATATTAAAAAAAAGTCTCTGTGTTTTTAATTGACCATACAAAGGCATTTGACTGTGTGGGTCATAAAAAAAAACCCACAAAAAATTCATGGTTAATATTGAGAAGAATGGGAACCCCAAAGCACTTAATTATGCTCATACAAAACCTTTAGCTAGATGAGGAACCATCGTCCACACAGAGCAAGGGAACACTGCATGGTTTAAAATCAGGAAAGTTATGTATCAGGGTTGTATTCTTTCTTCATACCTATTCAATCTGCATGCTGAGTAAATCATTTGATAAACTGGACTCTGTGAAGAAGAATATGCCACCAGGATTGGAAAGACTCATCAACAAACCTGCATTATGTGGTTGACAAAACCTTGCTTGCTGGAAGTAAGAAGAACTTTAAAAACTTGCTGCAGAAAATCAAATATTATAGCCTTCAATATGTACTACATTTCAAAATCAGTAAGGCAAAAATTTTTACCACTTTACCAATAAGCATAATCATGATAGATGGAGAAAAGACTGAAATTGTCAACTTCGTCTTACTTGGATCACAGTCAACTTCTTTGGTATAAGCAGGCAGGAAATCAGGAGACATACTACATTCAGCAAGTCTGCTGTCAGAGATCCCTCAAATTTATTAAAGAGCAATGATGTCAGATGGAAGACTAAGGTTCTCCCTATTCAGGTCATAGTCTTTTCAATCATTTGAAAACTGGACAATAAATAAAACTGACAGAAGAACTGATGCTTTTGAGTTGTGGTGTTTGAGAAAAGCACGGAATATTTCATAGAGTGCAAAAAATATAAATAAATACATCTTGAAAAAAGTACACCAAAGTACTCCTTGGCAGCAAGGATGGCAAAGCTTCATCTCACATACTCTAGGAATGTTGCTAGGGAAGACTATTCCTTGGAAAGTGACATTATACTTCATAATGTCGAGGGTCAGCAAAAGAGAGGAAGAACCTCAACAAGATGGAGTGACACAGTGACTGCAGCAATGGGATCAAGTGTGTCAGAGATTACGAAGTTGGCACAGGATAGGACAGGGTTCAGATCTGCTGTTCAGTAGGTCACTTTGAGTCAAACACAATTTGATAGTACCTGATAACAATAATTGTATGTGTTCAGGAAGTTCCAGTGGCTCAGTGGTAAAAAGTTGTGCTGTCAACTTAAAGGCAAATGATTAGAACCAATCAACTGTTCTGCAGGAAAAAGATGGGTAATCTCCTGCTGTGTTACTTAACCGCCTCTGAAAGCTCTCTGGATGGTCAGCCATGAGTGGTTCTGACTCAACAGCACATAACAACAACAGAGCAAGTGTTTAGGTACAGAGATCATCTGGTCACAGAAAGTCTCACACTCAGAAGAGACCCATGTTCAGTTTAATCCTCTACTGTAAGAGTCCTGACATTCATAACAATTTTTAAAAAAAGAAACACGTATTTTCATTTTGCCATGTTGTTGTTATCAAATGATGACAATTTAACTACTAACTCATAGCAACTCTATGAACAACAGATTCAAGCCTTGTTTTATCCTGTGCCATCCTCACGACCTCTGCCATGCTACAGTCCATTGTTGTAAGCACTGTATCAATCCATCTAGTTGAGAGTCTCCCTCTTTTTCACCGACCCTCTAATTTTCCCAGACTTGCTTATGTAAAACCAAAGGCCTTATGCCCTTTTTCCAAGACTGGTGAACCCAGACAATATGCCAAATGTATGTGATACAAAGTTTTTCCTCTTTGAGGCACCCTGATTATATTTACTCCAACATAGGTTTGTTCTTTGTCAGTTCATGGTATATTCAACACCCACCAACCCCACAATTTAAATGAGTAAATTCTTCCTTAGTCTTCCTTATTCACTGTCCAATTTTTACATGCATATGAAGCAACAGAATATATCATAGGTTGGATCAGATGCACCTTATGACATCCTTGTTCTTCAGCACTTTCAAGAGGTCCTTGATTTGCTATCCTGTATGTTGATTACAGATTTCAAAAAAAAATTAAAGGCTTGAGATACTTGACAACTTCAATCTTTTTTTTTTCATTTATCATGATGTCGCATGTTTTTCTAGCTGTAAACATACTTGTTGTCTTGACTTTGAGGCTGTAGGGGTTTGGGTTTTTTTTTTTTCTTCTCCAGTAAGTTACTTAAGACTTTTCCATGTTCTACAAACACGTTTGTGTTATCCTCATACAGCAAGTTGTTGATTAGTCTTCCTCCAATATGGATGCTACATTCTTCTTAATATAGTATAGCTTCTCAAATTATTTGTTCAGCATATAGATTAAACAGGTATGGAAGAAAAATGTATCCATGACATTCATTTTTCTAGATTTGAAACCATGCCCTTGCCCTGTTCAAATGACTGATTCTATATATTTTTGCCTTAGCTATGACAAATCATATAGTCAATCCTGCTCAATACATGTCTATTAAACTCTGTTATGTGATTCAATAACTTGCACAGGTTGTTTCTATTTTAATAGCACACTCAAGAGCTCTCACACATTCTCTTTTTTTCCTCTCCAATCATAGATTCCCTCACTAAATTATCTTTGAATAAATCTGTCCCTCATCACTCATAAAGCCCCTGCCTTGGTCAAAAACACCCTAAAATTACTAGAACAAAGAACATGTATTCAAACAACAAAGGGAAATCTAGAAACAATGATTTAAGACTCTAGGAACAAGGTGTGAGTGGCTGTACCAACAGATTTTTAGTAATGACTGGGATTACTTTTTGTACTTTGATGTTATGTGCCATAGAATCTCCTGTGACTCATAGCAACTCTACGTACACCGTCAGAACTCCATCTATCCTGAGTCAGTCTCACTGTCTCCAACATACCTATCCCCTGTTACCCCAGTTACTAAATCAATCCATCTCATCCTGGATCTTCCTCTCTTGTGCTGTCCCTCACAATTGGACTGGACCTCACCATGGAAAATTTCCTTATTCTTTGATTTAAAAAAAAAACCAACTTAGAAACTATAAAATTATATCATTAGAAGAAGAATCCTTCTAAGTTGATATTTATCTTCCTCAAGATCTTCCTATACTCCCCCATATCACAGTGACTTTAAAAATGCATTCATGTACTATACAACACTTATTTCATCAACTTGTGAGGTCAATTCCTCCTCATTTTGAAGCAGAATATAGTTTGGTGACTTTCTAATGGCATAAGGTGGTCAAAATAATACTATATTACATCCAAGGCTAAGACACTAAAAGAACAGTTAGTTGGATCTCTGAATAGTAACATAAGAAGGTCAGGGATCATGTTTCCTATTGCCAAAGTGGCCCTTTAGTGTAGTGAGAGAAGATCTTCACCCTGAAACCTACAGCATCCCTTTTCAGCAGGAAGTAGCTAAGAGAATACGCCATCCCCTTTTCCTTATGAATCAGGGTGAAGTCTCTCTCAGGGAGGAGTGATAGGGAATGGCAAAAGACACACTGACAAAGGAGATTAATCAGAACTGGCTTTGACAAGCACTGTGGCAATGGGACAGTTAAAACAGACTTTCAAGGGGGGGAAAGAGGAACGAACTGGGGTGAGGGTAGAGAAAATAGTGCAACAATTAATGAATGGAAACCCAAAATCTATGTAAATGTTCATTTAAATTAATAAAATTTAATAATAATTAAAAAAACGAAATTTGAGGGAAAAAAGAAAAGAAAAAAAAAAAAGAAGATCAGGCATCCTAAGTCATGGAAAGAACTTCTACTTGGCTCTCTGAATGCTCATATAAGAAAGTCAGATATCCCAAAACACTATACCACAAGGAAGTTCAAGCCACAAAGAGAGACCACACATAGATGTTTTGGTTGACAGCTACTCTGAGATCCAATCCAATAATCACTAGAAGGTTGTTACAAACAAAGTAACAAGCTATTAAATTTTTCTTGCCCCTAAGAATATAAGGAACCCTTAGCTGTCAAGCCTTCTCATGGCCTAAATAAAATGAAGCCGTTAAAAGCCATTTCTAACTATGCCTTGTCATAATTCCTGATCCATTAAATCCTTGTACATAATAAAAGTCATTTATATTATTAATATCTAGAGTACCGTATTGTTTAGCAACAGTAACTGAAACAGGGTTAGACCAACACAATGAGGCAGTTCACAGCAGAGTTCAGGATGTACAATGTCTGTTAGGCACTGCACACTGCAATAGTTAAAACACTCCCAAACCCACTCCAAATTATCTAATAAAATACTGTCCCAAATAGATAATCAAGAGCAGTGAGACATGTATAACAGTAGAACTTAAGAGTGTTAGATTAAGAAATAAAACACAGGATAAAAAATTGTTTATACATTAGTTGGTACTCTCCCATTACCAAGGATGTAATACCATGGCCATTCCAATACTTTGAGGTGAAGGCTCCTTGAATACTAAAGCACAATAATTTATCGAAGAGACCACTGACTGCTGACACTGGCAGTGCATTTGAGGGAACCACTGCTTTTTCGAGTTGCTCTCTTACAATCTCTGTCCAGTGGTTGGGATGGCCTGTGGAAATCAGAGAGAACTTTCCCTCACAACAAAGAAACAACAACAACAACAAACCAAATCCATAAAGAAAACCCAGGAAATTAGCAAGAAGTAAAGGAAAGAGGTCAACTTGACTACCTGTCAGAGTAAAAAGAGGGATTTTGAGATCATGCAACAAAACCAGAAGGCAGCTAATGAGAAGTCTTTGCAGAACAGAGAAAAATGATGACTGGCTAATTTTGAAAACTTGGGTGCTACTGCTAACTAGGTGTGTAATACATTCTAAGATCAAGATTACGTAGAGTGAACTGTCAATACATATGTTATCACTTATCCTTATAAAACAGTCTATATTAAACTTTACCTTTTGACCTGATTTAGTGTGATGTTTTAGAGCTCCTCTTTGAAAAATAAAACATCAAGCATGCATGCACCATAAAAAAAAGCCACAATAATTTCTCAATATAAGATGAGTAATTGTGAAGGGATCAGAAGTCTTGGTTAAAAAGAACACTAGAGGCTGGAAAACAAAATTTAATAAACAGTCATCCCAGGTAGTGTGAGGAAAGCAAAAGTGTCAAATTACTGCAATGAAATAAAATTCTAGTAGAAAATCTAAAGGCGGATGTATATGAAGATCTAGGGATTACTCAGCAATGCAGTAGCCTAGTGGCACACTGGCATCAACAATGGGTTCAAACATACCCATAATTATGGAGAGGACACAATACAGGACACTGTTTTGTGCTGTTGTACATAATGTCCCTCTGAGCTGAAACCAACTTAATGGTAACAAACAACAGAAACAACCTGACTCCAAAACCTTTGTCCTTGACCACTGCAAAGGCTCATTCATTATTAACACAAATCCAAGTGAACTAATCAATCATTCATATGTTGTTGTTATGTGTGGTCGAGCCACCTATGACTCATAATGAACCTATGTACAACAGCCCTACACCCTGCTCTATCCTGTGCCAATCAATTCATCTCATTGAGGGTCTTCCTCTCTTGTACTGTCCTTCCCCCATCCCAAGAATGGCATCCCTCTCAAAGGTCTTATCCCTCCCTGCAACATGTCCAAAGTATGTCAGACGAAGCTTCAGAATCCTTGCCTCCAAGGAGCAGCCTGGTCTCACCCTCTCTAGGATGAACTGGTTGTTCTCCTAGCAGTCCATGGTATATTCAATACTCTTCTCTAGCACCACAGATCGAAGGCATCAATTCTCCTTCTATCATCCCTAGTTATTGTCCAAATTTCTGATGGATAATTCTTGACCTTCTAAACCAAGCACTTCAGGTCCTCCTCAATTTTAGCCAGCAAGCAAGGTTGTGTCATTTGCATAATGCAAATTGTTGATGAGTCTAACTCCAATCTTTATGCCACATTATACATAAGAAAAATGCACATATGAGAAGTCAGATTGGGAAATTTTTTTTTATTTCAGGTTTTTAGTAAGGGATTGAATAAGAACATAGTTGTTGTGGTGGTGGAAGTGTACTGTCAGGTCATAAGTGACCATAGCTGAACCTCTGGCAGGTTTTGAGATGCAGTTAATTACACAGAAGGAGACTGTCCTTACTTCTCCCTAGAACAGCTGGTATATTCAAACCATGTGCCTTCAAGATTGTAGTGAAGCTTCTTGCCACTAGGCCACCAGAGATCCCTAGAATACAATTAAGGAAAAAATATCTGGGGAAGGGACTTGCATTATTTCAAGCTGTAGGTAAATCAAGACAAGTCTTTAAAATGTAATTTTTTTAAACATGTAAGTCATTCTGATTCTCAAAGATTTGTTATGTCTTTAACTTTGGTAAAAAAAAATAAAAGGTTTTTTTTCTAGGTACCAAATACATCCTGGACAGGTGACTAGTACATAAATCAAAGAAAGTAGAAAGCATTCTTTATAACTATTGTTGTTGATTACCTTTGAGTTGAGCACAACTCATAGCAACCCTCTGAACAAAAGGCCTGAAGCCCCTCTGCAACTATCAACATTTATCAAAGTTCACAGAGTTTCCAGAGGCATGGTATTTAGGAAGGGGATACCACTCCATTATTGTGGAAAATATTTAGGTCTAAAGGACAGAGGGAAACTGCAATAGATGGAATAAACAATACTTAAAGAGGTAAAAAGGCAAAATCTTCAATGACCCAAAAAACATCAAAGAAGATAGAAGAAATATACAAAGTCACTGTTCCAAAAAGAACTGGCTGACAGAACCAATTCTGGAAGTAGCAGGTGATCCAACAGAATGTGAAAATTACAGAACATTATTACTAATATCACACGCAAACAAAATCTTGCTAAAGAATATCCAAAAATCAACCAGAACAGGACATTGACAGGAAACTGCTAGAAATACAAGCTGGGTTTAGAAGAGGCAGTGGCACTAAGGATACCATTGATGATATCAGAGGGACCTTGGCTGAAAGCAGAGTACCAGAAAGATGTCTATTTGAGTTTTGTTAACTATGCAAATACATTTGACTGTGTTAATCATGACAAATTGTGTCTAACATTGAGAAGAGTGGGAATTCCAGAAACAGTCAAGGATATATCTTTTCTCCATACTTTTTGAATATATATGCTGAACAAATCATTCAAGAGGCTAGACTTTAAGAAGAAAATGGCTTCAGCATTGGAGGAAGACTCGTCTACAACCTGTGTTACACAGATGATACAACCATGTTTGCCAAAACTGAGGAGGACTTGAAGCATTTGCTGCAGAAGATCAAGGGCCACAGCCTTCCATATGAAATGCATTGCAACATCAAGAAAACAAAGACCCTCTTCACTAGGCCAATAGAGAGAGGAAGAAAAGACTGAAGTTGTTAACTATTTCATCTTGCCCAGATCTACAATCAACACCCTTGGCAACAGCAGTCAGGAAATTCAAAGATGAGTAGCATTGGAAAATTTTGCTGTCAAGGACTGTTGAAGAGTGCTAAAGAGCAACAATATCAATTTAGAGACTAAAATGCACCTGATCCATGCCATAGTCTTCTCAGTTACTTGCTATGCATCTGAGAGCTGGACAATGAATAAGGATGACAGAAGAACTGATGTCTTTAGATTGTGGTGCTTGAGAAGAATACTGAACATACCATGGACTGCCATGAAAACAAACAGGTCTGCCTGGAGAGGACAAAACCCGGTTGTTCCCTGGAGGCAAGGATTTTGAAACTCCATTTCACATACTTTGCGCATGTTGTCAGGAGGAGTAAGTCCTTGAGAAAGGACATCATTCTTGAAAGGTTGGGGGGTCAAGCACAGGATAGAGGGGTCTTGGATGAGATGGACTGACATAGTTGACACAGTGACTGGGGTCAGGTGTGTCAGAGAGAGTTAAGCTGGCCCAGCAGACGGCGAGGTTCAGAGTCATAGGATCACTGTGTGTCATGCTGTACTCAAGGGCACACAACAACACTTGTTCATCATTCAGACACACACACATTATCAAAAGCAAACAAAACCTATGATCATTTCAAGAGGAAATAATTTTTACCATCTGCAGAAAAGCAATTTAAATGATAACATTTTATGAATATCAATCATATGTCATTCAGAATGTAAGATTCAGGATATAAAGAGGTTAACAAACAGAAACTTGAAAGTTGGGAGTTCACGAAAATGTAAATAAAACATATAAAGCAATTAATGTTTCCTTTGGTCTTGGAAATTATCAATTGAAAATGTTATCTAATTGTGTTCTTACATGGAAATCTCCTACCTCTCAAAACACAAGTTTTGTACATGTACATGGCATACAGAACCATGTACATAATTATAAGGCACTTCATGACACAGAATGCATCCAAATCATGCAAATACTGTTTTTCATCAAAATAATAATACCTGGAAAAGTATTTTATAAGAACGAAACTGTTATATAAATTTCATTATAATTACCACGCATTAAATTTCCAATCTATGATGCAGCAACAAAAAACAGAGCATCTTGGTTTTCAGTATTTTCAACTTAATTGTACCAAAATGTCTCTGTCTGACATTTATTCCATTTTGGTGGAATATTAAATAGGTTATATATCATACTGAATTTTCAAACAGACTTTTATTTTGAAAAAGAATTTAAATCTCACAAGACAATTTCAAAAGGAAAAGTTTTTACTATACTCACCACTTTCAAAACAAGCATCAAAAATGAGATGTCCTTTCTTGGGCAGTCCACAGTATCCAGCTGGAAGTACTATATATTTGCTCACATTTCCTCCGATGGCATCATCAATTCCCATATCATTGCCTATTTTATTTAAAAAAATATATTAGACATAAATAAAAATAGTCAGTTATAAGCATACTAAAAAATTAAAAGTCCAATAGAATTTCTTCATTAATTTTCTCCTCCCCCTGTTGTGTCCTGTTGTGCACTGTTTACCTAGGCAGTAAAAAGTAACGATATTCTAGGAAAAACTAGAAATAAATTGTATTTTTAAATTATAAAAGTATGTAATAAAATCTCTACCACTACAAATTATTTGTAAGTCCAAAATCATTTATTTCATTCCCTTTAATTTATTTCATTCCCTTGAGTTTCAACTTCTCTCATAATAAAAAGAGAGCACTAAAAACTACTTTCAAAATTGTGTTTTAAGAGTTAAATCTCTAAAACAAGCTATGATAACTAAAACCCAGATGTTCCTTCTTGTTGTTGATATGTGCCTTCAAGTTGGAACTGACTCACTACTGACCCTCCATCAGGTTTTCAGAGGCAGTAAATCACATGGGAGGAGATTTCTCATCCTTCTATGGAGCAGCTGGTGAATTCAAACTGTGTGCCTTTGGAATTGCAGTGTAGCACCTTCCCACTAGGCCACGAGAACTTCCTAGATGTTTATCAGTTATTTAATAAGTGGTTGTGCATTATATTTTTTCATAAATACACATGCATTTCTTTTAATATGAATAAAGCAATAGAATTAAAATTAACAGTGACTTCCAAATGCCCCAACATATGTTATAAAGTAGTGAGTTGAGAAACCATGGAATGAACACAGAAATATTATTTCTTGCTAACAACAAAATTTTTTTTTAAAATTTGAACTTTGACTTGAGATACAGAAAGCTCTGAAGGGCATTACTTTCACCTTAACAATAAGAACAAGGTGCTAAATTACAAAATAATAACTTTCATCAAATCCACCAGAAACTGAGGTTAAAGGGTAACAAAATAATGTATGCAAGAAAATTTAGATCCTAACCTTCCCCACACAAAAAGTAAATAAATAAATAAAAATTAATAGAAAGCAAGCAATGACTCATTTAGAGCAAAGCCCAGGAGGAAGAGATGTTGACTCTTAAATACAGATAAAAGTTACAGAAAACTTCTCATCAGAAATTAAACAAACCAAAAGCAAAACAAGTAATATCTCTAAACGAGTTAAAGGGGGGATAAAAAGTCATCATAGCATTCTACACCAGAAAAAAAACCAAAAACAAAACACCACATTTCCAAACTGAAGGATGCAATAAAAATATACTGTGAAAAATCAAAGCTTAGAGAATTTATTCTCCGCATCCCTTTAGTATCAGAAATATTAAAGAGCATTCTTTAGAAAGAAGAAAAATGGTGTCAGAATTAAACTAGAATTTTAATTTTAAAAATATTAAAGGGCTCCAGAAAATACAGATAATACTCAAATTTTTTTCTACCATTTTTAATCACTCAAGTACTTGCTACAGAATTACAGCTTTTAATATGGATTACATATCAATATCAAGGAAATCAAGATCCTTACCACTGGACCAATAGGCAACATCATGATAGACTAAGAAAATACTGAAGTTGTCAGTGGTTTTATTTCACTTGTATTTACAATTGACATCCCTGGTATCTATCTACATCCCAGAAATAAAAATATGTTGCACTGGGGGAAAATTGCTGTCAAGATGATCTTCAAAGTGCTAAAGAGCAAGGATGTCAATTTAAAGACTAAGGTGTGCCTAACCCAAGCCATGGTTTTGTAAATTGCTTCTTTGGCATCTAAAAATGCAAATAATTAATGAGAATATCAGAAGAAAAATGAATGCCTATGAATGATGGTGCTGCAAAAAAGTATTGAAGATCTATGGGCTGCCAAGTGAACACATAAATCTTCCTAGGAGAAAATGTGGTCAGGGTGCTCCTCAGAGGCAGGTGAAACTCTTTCTCACACATTCAGGGCATGTTGTCAAGAGAGGTCAGTTCCTGGACAAAGAAGTCATGCTTGGAAAGGTG
>NW_006399755.1:4311364-4319134 GCF_000299155.1 Elephantulus edwardii
TACTTTAGACATGTTGCAAGGCGGGATTAGTCCTTGGAGAGGGACGCCATCCTTGGGAGGGTGGAGGGACAGTGCAAGAGAGAAAAATTCTGGATGAGATGGATTGACTCAGTGACTAGGGTAGTGGGGTTAGGTGTGTAAGAGACAGTAAGACTGGCACAAAATAAAGCAGGGTTTAGGGCTGTCCTACATAGGGTCACTATGAGTCACAGGCGACTCGGTGGCACATAACAACACTATCATTTTTCAAAAGTCTTCCTACACGTGTTCTTACTGCAAATATAGATTCACAAGGGGGGGGGAATCCCCCAATACACATACCCTAATTCTCTGTAAAACAAATAAGATGCCTGGGATTTTTTTTCCAAATTTTTTTAACTGAGATTTTAATGAAAGTTTATAAAAAACTTGGGTTTCCAATAGTTCATTGTTGTACATTTTCCTCCCTGCTCCTGCTTTACCCATATTGTGTTTTTCTTTGAGGGGAAAAAGTTCTTTCATTGTTATACAGTACCCCCACCCCACCCCAGACCACTTTACTATGCAGCTCTTATTCTGGAATCTTGTCATGCCAATAATAACTAATAATATATTGCTTTTATACAGTTCTCTCTCTCATCTGTTTCAATGTCATATAGATTATTTATCCTCTCTTTTTTTAGTTTCCCCCTAGCTCCCATATCAGTTCTGTTTTATAACAGTGGCATTAATGCAGGTTTTGTCTTTTTGTGACTGAGATATTTCACTCAGCATAATGCCCTCTAGGGTACCAATGAGTTCCTTGTTTTTCAATGCAGCATAGTATTCCATTTTGTGAATGTACCACAACTTCTCTATACATTCGCTTGCTGATGGGTACTTGGGTTGTTTCCAACTCCTTGCTATTGTGAACAAAGCTGCAATAAACATGGGTGTGCATGTATCTATTTGGATGGCAGTTACGGTTTCTTTAGGGATGTCTGATATTTTTTAAACTACTATCAAACAGTTATGTTTCAGTTGCCAACTAGGTAGTGTGGTGTTTGCTGTTAGGTGCTGTTGAGTCAATTATGACTCAAAGGAACCCTATGAACAAACTATCTGAACCTTATCTTTCCTGTGCCATTTTCATCATTTCTGACATACTTGAACCTATTGCTGCAGTCACCATGTCAATGCATCTTGTTGATGGTCCTTATATCTTCCGCTAACTTCCCACATTTCCAAGCATGATATCCCTCTCTAAAGATAAGCCTTTCCTAGTAACATGACAAAAATATATGAGATGAAGCTTTGTTGTCCTTGCTACCACTTGGACTGCATTTCCTACAAGACATATCTGTTTGTTCTCTTGCTAACCCATGGGATAGTTAGTCCTTTTTTCCCAATCCTGCAGGTCAAAAGGTTCAATTCTTCTGTCATCCTTATACATTGCTTAACTCTCAGATGCATAAGTGTCTTAAAAGACTGTCAGGCACATCTTAGTCTTCAAACAGTTGTCATTGCTCCTCAGTAATTTGTAGAAGTACCTAACTGCAGATTTTCCCAATGCAACACCTCTCCTGATGTCTTGACTGCTGGTAACATAGATGTTGATTGTGGATCCAAACAAGAAGTCATTGACAACTTCAACATTTTCTTCATCTTTCCTATGTTGCCTCTCAGTCCAGAGGTGAGCATTTTTGTTTCTTGATGTTGATATGTAATCCATATTGAATGCTGTAGACTGATCTTCTGCAGCAGGTGCTTCAAGTCCTCCTTACAATCAGCAAGCAAAGCTGTGTCATCTGGAAATGCAGGTTGTTGACAAGTCTTCCTCTAATAGTGATCTAATACAATTCTTCATAGTGTTCATTTTCTCATTGATTTGCTCAGTGTACAGATAGAACAGATAAGGGGATAGGATAAAACACTGATGCACACCTTTCTTAATCTGAAACTATGAAGTGTCCTCTTGTACTTTTCATACAACAGGAACACCCTCTTAGTCTAGGTGTAGGTTTCGCATGAGCATATTTAAGTGTTCTGGGATTCCCATTCTTAATGTTAGCCATAATTTTGTATAATCCACACAGTCAAGTGCCTTTGCATAGCCAGTAAAGCATAGACAGGCATTCTTCTGTTATTCGCTGCTTTCAGCCAGGATCTGAAATCAGCAATGATATCTCTGGTGCCACACCTTTTCTAAACCCACTGAAATCTATGTTCACACTCATCTCTTGCCCAGAACTAAAGATAATATGCAAATATAAGAAGTAGAAAAATGTAGTCAATACAACAATAAGAAAAACTAGTATTATTAACACAATTTGGTTTGTGGTTTTGAAGAAAAGTATTGAACTACTGAGTATTGAACATGGACTTCCAAGAGGACAAACATGTTTGTCCTGGACAAGGTGAAACCAAGTTGCCTTTTGGAGAAGGATTTTGAAACGCTGACTCACCTAATTTAGGCATATAGCCAGGAGGGACCAGTTCTTGGAGAAGGACATCATGCTTGGAAAGATGAAGTGACAGTGAAGGAGAGGAAGACCCAGAGGAAATGGACTGACACAGTGACTGAGGTAATGGGGGATTGTCAGAGATAGCGAAACTGGCTCAGGATAGGGCAAGGTTCAGAGCTATTGTGCTTAGGGTCACTATGAATCACAAGTGACTCCATAGCACATAAACAACAACAAAAACATTAACATCCTGAAAATGTGATCTAGTTAAAAATCATTTAAAAATAATAAGACCTATATTAAAAGAATAATTTTCTATTTCTGCAAGAAAGGAAAAATCAGGTGTCCAGAATTTTGGTCTAAGGATAAATTATTGCTTGGCAAATATTTATGTGTATGGTCAGAGAGGAGCACACATTCATCACGTTAAGAGCTTGAACTACACTTTTCCACTTTTATCCTAGTGACCAAGTAGTAAGGAACTGCACTACCAACTGGTCCAAACCCACCTGCTGCTCTACAGGAGAAAGATGAGCAGTCTCCTCTCAGGTGATTTACTGACTCTGAAAAGCCACAGGAGGGTCAGCTATGAGTTGGTTCCAACTGGACAATAGTCAACAACGTCAGTGTCTTTTCTGAAGAAATGGTTGGTTCATTTTCCCCAAAAGAGTAGATTGCATGTGCCTTAGTGACCATTTATTTGCAGGCAATCACACAATAAATTTCTACTTGTAAGTTAGCAATAACAAAAAGAAATATACATTCTTTGACTAGTATTAATAAAAATTCCTGCAACCACTGCAGGTTTTTTTTTAAAAAAAATGCCTGGTATAGAACAATTTCTGCAAGTAGTTCCTAAATTGTTATGGATTTAATTCTGTCCTTCAAAACCAGATATGTTGAAGTTCCAAATTTGACTACAACTTTGAAGATGCTACATTAATGGGAGAGAATAACACAGTGCAGTAGACTTTAATTTTAATCTAGTCAGAATTAAGTCCTTAAAAAAGAGAAGAGACAGAGAGAAGGACATAGCAGAAATCTAAATCATGTGCATATCCATCAAAACTTAAGACTACCAAAAGCTAGAGAGATAAGAAATGGTACTACTATGGAGATGACAGAGAAAGGATAGACCTAAGAATGCCCTAAATCACTACCCACACCCTCTAAAACTTTAAAACAATAAATACCTGTTGTATACAGCAAATCACTTCATGATACTTTATGGCAGTCTTCAACAAATTATTCTACATAAAATGAATATAATTATAATATTTTTAATTGCTTTCTGGGCAAGAGGCATAAAGTTATCAACTCATTTAACAAAACATTTATTCACTATTCCTATCTAATCGCTATGCTAGGCAGGCTCTATTAATATAAATAGGAATTAGAAAAAAAATATCCTGTCTTCAAAGATATATTAGTGGGTTGTTGTTATGTGCCATTGAGTCGCCTGCGACTCATAGTGACCCTATGTAAAACAGCCCTAAACTCTGCTCTGTCCTGTGCCAACTGAACCATCTCAGATACACCCATCCTGAGTACCCCAGTCATTGAATCAATCCACCTCATAAAGGGGTCTGTTCCTCCACCCTACCAAGCATGATGTCCTTCTCCAAGGACCGGTCCCTCCTTACAACATGTTCAACGTATGTTAGACGGAGCCTCAGAATCCTTGACTTCAAGGAGCCTCCTGGTTTAACCCTTTCCAGGATGAATCTGTTGAACAACCCAAAAATCATAATACCACTCCACTAGAGCACAGATAAGCAGTATCCAAACTTCCTTAATATATGTGTTAAAATGGGCAAAGGTACTTAGTAGTACAATGCTTCAGTTCTCTGCTGTTAATAAAAGTTCGTGATTTTAAACCTACCCAGAGAATGGGGGGAGGGGGTGCGCTAGGAGACTAGAATGTGGCTAGTTATTCTCATCAAGTGTACAGTTACGTGCCATCGATTTTTAATCCACTCATTGGTGACCCTCCTGTGGGTTTTCAGAGGCAGTAAATCACACAGGAGCTTGTCGATCTTTTTCTCAAGGAGCAGCTTGTGGATTCAAATCATGTACCTTAGAGTTGACAACACAATTCCTTACCCACTAGGTCACCAGAGCTCTCTTAAAAACTCTTTGGGACAGTTTTACTCTGCTCAAATTTATTTAATAAAACCTCACAATAGAATAAAAAGTAACCAGACAACAAAGTATAAAATGGACTTTGAGAACCTAAGCAAAACATGGAGAAGCAAGGAGTGAATCTGCAAAGAGGAGACAGAAACTAGGGGAGTTTAGATTTTATCTTGAAGGCAACATAAAACTGATAAAAATCAAGCATTTGGGCTCAGTGTACAGACTATTTTCATAAAAGATAAAAGGAGGAAGCTGTCTCTGTGGTAATAATCTTAGCACATTATATCAAATAGTGAAAACAGAACACAGAAGAAGGAGGGATAGATGAGCAAAAAATCTAGAATAACTCACCTTGTCATGTGAGCTCAGAGACCCTTCTCCTTTCACACAAACTACACTGTCTCAGAAAGTCATGATGATCAGCCTTTGGAGAATTTACATATGTAATCTTGTCAAGCTCTACAACTGTATTCTGGTTCCCAAATTAGACTTATGTTTCTAAATGAAATTTTAATCCATATGCTAAAAACAGAACCCTTAAAAACAACATCTGGCTGGTTTTCCTAATCTATTTCTGCCAAATTCAATATTCAAAAACTTCCAGCACTGTATATTCCAAATGTGGGCTATCACAAGTTTCTCTTGATTCTCACTAATCTCTCTCATCATTGATGAATATCAACTCTGTACTAACCACTATGTTATGTACAGGAGATCTAGAGATTAATAAAGTTTTGCATATCCTTGAAGGGGCATGGACAAGAGAGTTAGTGTATTAATAAACATACTAAATATTCTCCGACAGATGCATGTACATTGCAGAAAGGAGAACTAAGAGAAGGAATAAGTAAAATTTTTTTAAAAGTAGAAGGATCTAGAAATTTTTTCTAGTAAAAAGTTAGCAAGCGATAACAAAACTGAGTCTTGAAAGACGACTAGGTATCTGACAAGCAGCTACGGTATGGAGCTGCAGTTTTGGCAAGACTATATTGCTCTGAGATAAATGACTCAAAATTTAAGATAACAACCCAAAGAATGAATCAAGGCCAGACTACATGGAATTTAAACATTATATTAAGAAATGTTTATTTTAATCTATAATAAACAGTAATTATTCATGGATGTTGAACAGCAGAATTAGAAAATGTAATATATACAAACAGAAAACTTCCCTGGCAACAATATGAACTAAAGATAAGAAAATAATGAGTTGTAGATTATTACTATGAGGATGAAACAGCAGTCTAGCTGAAAGACTATGAAGTTCTGAACGAAGCTACAAGCAGTAGACATGGGGAGTGG
The DNA here is from genome assembly GCF_000299155.1 of Elephantulus edwardii. Lineage (NCBI taxonomy): Eukaryota > Metazoa > Chordata > Mammalia > Macroscelidea > Macroscelididae > Elephantulus > Elephantulus edwardii. The sequence goes on from NW_006399755.1 coordinate 4,317,226, forward strand.
GAGTGTCCACCTGGACCAGCCCTTCACCTTCCTGGAACCAGAAGCAGGACGCAATAGTGCCCTGCTGGGCTACCTGTGAGTCTACTTTGCCTCCACAACTGCCTTCTGTCCTCCAGGATCAGCCAGCAGTAATAAAAGTACCAATGAGTCAGACTGACCTACAGAATCCATGGGCCTCCTTTGCTGCTACTGCTGCTATTTCTTATGAGCCTATCCCTACCCTAAGCCCAGAAGTGAACTGGTGATAGATAGGCTTTCTATCTGTGTCTGCAGGGTGAGGCTTCTGAGCTCACATTCTCCACCCTGACCAAACAGTGTTCCAATGGCAAGGCTCCCACTGAAATTCACAGGTCATTGCTGCTGCAACTGACATCTGCTAAGAAAGCTGCACTCAAGAAAAGGCTATCATAAAAAATAAGGAGCTGGCAACTCCTCACACCAACACTACCAAAGCTACCTCATTCATACCAAGATGAAATCCATATAGTATCAAGGAAATAGTATTCAGGATCAAACAGTATGGAGAGAAAAAAAACAAGACCAGATCAAGGACTCAATGAATACCCCAGAGACAGGAAGACAAAAGGAATACACATCCTCATAGAGTTCCAAGAATTGGTATTGAAGAAGTTACAAGTAATGGAGGAGAAAAACGAGACCATAAATAAAGATATTTTTTAAAGTTTTAAAATAATGTAAGACAAAAAAAATTAACAACCTACATAGTGCTACAAACAATAGAAAAATATGAGAGTCAATATCAAAATAAAAAGACCAATATTGCAGAAATATTTAACATGTTGGAGGGACAAAAACGTAGGTCAAAATAGATATAACAGATAATCCATGAAATAGAAGAACCTCAAGGAGAATGTATTATAAGAAAAAACAGAGAAGGCAGAAGAAAAATGAAGAAAACTCAAGAATTATGGTGAAGATATCAAATGGAACAAAATACATGATTGGAATTCCAGAACAGGGCAAGGGGTAAGCATGGGAAAAAACTGTGGAAAAGATACTAGAAGAAAACTTTCCATGTCTCATGAAAAATGAGAAAATGTACATTTAAAAAGTTCAGCAAATTCTGAAAAGATTAGACCTAAAAAAAACCTTAAGACATATAATATTTTATGAAATACTATATAACTTGGGAGAGACTAGAGAGCATTATGATGAGTGAAATATCTCAATTACACAGGATAAATACTAAATAAAGTTGCTATTGTGAAAATAGGTCAACTGAGAAAGATATGTATGTTTAAAAGAGAAGGGGAAGAAGAGAAGAAGCATCAGAAAAAGGGGCAAAAGGGCAACAATTAAATGGGATAGCAGATATTTGTGGTTGAAAGGGAATTAAAGTTTTGGAAATGTTCAACAGAGACTTGAAAAACTGGGGTGATAATATACATGGAGCAATGTACGAGCATAGATAACTAGGCTAAGCCTGATTCAGGACATGATTTTTTTCAGTCATTTCCTATGCATCTAAGAGCTGGATGATGAATAAGAATGATATAAGAAAATTTGACACCTTTGAACTGTGGTGTTGCAGAGAAATAATACTGTATCCCATACACTATCAAAAGAACAAACAGGTATGTCTTGGAGAAAGTAAAGCCTGAGTGCTCTTTGGAGGGAAAGATCATAGATCTTTGTCTCACATACTTTGGATATGTTGCTAGAAGCTATTCCATGGAAAGGGCCATCATACGTGGAGGGTTGGACCCTCAACCAGATAGATTGATACAGTAACTACAGTAAAGAGACTTATTGTGTCAGAGATTGTGAGCATGGCACAAGTATAGAACAGAGTCCAGATCTGTCACTATAAATTATACCTGAGTCTAGGCATTTAACAATAACATAGAGAGCGCTGGTGGCCTAGTGGTAAAAAACTACACTGCAATCT
>NW_006399755.1:4319234-4325347 GCF_000299155.1 Elephantulus edwardii
AGAAAAATGAATGCCTATGAATGATGGTGCTGCAAAAAAGTATTGAAGATCTATGGGCTGCCAAGTGAACACATAAATCTTCCTAGGAGAAAATGTGGTCAGGGTGCTCCTCAGAGGCAGGTGAAACTCTTTCTCACACATTCAGGGCATGTTGTCAAGAGAGGTCAGTTCCTGGACAAAGAAGTCATGCTTGGAAAGGTGGAAAATGAGTAAATCAGAGGAAATTTCAAGAGGGATTGATACAGTGACTCTAACAACAGACTGGAGAATACTAGAAATCATAAGGAATAGAGCAGGAAGAGTAAAGGCTACTAGTGTACACAGGGTTGCTATGAGTTGCAATCAACTCTACAGCACATAACAACAATAATAACATATAAACGGGGAGCTCTGGTGGCCCAGTGGCAAGAAGCTGCACTGCAATCTCGAAGGCACAAGATCCAAATCCACCAGATGCTCTGCTGGAGAAGGAAAGGCAATCTCCTCCTGTGCCAGTCGGATCTGACTTGACAGTACACAACAAAACAAACAAAAAAATACTAGCAATGTATTGTGGATTTACTCCCTGTGTAAAATAAAATGTATAGTAGTATTGGCATTAAAGATGGACAGGAGAAGTTGAAAGAATATGTTGTTGTTGTATAACTTTCATCCTTTCTCCAAGTGCATGGGGTTTCTGGAGGCAAGCTATTTCGGAAGTGGATGCCACTCCTGCTTCCAAGCTTGTTTGAATCCTTAGACTCTAAACTCATTAACTAAATGGCCTCGCATTTTAATTTGTCTGTCTCTAATATAGTTAAACAAGTGTTCAGGTAGTTCATTCATCAGGTCGCTATGAGTCACCTAAGATTCAAAGGGACTTAACAACAACAGCATAGAGAAAAATCAGTTGTCCTAGTGGACAGAGAGTGATACTACCAAGCCAAAGGTGAATGACTACTTCGTGGCCCTCAGACCTGTTTTTTTATTGGTTTTGGTGAAACATCCTTCTAGGTCATATAGGGAGGGTCTGTCCACTTGCTGTACAAAGGTAATTCGTGGTTACTGTGAACCTGAACACTGTGACACTAATGCACCAAAGGTGATAATGGTTACCCATGGTGGACAATGCTTGGTGGAGCTCCGCAATTCAAACAAGCTTGGAAGAAGAAGTGAAAGCATATAGTTTTCTTAAATTAAACATGAAGCAATGTAATACTGGTTTGAAAAAAAATATATGGTAAGTTAAGGACATATATTGAAAATAGACAATAAATGAGGAAAACTTAAAAAGATTCAAGGTCTCTGAATTATGGTGTTGGTGAAGAATACTGAGTATGCTATGAACTATCAAAAGAACAAAAAAGTCCGTCCGTATTAGACGAAGTGCAACCAGAATGTTCCATAGAAGCAAGGATAGTAGACTTTGTATCATATACTCTGGGCATGTTATTAGAATGGGCTAATCCCTAGAGAAAGACAGACACTGTGAAGTGGAGGGTCAGAGAAGAGAAGGACTTTCAACTAGACAAACTAACATAGTGGCTGCAATAGAGGGACTGAGCACAACACAGATTTTGAGGGTTATGTAAAACCACTCTCTTATTATTTAGCTAAACAATATCTTTAACATAAAATTGGCTTATATTTATCTCCTTTTAATATTATTACTTCATGCCAAAACATGTCATCTTATAAGACCATTATCTCTTTTTAAAAAATATCTCTATCTTGAAATAAGTGTATTTAACACATGCACATAAACAAAACCCTGATTCAATTCTACAAAGTATGAGACAGGATTCATAATGGAAAGAATTTTTATTAACATCATGATGGATGTCTTGATGAAAGTCTTTCCTCTTAAGTAATTACTGAGGTGTGTATCATTCAGTTAAATTATACATTATAAAACATCCTTACTACATTCATTCAATACTTAATTTATACAATATAGTATAAAATTTTTGTATGCAACATACAAACAGACTAGTACATTACATTTTTCAATCTAAATAAAGGAGAGATATAAGGAAAGATACAACATCAAAGTTTATTTTTAAATAAGTACATATCTAAGCATGTTAACATTATTATTTGTATGCTTTCCTGACATTGGTTTCACAGTCTTTGAAACACAACATGTGACTAACAAATATTTAGAAATCTACATTATAAGCATACTTTGCAAAAGAAAAAAAGAAGTGTATAACTATAGATATAACCTGATGAAATAAAATTATAATTAGATCTTATTTTACTCTGATAAATAGGCCTGCTGAGGCATCCAGAAATAGACATTAAGGCCAGCATGGAAATTTTGACATTTAAATTGGTTATACTGATGATGGATGTGACACAAAGTTGAATTTATTTTATTTTTATATTGAAAACTACTTCACAGAAGTTACAAGAAATTCATATTGCTAAAAAATGAGGAAAATAGCTAATTAATTAAAGCTGACCTTTATACAGAACATGTATCCCACCTCTTGGCTAAAATACCTTCGAAGAGGTAACAAATTACCTCTATGTAGAACTGACATGCAGTTAAAGGAGTCTGTCAAAAGCTCCATTACAAAGTCATATATCCAGGATTACATGATTCTGAGAAAAAATTACATTAAAGATGAGACTCAACACACAAATTCTCAGGCATTCTATTTTAAAAATGAAAATTCTACTTTAAATTTGCTCCAATTTCTACTTGAAAATGTCTTATGAAAGAAAATTTATTCATAAATACATTCGTAAATGAGACTTAACTATCAGTGAAGCTGTACCCATTATATGGTTTCTCAAATTCTTGAGCACAAGGCACGGGGGGGTGGTAGGGTGCAAATTGGGAGCAAAATACATGTGGCAGGAGGTGACTGAGCAAAACCCACACCACACAGGTACAACGAGCAAAACTTGTGAGTCAAGGGTGACACCTGAAGAAGAAAACATTATACAGCAAATCTATAGGATACATCACTCTCCCTTGGGAAAGTGTCTCATTGTACCTACCATGTAGTATAAAATAGAGAAGAGGCCCTAAGCCCAAAAGAAGTCAATCCTAGAGCAGAAGTTCAAGACTCCTAAATTCAAGAAATATTGGCCACAGCAGAAGAAACTGACAGCAGCTTGAGGCATTCGGAATCACAGAAGCCCAGAAAGATTGACATATAAGCGATCACATCAAGGGCTGAAGAGGGGAAACAGCTGTTGAATGGAGTAGGCTGGAGTAGGCATGAGTGCTGGTGGAGTAGGAAAAGGGGTGGGTCAAGACACATGTGCCAAGGAGGGGGACAACACTGATTCTATTGGTTAATTCTAAAACTGAGAAATATCTTTAATCTGCCCATCTCCGTAAAATGCTTGTCTGTCAGGTAATGTTCTAAATCTGAGCATCCAAATTAAGACAGATTAGGAAGAAGGACTGATCATTCACTTCTGAAATAGCAGGCCTTTGAAAACCCTATCTGCAATAGAGCAAACTTAGACTAGCAGATACGGCAACTGAGGCTGAGCCTTCAAGTACAGAAAACACAAGAGGAGGAACAGCTGTAAGCAAACACTAGTGATTTGGAACATGGGATGTGAGACTCAGGAATGTAGGAAAATTGGATATTGCTCAGAAAGAAATGGAACGTACAAATAGAGGCTGTTAAGAAAGAAATGGAACGTACAAATATAGGCATACAAGGTACTGGTGAAATGATATGGACTGGCATAGAATATTTTGAGTCAGATGATCATACGATCTATTATGATGGAGATTAAAAGGTGAGGAAAAATGGGATTGCTTTCACAGTTAAAAAAAGTCATTTCTAGATCCATCTTGAAATACAATATTGTGAGTGACAGGATAATGTCCATATGCATACAAGAAAGTCCAGTGAATACCACCATCATTCAAATATAGGCACCAACAACCAGAGGCAAAGAGGAGGAAATAGAAGATTTCTACTATCTTTTGCGGTCAGAGATTGATTGAACATGCAATCAAGATTTGTTAATAATAATAAGTGACTGGGATGCAAACGTTGGGAACAGAGAAGAAAGATCAGTAGTTGGAAAACATGGACTTGATGACAGAAATTAAGCTGGAGATAGAATGACAGAATTTTGCACAATCAATGACTTATTCACTGCAAATTTATTTTATAAAAAACAGAAACGCAGGTTATACAGATGGATTTCACCTGATGGTATGCATAGGAATCTGATCAATTACGTTTGTGGAAAGGATTGTTGGAAAAGTTCAATATCAACTGTGAAAATTAGGCCAGGTGTTGATTGTGCAATAAACCACAAAATAATCATATGCAAGTTCAAGCTGAAACTGAGGAAAATTAAATCAAGTCCATGGGAATAAAAATTTGACCTTGGGTCTATCCAACCTGAATTTTAAAAACCACCTCAGGAACAGGTTTGAGGCCTTTGCACACTAATGAGCGAAAACCAGATGAGCTGTGAGAGGATATCAAGAATATCATCCAGGAAGAATGTGAAAGGTCATTGCAAAGACAGAGGAGGAAGAAAAGACCAAGATGGATATCAGAGAAACTCAGAATATTATACTAGAGTGTCAAGAAGTAAAAGTTAAGGGAAGAAATCAAGATATTAAGTGGTTGAACAGAAGATTCCAAAGGACAGAGCAGGAAGATAAAGTAAAATATTATAATGAAATGTGCAAGGAGCTGAAGTCAGAAAATCAAAAGGGCCAAACTCGCTCAGCATTTCTTAAGCTGAACGAACTGAAGAACAAACACAAGCCTCAAGTTGCAACACTTAAAGATGCTTTGGGCAGAACATTAAATGATCCAGGAATCATTGAAAGTAGATGGAAAGAAGATACAGAGTCAAAAGGAATTGGCAGACACAGAAGAATTTCCTAAAATAACGTATGAGCAAAGAGCCTGTGGTGATGAAGGGAGAAGTTCAAGCTTCTCTGAAATAACTGGCAAAAAACAAGGCCTCAGGAATTGATGGTATACCAAGTGACATATTTCAACAACCAGATGCTGACCTAGATGTGTTTACCAAGTTGTGCGATGAAATCTGGAAGACAACCACTTGGCCAACTGACTGGAAGAGATCTATATTTGTTCCCATTCCAAAGAAAGGTGATCCTATAAAGAAATTATTGAACAATATCATTTCTATCACATGCAAGCAAGATTCTTCTGAAGATTATCCAAAAAGAACTGCAACAGCACATCAACAAAGAACTGCCTGAAGTACAGGCTGGATTTAGAAGAGGCTGTGATACTAGGGATATTATAGCTAATGTTTGATGGATCTTGGTTGAAAACAGAAAGTACCAGAGTAATGTCTACCTGGGTTTCATTGACTATAAAAAGGCATTTGACTGTGTGGATCACAACAAACTGTAGCTGACTCTGAGAAGAATGGAAATCCCAGAATACTTGATTATACTTATGCAAAACCTATATTTGGACCAGGAGGCAGTCATCAGAACAAAGCAAGGAAACACTGCATGGTTCAAAGTTGGAAAGGGTGTGTGCCAGGAAGTGTCCTATCTCCATATCTTTTCAATCTTTATGTGAACCGATTATCCGGGAGGCTGAGCTCTATGAGGAGAAATGTGGCATCAGGACTGGAAGTAGAATCATCAACAATCCATATTATGCAGATGACACAACCCTGCTTGCAAAAACTGAGTAAGACCTAAAGCACTTGCTGTAAAAGGTCAAGGACTGCAGCCTTCAATATGGATTGGAGCTCAGCATCAAGAAAATAAAGATTCTCACCACTGGACCAACTGGCAGCATCATGACATATAGTGAAGAGATTGAGATTATGAACAGCTTTAGTTTGCTGGCTTTACAGTCAACACTCTTGGTACCTGCAGTGGGGAAATTAAAAGGCGAATTGCATTGGGAAAGTCAGCTGTAAGAGAACTTCTCCAAGGAAATATAATGAGATGTGCAAGGAATGTCAGGCTAGAGATTAATGAGTGCCTGTTATAGGGTATGGTCTTTGCAATTAGTTGCTATGCATCAGAAAGCTGGATAATGACTAGGGATGATAGAGCGAGAACTGATGCCTTTGAGCTGTGGTGTTGGAGAAGAGTGCTGAATATATCATGAACTGCTAAGAGAATGAACAAGTTCATCCCAGAGAGG
>NW_006399755.1:4330972-4332985 GCF_000299155.1 Elephantulus edwardii
GTCACTATAAATTATACCTGAGTCTAGGCATTTAACAATAACATAGAGAGCGCTGGTGGCCTAGTGGTAAAAAACTACACTGCAATCTCCAAAAACCATGGTGCAGACCCACCAGCTGCTCCACCAGCTGATCTGTGGAAGAAAGATGGGCAATCTCCTCCTGTGTGATTTCCAGAAAATCTGCTAGAGGGTCAGGTATGAATCAGTTCCAACTCGTTGGTAACATAAACACATATATACCAAAAAAACCCTGCTATTTTTTCGTGGTACTGCTTGACACAGAAATCACTTCCAATGCTAACAAAGGGAAACTCAAGCTGTACTGAAGGCATATGCAAAAAAAAAATAAAATAAAGCTCCAGAAAGTGAAAGAATACCAATTAAGATATTTTAGGAAATAGATGTAGAGCCGGACGTGCTCACAGTCCATTCCAACAAATGTGAAAGACAGATAATCTGGAAGAGATCCATATTTGTACCTATTCTAAAAAAATAGGAAAAAAACCCAAAATTATCTGAAGGAACACGGATATTACTGAATAACATCATCAATATTGCAGGCAAGTAAAATCTTGCTGAAGAGTATTTTTAAATGGCTGGAATGGTATGTTGGCAAGAAATTGCCAGAAATTCAAACTAGATTTAGAAGAGGTGCTTAAAGGAGGATTATCATTGCTGACATCAGATGGATCTGGGTTGAAAGCAGAGAATACAGAAAACATGTTTGTGTTTCATTGACTATGCAAAGGCATTTGCTTTTGTTGATCCAACAAATTCTGGATAACTTCAGAAGAGTAAGAATTCTATAAGACTTAATTTTGCTTATAAAAATCTATACATACGGCAAGAAGTAGTTGTCATAAGAGAGTGAAGATTTAAATAGTGTCTGATTTAAAATCAGGAAAAGTGTTCATTCAGGTTGTATTCTTTATACCTATTCAATCTGTATGCTGAGAAAATAATTGGAAAATCTCGGATACATGAAGAATAATGTGGCAATAAATTAGGAGGAAAAATAACAACTTGCATTGTGTATGTAGATAACTCAATCTTGTTTACATATTATGAAGGATAAGTGAAATCCTTAATGCAAAAATGAAAACTTTAATAATATAGAGGAAATGTCAACATGAGAGCTCTGGGGGACTAGTGGTAAGAAGTTGTGTGGTGACTCCAAAGACACGAAGTTTGTGCACACCAGTGTTCCACAGGAGATACATGGACAATCTTCTCTCATGCAATTTACTGCCTATGAAAACCCGCTGGAGGACAAACTATGAGTAGATTCTGATTTGATGACACATATTACAGTATGTTAACATCAAGAAAACAAAAATCCTTACTACTATAACTTCAGGAAACATCAAAATAGATAGAAAATGACTGAAGTCATCAATGGTTTTAATGTATACAGATCCACAACCAAAATCCATGGGAGAAGGAGTCAAAAGTCAAAAGATAGGTTGCCACAATCAAATGAATTGAGAAATTATGATACATTCACACAACAGAAAACTACGAAGCACGCAGGGACAATGATTTTGTAAATTACTACCTTTCTTGGGAGGGACTGGAGAGCATTATGCTAAGTGAACTAATTCAGTCCCATAAGGACAAATACTGTATAAGATGATTATCGTAGAATGTGTATGAGGATCTAAGAGGAGGAGGGTGGGAGCAAAGGAGAGAGGATGGGGGTGGTAATTACAGGGTTGCACAATTTGACGGGTAGAGGGAGGGGTGGGCAAAGGAAATGGGAAAGATCTGGTATTAAAACCATGTACATTAACTTTTTAAGTAAACCAGTATAATGAAATAAAAATAATGAGGCTGACGTCGGGGTGGGGGTAAGACTGAGAAAAACTGGATGAAATATGTTTACGGCATTGAAGTCTATGGGGGAGAGAATAGTTTAAAAGTATTATATTTTAGAGCATTATGTTTATTGTAAGAGTACGGAATGAGGGTTGCAGAGTGGATTATATTTTGGGTTGGGGGTGTGGTTGGGGGATG
>NW_006399755.1:4333118-4342793 GCF_000299155.1 Elephantulus edwardii
TTAAAAAATAAAATTATTCATGTAAAAAATTTTTACTTAAAACAAGCAATAAAACCCAAAATATGGGTTGCATTTAGGGTTAACTCCTGTCAAGGACCTCCTTTAAAATACTAAAATGCAATGCAGGTATGATGCAAGCCATGGCATTTTCAATTGCTTGCTATGCATCAGAAAGTTTGACAATATGAAAGACCAAATAAGAACCAGTACCTTTGAACTGTGGTACTGGGAAGAGTTGAATATACCATAAAATTCCAAAAGAACAAATAAATCTGACTTTAAGGAAGAACAGCTAGGGTATTCCCTAGAGCAAGGATAGTGAAATTGTTTCATAAACTTTGGGCATGTTTTTAGGAGGGGTCATTCTCCAGAAAAAGATCATTCTGGGAAAGGCATATTGTTGTTATGTGTCGTTGTGTCACCTCGTAGCAACCCTATGTACAACAACTCTGAAGCCTGTTCTATCTTGAACCAGTCGCACTCACTACAACACAGCTAATCCCACTGCCCCAGTAACCATGTCAATTCATTTCATCTGGGGTCTTCCTCTTCTGTGCTGTCCCTTCACTCTTCCAAGTATGATGACCTTCTCCAAGGACTAATCCTTCCTGGCCATGTGCCCTAAGTATGTGAGACAGAGCTTCAAAATCCTTGCCTACAAGGAGAAACATGGTTTAACCTTCTCCAAGACAGACTTATTTGTTCTCCTGATGGTATGTTCAGTACTTTTCTCCAGCACAATTCAAAGGCTTCAAATCTTCCACTGTCTTCCTTAGTCATTGTCCAGCTCTCTGATGCATAGCAAGTAATTGCAAAAACAATGGCCTCGATCAGGTACACCTTAGTCTCTAGACCAACATCATTGCTCTTTAGAACTTTGGAGAGGTCCCTTACAGCAGATTTCCCCAATGCAATTCATCTTTTGATTTCCTGACTGCTGCTGCCAGGGAGTGTTGATTGTGGAGCCAAGGAAGCTGAAATTCTTTACAACCTCAGTCCTTTCTCCATCCTTCATGGTGCCGCCAAACAACCCAGTGGTGAGAATCTTTGTCTTCTTGATGTTAAACTTCAATCCAGATTGAAGATTACCGCCTTTGACTTTCAACAGCAAATGCTTCAGGCCCTCCTCAGTTTTGGTAAACTATGTTTGTATTATCTGTGTAACACAGGTTGTTGATGAGTCTTCCTCCTTGTCTGACGCCACATTCCTCCTCCTAAGTCCAGCTTCCTCAATGATCTGTTCTGCATACACATTGAAAGGGTATGAAGACAGAATGCATCCTTGATGCACTCCGTTCTTAATTTTGAACCATGTAATTTCCTTGTTTTGTTCCTTGTCCAAGGAAAGGCACAGGGTCAGCAAAAGAGATAAAGGTCCTCCAACACATGGATCAACACAGGGATCACAACAGTAGGCTCAAGCATGACGGGCATCAAAATGATGGCACACGATGGGACAAGATTCAGATCTGTTCTCCACAGGGTTGCTGTAAATTGCAGCTAATTCAGTAACAACACACAATAACAACAATATTAAATATACTATAAATAGATACCCAGGAAACATTCAATGGAATCTAAGATTTTAATAAAGTCATTCAAGAATCTCCTTGGCATACAATTATAGTAAATTCAAAGAAATGCAGAGATAACAAACATTAAGGGCTGAGGCAAGTTTTGTTGGTTTTTTCCACTGTTAAAACTAAGAGGTGCTGGAAAGAGTGCTGGTCAAAAAATAAGAAAACATTAGTTCAGATCCATGTTAACAATTATTTATCAGCTTAAATAAATGTACCCTTCAAAAGAAGATATGTTATGCTGAGTGAAATATCTCAGTCAGAAAAGGACAAATACTGCATATAAAGCAGGTCTGACATGAGGGTTTGGGGGAAGAATAGGATAGGAGTGGATGGATAATGACCATTGCACTGGAACAGATGAAGGAAAGAACTGTTTAAAAGGAATATATGTTTAGGCATTATATGTATAACAACAGCCCAGAGGAAGAAGTACATTGCAAAGAAGAATGGGAGGAAGATAGAAGGAAGATAATTGTGTAACAATAAATGATTTTTTTTAAGTGAATGGAAATCTAAAACCTCTGTAAAAAAATTTTTAAAATATAATTAAAAAAAAACCATGAAAACAAACAAAAAAAAGTGAATTGGTGGAGAGGGAAGAGAGGTAGGGAGAAGGGGTAAACATGGGCAACAATGAATGAATTAAATCTAACTTTTCTGTAAACTTTCATTAAAATGACAATTAAAACAAAAAATTTATTAAAAATGCAAAACATGTTAAAGTCCTAACATAATTGGCAGCTGAATGTTTATCTGTTTTAAAAATAGGAACTTTAAGATGTTATAAGTTACACTGAAATATAAGGCTGGTTCAAATTTTAATAGGGCTTTTTCATACAGGTGAAAGAACAGCTGTCACAGATGGACAAGGGAGGGGTGTAATATAACACTGCAGCTATTTGGAATTTAGAAGCTGGAAGCAGCTCGAAATCATGGCCCCATCTATGACTCCAATAAGTTCTGTTAAGCTTTCAGAACTGAACTAAAGCTTTATACTAAACAAAATAACCCAGCTTCATGAGATCATATACTGTGTAAGATCATTATTGTAAGAAAGGCAAGTGAGAAAGATGTGTATATTCAAAAGAGGAGGTAGAAAGGGAGAAGAGGGCAAAAAATGGAAAAGGAAAATCACTAGGATAGCAGAGGCTAGTGAGTAGACCAACGGGTGAAAGAATAAGAAAAAATCAATGGGAACTTGAAAGCACTGAGAGATAATGTTGTTGTTGTTGTTGTTATGTGCCATCAAGTTGCTTGTGACTCATAATGACCCTATGCACAATAGCTCTGAATCCTGCTCCTCTTCCTGGGCCAAATTCACTGTCTGGCACACCTATCTTCATTACCCCAATGACTGTGTCAATCCATATCATCTGGTCTTCCTCTCCTGTGTTGTTCCTCAACACTTCCAAGCATGATGTTCTTCTCCAAGGACTGTTCCCTCCTGGTGACATGCCCAAAGTCAGTCAGATGGAGCATCAAAATCTTTGCCTCCAAGGAATGGCTTGGTTTCACCTTCTTCAGGATAAATCTGTTAGTTCTCGTGGCAGCCTATGGTATGTTCAATACTCTTCTCCAGCAACACAACTCAGAGGCACTGATTCTTTTTCTGTTCTGTACAGCTCTCTAATGCACAGCAAGTAATTGCAAAGACTATGTCCTGGATCAGGCACATCTTAGTCTCTAAACTGACATCACTGCTCTACATCACTCTGGACAGAGGCCTGACTGAAAATTTTCCTAAAGCAATTCATCTTTTGATTTCTTTTTGACTGCTGGTGCTAAGGGGTTGATTGTGGAACTGAGTAAGATGAAAGTGTTAACAATCTCAATCTCTTCTCTATCATGATTCTGCCAACTGCCAATTTGTGAGAATCTGTGTTTTATTGGTGTTGAGCTTCAATCCATATTGCAAATTACAGTCTTTGACCTTCTGTAGCAAATAATTTAGGCTCTGATAAGTTTCAGCAAGTAATTTTGTGTCAGCCTACATAACGCAGGTTTTTGAGGAGTCTTCCTCCAATCCTGATACCACATTCCTCTTCATGAAGCCCAGACTCACAAATGATCTGTTCTATGTACAGATTGGAAAGGTATGAAGACATGACTCATCTTCGATGCACTCCTTTCCTGAATTTGAACCATCCAGTGTTTCCTTGCTCTGTCCTGAGGACTGCTTCCTGGTCTAAGCATATGTTTCACATTAGCACAATCAGGTATTCTGGGATTACCATTCTCCTCAAGGTTAGTCACAATTTGTTGTGATCTACACAGTCAAATGCTGACATTGTACTTCTCCAATGATTCTTTTCAAAGATGTAGTCCATTTGATTCTATGCAGACCATCAGGTAAGGTCGATGTGTATAGTCACCATTTATGTTTCTCATAAAAGTCATTTGCAATTAATAAATCATTGACTGTACAAAGTCCTATCATTTTATCTCCAGCCTTATTTCTGTCACCAAGCCCTTGTTTTGTGACTGCTTGATCCTTCTCTGTTCACAACTCCTGCATTCCAGTCACTCATTATTATTAGTGCATCCTACTTGAATGTTCGATTGATTTCTGACTACAAAAGTTGGCAGAAATAATCTATTTCCTCTTCTTTGGCTCTAGTTGTTGATATAGATATTTAAATGATGGTGATATTAACAGGTGCTCCTTGTACACATATGGATATTAGCCTGTCACTCACAGCATTCTATTTCAAGATGGATCTGGAAATGGTCTCTTTAACTATGAAAGTGATCCCATTTTTTCTCACTTTTTCATTTCTGGCATAGTAGATCATGTGACTGTCTGTTTAAAAATGTTCCATGCCAATTCATCTCATCTCACCAATGCCTAGAATGTCAATATTAATGTGCTTCATTTCTCTCTTCTTATTTTTGTTGTTATGTGCTGTCAAGTCAACTGTGACTCATAGCAACCGTATGCAGAACAGCTTTTCAACCCGCTCTATCTTGAGCGAATTTTATTTTCTCTGACACACATTACCCCAGTCACTGAGTCAGTCTATCTCATCTAGGGTCTTCTTCTCTTGCACTATCCTTTACCCTTACAAGAATGAAGTCTCTCTCCAAGGACTTCTGGCAACATGCCCAATGTATGTCAGACAGAGCTTCAGAATCCTTACCTCCAAGGAGAAGCCTCAATTCACCCTATCCAGGATGGAACTGTTTGTTAACAATGCTCAATTTTCCTACATTCATGCTTCTCACACTCCAGGTTCCAATCACCAGTGTCTGCTTGCAACTGCTCCTCATCCTTTCTGTTTGTCAATGACTAGGCCTCAGATGTCATATCTGCTAAGTGTGCTTTATTGTGCGTAGGGTTTTTGAAGGCCTTTTATTTCAGGAGTGGATGGCCAATCCTTCTGCCTAGTCTGCCTTGATTCAGATGCTCCGCTTTAGAGCCATAGCTAGCAGACAAACATTTTACCCCGAAAAGCAAATGAAAGAGTGAAAGTAATTTACTATTACAAAAGCAAGCAATTCAGTGTTGTGTTGATCCCCCACACACTTTGATATCTACCATGTGATTTGGCCCTGTCCTCCTACTTTGCTCTACCACATCCACTTCTGCCTATACTCTTCCCACCACTGCCTGGCCTGGCCAGCACTCCCCACCTCCTGCTCCCCAGTCAACCCTCGATATGGTGCTCAGCCTTTTAAATATTCATTTGAGAATAACAAATGTATTCACACCTTTGTTTATTACCACATTATTCACAACAGCAAAGACATGGAAGCAATATAAGTGCCCATCAACAAACAAATGGATAGAAAAATTATGGTATATTTACACAATGGAATACTACCCAGCACTGAAAACAATCAAATAGTAAAACATTATACAACATGGGGTTTAAATAGTAATTAATTATATCAAATACAATGTATATGTATAAAGTACAGTATACATGAATGAAAGAATATATATGAAAGATTGCATAAAACACAATGTACATGAATGAAACAGTAAATATGAATGACTGCATGGAAACCAATATTAAAATATTTAAAAAAAGAACTGAGAGTAGAAATGTCTATTCTTTTGTATATAAATTTGCATATAATCATTCCTGTGATCATGTTTTGTACATGAGCATTGTATTTTATACAATTCATAAGCATTCTATTTTACATAATTAATTGACATTACTCAATGCCTATTTTCATGCTACCTTTATCATTTCCCACTGAACATTTCCCTTTACCCTCCCCCTTCATCCACCAACCTCTGTATTCCAGTGAATTTTTCCCCTTACTATTTTTTTACCTTCTCTCCTTCCCCTATTTCCTCTTTTGAACCTTTATACATATCTTGCTCAGTTAACCTCCTATTTTCACAATAGTGGTCTTATGTAAAATTGTCCTTATGTTACTGAGATAATTCACTCAGCATAATGCTCTCTCATGTTATATATCATTTTACAAATAATTATTCCTTGGTGCTGCATAGTATTCCTTTGTGTGAATATACCACAATTTCTCAGTACATTCATTTGTTGATGGTCCTTTGAGCTGTTTACATTTTCTTTCCATTATGAGTAATGCTGCTATGAACTTAGGTGTATATATCTTAGTTCTCATTCTTTCCTGTGAGGTATATTTCTACCAATAGGAATATTTTGAAAACTCTATGAACAGAGGAATGTGGGTAGATATAGAGCCTAAACAGGAAGTCACTCAAAAAATTAGTATTAACAGCTGCAACCAGGCATTAGTAATTGCAATATGGAACATACTAAGTTCAAATGTAGGGAAAATGGAAGTTGTAAAAAATTAAATGGAACACATGAAAATTGCCATTGTAGGCTCCGTGAACTGAGATGGGCAAGCATGGACCACTTTGAATCAGATGATCACATGATCAACTATGCCAAGAATGAAAAACTTAAGAAAAAAATGATGTTGCATTCATAGTAAAAAGGCAATATCAAGATCCACCCTGAAGTGCAATGCTGTGAATGATAGGATAGTACCAATGTACATACTGGAAAACTTGTTAATATGACTGTTATGTACCAACAACTAAAGCCAAAGAGGAGGAGATTGAGGGTTTCTGCCAACTTTTGCAGTCCAAATTAGGCCAAACATGCAATCAAAATGCATTAATAATTATCAGTGGCTGGAATGGAAAAGTTGGAAACAATGAGGAATGGTAATTGGAAAATATGGAACTGGTGACAGAAATATAGCCAGAGACTGAACGATCAAATTTTGTACACTCAATGATTTATTCATAGAAAATACCTTTTTAGAAAACACAAATGGTAACTTTACACATGGACCTCACTTGACAGATTGCACAGGAAACAGATTGACTGTATGTGTGGAAAAAAATCACTGGAGAAGCACTATAGCTGTGGTCAAGAGCACACCAAGTGCTAATTGTGGAGCAGACCATCAGTTATTCATGTGAAAGTTCAAACTGAAAATGAAGAAAACTAGTCCACAAAACCAAATTTGACCTTAAGTCTATCCCAGTTGAATTTAAGAATTATTTCAAGAACAAGTTTGAGGCATTGAATACTAATGATCGAAGACAAGGGAAACTATGGGAAGATATCAAAGATAATCATCCAAGAAGAGACCAAAAAGTTACTCATTACAAAGGAGAAGAAAGAAAAAACAAAAATGCATGACAGAAGAGACAATAAAAATTGCAAGAGAGCATCAAGAAGCCTGAACAAAAGAAAGAGATACCAAGGTAAAAGAACTGAACAGAATATTTCAAAGGGCAGTTTGAGAAAACAAAGCAAAATATTATAGTGAAATGGGGAAAGATATGGAGTCAGAGAATAAAAAGGGAAGAACTCAGAACAACATTTCTCAAGCTGTAAGAGGAGAAAAACAAATTTAACCTCAAGTTGCAATACTGAGAACTGCTATTGGCACAATCTTGAATGATCCAGGAAGCTTGGAAGAATCTGTTCTGGAAAACAATATATTCAAATTTTATAAATAAACTAGTGTAATAAGTAAAAGAATATAGAAGGAATACACAGAGTGACTGTATCAGAAAGAATTACTTGACACTATAAAATTTCAAGAAGTACCACATGAAAAAATTCAATGCTGATAAAAGATGAAATTCAAGCTGCCCGAAGGCATTAGCAAAAAATAAGTCCCCACAAATCAATGGAATACAAATTGACATGTTTCATCTAACAGATGCAACCCTGGATGTGTTCACCAGTTTATGCCAGGAAATTTGGAGGAGAGCTATCTGGCCAACTGACTAAAATAAATGCATTAGTCCTCATTCCCAAGACAGGTGATCTAACGTAATATGAAAATTATTGTACAATCTCTTGCAAGATAAATGCTGTTGAATATCATTAAAAATGGTAAGAAAAGGGTATTGACAGGGAACTATCAGACGTTCAAGATGGATTTAGAAGAGACCGCAGTACCAGGGATATCATTGCTGATGTCAGGTGGATAATTGTTAAAAGTAGAGAATACCAGAAAAAATGTCTATATATGTTTTATTGACTATGCAAAAACATTTGACTATATGTATGGTAACAAATGATGGCTAACAGTGAGAAAAATAGGAATCCCAAAATACTTAATTGTGCTCATACAGAATCTATACCTAGACCAAGAAGCTAGGTAGACCAACAGAGCAAGGGAACGCTGCATGGTTTAAAATCAGAAAAGGTGTGCATCAGGGTCATATCATTTATCCATATCTATTTAAACTGTATGCTGAGCAAATAATTTACAAAGCCAGACTCTGTGAAGAAGAATGTGGTATCAGGCTTGGAGGGCAACTCATCAACAACCTGCATTGTGCAGATAACACAACTATCCTTGCTGAAAGTGAAGAGGATATGAAACTCTTGCTGCAGAAAATCAAGGACTACAGCCTTAAGGTTGAATCATACATTTTAACATGAAGAAAACAAAAGTCCTCACTACAGGACAAACACTCAACATTATGATAGGGATTTATGAAAAAGGATTCATTTATGAAAAAGGATTCAGGCTCTCAATAATTTCATCCTGCATAGAATCAACAATCAACACTCTCAGTATTAATAGTCAGGAAAAAAGGAGACATATTGCATTAGACAAGTTCATTGTGAGGGACCAGTCCAAATGCTGAAGAGTGATGATGTCGGTTTGAAGACTAAGGTACACTTGATTCAGGCCACGGTCTTTACTCACTTGTTATGCAATAGAAAGACAAATAATGAATAAGGATTACAGGAGAAGGAAATATGTCTTTGAGTTGTGATGTTGGAGAAGAGATATGAATACTCAACAATATCAAAAGAACAAAATGCAGCCAGAAGTCTCCTTGAAAGTAAAGAAGGTGATGCTTTGCCTTCCACACTTCAGACATGTAGTTAGCCAAATCTATTCCTTGAATAGAGATACTATCCTTGTAAGACGGAGGGTTAGCAAACAAGAGGAAGACCCCAATGAGATGGGTCGACATGGTAACTTTAGCAATGGGGATGACACAGGATAGAGCAGGGTTCAGGTTGGCTGTTCATAGGATAACTATGAATCATACTCAACTCAATGTCACCTGAATCATACTCAACTCAATGTCACCTAAGAACAAACAAACAATAGGCAAGCAGCCACAACATAGGTACAACCTGTATTTTCTCCCGAGTCTACATGGGAGGGGTTACTTGTGCCTAAGCCAAAAGAGTCTCTGTGGGGAGCTAACTTATTTCACGGTATTTTGATGTGGCATTCCTACAAAACAATCCATCACTTTGTCTCACATGCAAACAGAACAAAACTTTCTCACATATTTTGAGAATGTTGCTAGGAGAGGCTATCCTTGGAGAGGAACATTATGCTTGGAAAGGTTGATAGACCCTCAACCAGGAGGACTAAAAAAGTGACTGCAGCAATGACTCAAGTTTAGATATTGTGAAGATGGCACAGGATAGAACAGGGTACTCATAGGGTCTATGAGTCTTAGTCCACTCAGTGGGACCTATCAGCAACAATGTATCACTTATTGTATGATTTTAAAGAAAGACATTCCTACTACATAGGTCTAAATTTCTTTACAAACTAACAAAATTAAATGAGCTCCTAATACTTCCACCTATAAAAT
>NW_006399755.1:4346704-4348279 GCF_000299155.1 Elephantulus edwardii
AGTTAAACACCAACAACTCTGCTAAGATCAAAAAAGATGATGTTAAGTAGATTTAGCATCTTGGTGAATTACTCATATTTTGTTTCTAACTGCAAAAGTTAATGTCTGTTAGCGTCAAGAAGTTTTATAAAGTCAAGGAATAAGGGAGCATAAATCTTCATACTCCCAACACTATTTCTGTACCTGATATGCAGTAAATATCACACTGATGCCTAAAGTCACATTTTTGGTGCCCAGAGAACAGAGCAGAGTAGAGCTAGATGATGAAACAGGGGACCTGAAAGCTCATGTCAAAATGTGCTTCTGGTCTCCTGGGAAACTCCTCCAATTCAACAAGGCTTTCCAAAGACATGCTCTGAAATATACTATTAAAGGTTGACAGCTGCTCTCCAAACATAGATACATACAGTTAGAAAAACTCCTTCAAAGTCTACAGCATACTACAAGACTGAAGAAACTTTGGACAATAGATACTTTTGCTTATAGTGTTGCTGCTTCTGCTTTCACTGCTGCTACTCTTTCCCCCCCCCCTTTTTTTTTAAATAGCAACCATTTCTTTACGTGAAGCAGTAAAACATGGTAGAAACAAAAATGGCTTGGAGTAATAAAACTATGTTCGGTTTTTCTACTTTTACAACGTGTGATAATGTCATCTTTAATACATTACCTCAAGTCTTTAAGCTCCTGCGTCTGCAACTGTAAGATGAGAATTAATGCAACATATCATGCTTGGAAAAGCAGAGGGTCAGCAAAGGAGGGAAAATTCTAAACAAGATGGATTAACACAGTGACTGTAACAATGGGCTGACATTTGTTAGAGATGATGAGAATGGCACAGGATAGGACAGAGTTCTGATCTGTTGTTAGTGAGGTTGCTAGGAGTCACAGCCAACTTCATGTCAAGTAACAACTACAACATCAAATAAGCTGTGGTGGCCTGGTGGGTAAGGAGTGGTGCTGCCAACCCAAAGAGAGGCAATACAAATTCACCAACAATTCAATAGGAGAAAGATGGCCAGTTTCCCCCTTTATATTTCCAGTCTCTGAAAATCAGCAAGAAGGTCGGCCAACAGTCAATTCTAACTTGATGACACATACCAACAACAATTTATACAAGAAATGAAATCTTTCAAAAAGTGTAAGTTGCATACTTCTGATGTTCTTTTTCTCCAATTGAAGCTACTTCCAATGGTATAGAAGACCAGCACATATGTGCAGCAGTTGTGAAAGTAAACGGCTGCCATCCATTGATGTAGTATTGCCCAGTCATGTGCCGTTTTCCCAATCAATGCTTTGTTTAAGGCCAGTCCTGTAGCCGTTGTGCCAACCCAGCCCTTTCAAGGTCTTCCTCTTTCTGCTGATTCTCCAGTTTAACAATAATTAAAAGCCTTATCCAGGGACTGGATCCTCCTGATAACATGTCTAAAGTAGTTGAGACAAATTATCATCATCCTTAGTGAAAGCTGAAGACATCACAGCAACATACAAGGCAGAACAGTACAAAAAATGGGGTTGTCAGCCACATATATTGTTGTTATTGTTGTTGCTGTTGTTGTTGTTGTGTGCTGTCGAGTC
>NW_006399755.1:4350179-4350679 GCF_000299155.1 Elephantulus edwardii
GACAGTAAGAATTTGAGTCTGAACTTTCATTAAATTAGTTTGGAAATCCCAGGAGCAGCAAGCTGTGGGCCAATGCAGAAGCCATCAGCCGAGCAGCTGTGGGATCCAACTGCCAGGAGCAAGACGGTCAGTGTGAAATTGACTAAGATTTCTAAAATCCCACCAACTGGCCAGAAGCAAGCTGGTCGGTAGGAATTTGACTGAGTTTTCTCAGGCCCTTCCGACCAGCTAGGAGTAAGTGGGTCAGGAGAAATTTGACTGAGTTTTCTCAGGCCTTGCAGACCAGCCAGGAATGAGTGAGTTGGTGGGAATTTGACTAAGTTTTCTTAAGCCCAGCTGGATCCAGGGCCCTGCTGGGGCAGGGGTCACTGGTCAAGGGGGCATCTGCATGAGGGATGTTGGGCAAGAACCACTGAGAGAGAGAGCCACTGGGTGGGAGACAGACAGCTGGAATTTGAGTAGAGACTCCACTCGTGAGCAGAACTGGACAGCTGAAATCT
>NW_006399755.1:4354680-4355413 GCF_000299155.1 Elephantulus edwardii
GGCACTCTCTAAAAACACTTAAATTATAAAAATATGAGTAAAAATAAATGAAATAAAAAAACCAGAAAAACAATTGAAACCATCAACAGAACTAGGAGCTGGTTCTTTTAAAGGCACAATAAAATCAACAAGCTAGCAAAATCAACAAAGGAAGAGAAGGTAAAGTCACAAATAATACAAAACATCACAACAGGACCAACTAAAATAAAATGACTAATATTGGAATATTATGAAAAATTATTTTCAAAACCAACCTAAACTAACACCAACCAAAATTGAACACCATTACAAAAGAAGAAATTGAAAAGGTAATAAAACAACCTCCAGACAAAAAAAATTTCATGGACAAGATGATTTTACAAGTGAATTTTATCAAATATTCACAGAAGATCTGTCACTAATTCTACATAAACTATTTCAGAAAATAAGGGGGGAAAATGGAATTCTCCCAGACTCATTCTATGAAGCAAACATATTCTTGATACCAAAGACAGGTAAAGGCATCACCAAAATAGAAAACTATGGGCCTATTATCACTCATGAACACTGATGCAAAAACCTGAAGAAAATCTTGACCAATAGTATCCAAGGATTGTTTTTGTGGTGTTGTGATGAGCTGTCAAGTCACTCGTGACTCATCTGTCCTGTGCCAATCTCACTGTCTCTGACACACTCACTCTGATTTCCCCAGTCACTGAATCAATTCATGTCATACAGGGTCTTCCCCTCCTGC
>NW_006399755.1:4359169-4360698 GCF_000299155.1 Elephantulus edwardii
CACAAAAACCAACTCAAAGTAGATTAGAGACTTAAGTATAAAACCAAAAACCATAAAGGTAGTACGAGATAAAAACAGGAATAATTTCAAAAGTCCTACTCTATGGCAAAAATTCACAAACAGAAAAGGACATAGTTTATAAACAAGACCTTATGAGAATCAAATCCCTGTGCTCTCCATCTTTCCAATAGGATGGAATTAAATCCCACAGACAGGAGAAAACATTTGCCAGTGATATTTCAGACAAGGGTCTCGTAACTAAAATTTACAGAATATTACAGTGAAATATTACAAGAAAAAATTGATAACCCAATTAAAAATGAGTAAAAAAGAAAGACTATTCACAAAGAAGGACATCTAGAAGGCCAGCAAACACACGAGGAAATGTAAAAAAACAAAACAAAACAAAACCCCAGCAATCAGAGACATGCACGTCAGCCCAGAAGCAATAGCACAGTATAATTGTATAGCAAATAAGGCAGACCAGAAACACTTTGCTGCATAAGGTCAAGGACTGTATTCTTCAATATGGATTGAAGCTCAACATCAATAAGACAAAGATTCTCACCACTGGGCCAATTGGCAGGAGCATGATAGATGGAGAAGACACTGAGGTCGTTAGCAGTTACAGCTTGCTCAGCTCCACAACAACAGCAGTCAGGAAATCAAAAGAGGAACTGCATTAGGTAAATATCCTGTAAGGGATCTTTGGAGAGTACTGAAAAGCAACAATGTCAGTCTAGAGACTAAGGTGCGTCTGATCCAATCCATGGTCTTTTACAGTTACTTGCTATGTATCAGAGAGCTGGCTAATGACTAAGAATAGAAGAATTATTGTTGCCTTTGAGTTGTGGTGCTGGAGAAGAATCTGGAACATACTATGGATCACTAAGAAAATAAACAGATCTGTCTTGGAGAGGATGAAACCAAGTTTCTCCTTGGAGGCCAGGATTTTAAAGCTCACTCTTACATACTTTGGGCATGTGGCCAAGAGGGACCAATCCTTGGAACAGGACATCATGCTAGGAAGGGTGGAGGGACAATGCAGGAGAGGAAGACACCAGATAAAATGGATTGATACAATAACTACGGCAATGAGGATAGGTATATCGGATTCAGTGAGAGTGGTTCAGGGCAGAGCAGGCTTCAGAGCTATCATAGGGTCACGATAAGTTGCAGGAAACTCAACAGCACATAACAACATCATCAGAGAGGATATGAAGAGATCAGCACATTCACGTACTGCTGGCAGAACTATGAAAGGAAGTTTGCCATTTCCTCCAAAAGGTGAAAACAAAAATTACATGACTTAGCTATCCTATTATTTATTAGGAATAAGCTTGAAAGAAATTAGAGCTGAGGCACAAACAGATACATGTATACCTATGTTAATTGCAGGGTTATTCACAGTAGCAACAAAACTGAAATCACCCAAAATGTCCATCAACAAAAAATGGGATATTATGCAGCACTAAAGAACAAAGAACTATTAATGAACATAAACACAACATAACGTGGGAGAGTTACAG
>NW_006399755.1:4361025-4373580 GCF_000299155.1 Elephantulus edwardii
TTATTATCTTTGCCTCTAAGGAGTACCCTAACTACACGTCCAAGACTTATCTGTTTGTTCTCCTGGCAATCCATTGGATATTCAGGACTCTTCTCCAACACCACAATTCAAAGGCATCAATTCTTGTTCTATCATCCTTATTTATTGCCCAGCTCTCAGAGCATAGCAAGTGATTAAAAACATAATGGCCTGAATCAGGCGTACCTTACTCCTCAAACTAACATCATTGCCTTTCAATAATTTGGAGAGGTCCCTGACTGTAGACTTACCCATTGGAATATATCTGCTAATTTCCTGACTGATGATACCAAATGCCTTGATTGTATATCCAAGTAAGATGAAGTAATTGACAGTTTCAATCTTTTCTCTATGATGATGTATATAGGTCCAGAGGTGAGAAGATCCATATAGAAGGATGTAATCTCTGATCTTCTGCAGCTAAGACTTCAAGTCCTCCTCACTTTCAGCAAACAAGGTTGTGTCATCTGCATAGCACAGGTTATTAATGAGTCTCCCTCTGATCCTGATGCCACATTCCTCTTCATAGAATCCAACTTGTCAAATAATTTGCTCAGCATACAATTGAAGATTTATGGAGAAAAGATACAACTCTGATGCTCATCTTTCTGAATTTTTAATTATGTAGTGTTACTTTGCTTTATTTACACAATAGCTCTTGGTCTAGGTATAGGTTCCACTGAGACTCCCATTTTTCAATGTTGGCCGTAATGTGTTATGATCCACAGTATGCTTAGTGAATAAAAAACAAATAGACATTCTTCTGATATTCTTTGCTTTCAGCCAGGATCTATCTGACATCAACAATAACTTTCCTGATGCTATGGCCTCTTCTAAATCCAGTTTGAATACCTGCCACTTGAATGTCTATGTATAGTTTTAGCCATTGTTTAATGATCTCTAGGAGCATTTTACTACCATATGATATTAAAGAAATTGTTTGATAATTTCCACATGCTATTGGATCACTTTTCTTGGGAATGGGAACATATAAGGACCTCTTCCAATTGGCCAGCCAGCTGTCCTCCAAAAATATTCTAGCACATAATGGTGAGCATATATAAGGCTGCATCTTAGTTGAAACATGTCAATTGGTATCCCATTGATTCATGAGGCCTTATTTTTTTTCTGCCCATGAATTCATTACAGCTTAAACTTCTTACTTCATTACTATTGGCCTTAATCATATAGTACTTCCTGACATATTTCAGTGTTAGCTCATGCTTTTTTGGCAGTGATTCTATGTATTCCCGCAATTTTCTTTGATGCTGCCTGGACTGTTGAATATTTGTCCATGTTGTTATTATGCGCCTTCGTGTTGCCTGCAATTCATAGTAACCCTATGTACAACAGCTCTGGAGCCTGCTGTGGCCTGAACCAGTCTCACTGACTCTGGCACATCTCTCCCAATTACCCAGTTACTGTATCAATCCATCTTATTTGAGGTCTTCCTCTCCTGTGCTGTCCCTCTACCCTCCTAAGCATGATGTCACTTGGCACAGACCAGTCCCTCCTAGCTATGTGCCTGAAGTATGTGAAATGTAGCTTCAAAACCCTAGCATCCAAGGAGAAATTAGATTTCGCCTTCTCCTAGAGAGACCTATTTGTTTTCTTCGTGGTCCATGGTATGTTCAAGACTCTTCTCCAGCACCACAACTCAAAGGCATCATTTTTTTTTCTGGCCTCCTTAGATAATGTCCAGCTCTCTGTGCATAGAAAGCCACTGCAAAGACCATGGCCTGGATCAAGCACACCTTATTCTCTACAATGACATCATTGCTTCTCTGTACTCTGGAAAAGTCTCTAGCAGCATACTTTCCCAGGGAAATCAATCTTTTGATTTCCAGGATGTTAGTGCCAAGTGTGTTGACTGCAGAACCAAGCAAGTGGTAATTGTTAACAACCTCAGTCTCTTCTCCATCTCTCATGGTGCTGCCAATTGGCCCAGTGGTGAGGATCTTTATCTTCTTGGTGTTGAGCTTCAATCTATATTGAAGACAACAGGCCTTGACCTTCTGCAGCACGCATTTCAGGTCCTCAGTTTCAGCAAGGAAGGTTGTGCCATCTGTACAACATATACTGTGTTCCTCACAACATTCTTCCTCATAAAACCCAGCCTCCAGAAAAATCTGTTCTGCATATAGATTGGAAAGGTAGAGAGAAAGGATGCATCCCTGACGCACTCCTTTCCTGATTTTGAACCATGCAGTGTTTTCCTTGCTCTGTTCTGAAGATTGCTTCCTGGTCCACATATAGGTTTCACAGGAGCACAATCAAGTGTCTTGGGATTCCCACTCTCCTCACAATTAGCCACAATCTGTTGTGATCCACACAGTCAAATGCCTTTACATAGTCAATGAAACAGAGACATTTCTCTAGTACTCTTTCAACCTGTATGTAGAGCAGATCATGCGAGAGGCTGGGCTCTATGAGGAGAAGTGTGGCGTCAGGATTGGTGGAAGATCTATTAACAATCTGCGTTATGCAGATGACACAACCCTACTTGCCGAAACTGAGGAGGACCTCATGCACTTACTGCAGAGGGTCAAGGACTGCAGCCTTCAGTATGGACTGAGGCTCAATGTCAAGAAAACAAAGATTCTCACCACTGGACCAATTGGTAGCATCAGGATGGATGATGAAGAGATTGAGATTGTTCATAGCTTCCATTTGCTCAGCTCCACAGTCAACACTCTTGGCACCAGCAGCCAGGAAATAAAAAAAACGTATTGCTATGGGAAAGTCTGCTGTTAGGGACCTCTCTAAAGTATTCAAGAGCAATGGTGTCTCTTTGGAGATGAAGGTGCACCTGATACAGGCCATGGTCTTTGAAATCACGTGTTATGCATCAGAGAGCTGGACAATGACTAGGGAGGATAGAAGGAGAGTTGAAGCCTTTGAGCTGTGGTGCTGGAGGAGAGTATTGAATGTACCATGGACTGCCAAGAAAACAAACAGATTCAGCCTAGAAAGGGTTAAACAAGGCTACTCCTTGGAGGCAAAGATTCTGGGGCTTCGTCTGGCATACTTTGGACATGTTGCAAGGAGAGACAGGTCTTTGGAGAGGAACATAATGCTGGGTAGAGTAGAGGGACAGCGCAGGAGGGGAAGATCCTCTATGATGTGGATTGATTCAGTGACTGGGGTAATCGTGATGAGTGTGTCAGAGGCAATGCGATTGGCACAGGATAGAGCAGGGTTTAGGGCTGTTGTACATAGGGTCCCTATGAGTCGCAAACGACTCAACGGCATATAACAACAACAACAACTTGGTGATAATGTCTCTAGTGCCATGATCTCTTCTAAAACTGGATTGTATTCCTGGTAGTTTACTGTTCCAGTCGTTTCTGGATAATCTTCAGCAGAATTTTGCTAAAGTGTGATGTTAGTGAAAATCGATAATTTCCATACTCTGTTGCATCACTTTATTTTTAGAATGGAAATAAATATGGATTGCTTCCAGTCAGTAGGCCAAATAGTTTTCCTCCAGATATCTTGACACAACATGGTGAGCATATCCAAGGCAGCATCTATTTGTTCAAAAACGTCAATTGCCATTCCACCAATTCTTGGGGCTTTATTTTTCACCAGAGCACCCTGAACTTCCTCCTTCATCACCATTACCCCTTGATCATATGTTGTTTCCTGAAATTCTTCTCTGTCAGCCAATTCTTTTTGGTACAGTGGCTCTATACCCCCTGAATACTCCTTCCATCTATACTCTTTCTATCTTCTTTTAATGCATCCTGAATCACTGAATATTCTGCCCATAGCATCCTTAAACATTGCAACTCGTGGCTTCAATTTGTTCTTTAGTTCCTTCAGCTTAAGAAAGTCCAGCCCTTTTGATTTTCTGACTCCAGCTCCTTGCACATTTCATTCTAATACTTTTCCTTGTCTTCCTGAGCTGCCCTTTGAAATATTCTATTCAGTTCCTTAACTTCTTGATTTCTTCCCCTTTCTTTGGCTTCTCAGCACTTTAGTGCAATATTCAGAGTCTCTTCTGACATCCATTTTGGTCTTTTCTTCTTCCTTCTTTGTAATGACTTTTTGCATTCTTCATGGATGATATTCTTTATATCCTCCCACAGTCTTTGTTCATTAGTGTTCAAGGCCTCAAACCTGCTTCTGAGTTG
Source organism: Elephantulus edwardii (assembly GCF_000299155.1). Taxonomy (NCBI): domain Eukaryota; kingdom Metazoa; phylum Chordata; class Mammalia; order Macroscelidea; family Macroscelididae; genus Elephantulus; species Elephantulus edwardii. The sequence goes on from NW_006399755.1 coordinate 4,365,180, forward strand.
CCTTTTTAATTCAGGGAGTATAGAGCCAAGATAAAATTTTTATTCCCATGGCTATGATTTAACCTTCTTTAGCTTTAATTTTATAATGGGTGACAAGAGAGAGTATCACAAGAATGTCTACCTGTGTTTCATCGAGTATGCAGAGGCATTTGACTTTATGGATTACAATAATTTGTGGCTAACCTTGAGGAAAATGGGAATCTCAGAACACTTGTAAGTGCTTCCAAAAGCAGTCCTCAGAACAGAGCAAGAAAATACTACATGGTTCAAAATCAGAAAAGGAGTGTATCAGGGATGCATCATGTCCCCATGCCTTTTCAATTTATATGCAGAACAGATTGAGGAAGCAGGGCTTAATGAGGAGGAGTGTGGAATCAAGATTGGAGGGAAACTCATTAATAATCTATGATATGTGGATGACACAACCTTGCTGGCTGAAACTGAAGAAGACCTAAAGCACTTGTTGCAAAAAGTCAAGGACTATAATCTTCAATTTGGATTGAAGCTCAATATCAAGAAGACACAGATTCTCACCACTGGGACAACTCACAGCTCCATAATATATGGAAAACACATTGATGTTGTCAGCAATTACAGCTTGCTCAGATCCATAATCAACACCCTTAACACCAGCAGTCAGGAAATCAAAATATGAAGTGCATAGGGGAAACTGTTGTCATCAATGTCTCTAGAGTGCTGAAGAGCAATGACGTCATTCTAGATACAAAAGTGCACCTAATCCAGGCCATGGTCTCAATTACTTGTTATGCTTCAGGGAGTTGGACAATGACTAAGGATGACTGAAAAAGAATAGATGCCTTTGAGTTGTAGTGCTGAAGAAATGTCTTGAACATACCATGGACTGCCAAGAAAGCTAATAGGTCTGACATGAGAGGGTGACAAGTCTCTCCTTGGAGGCTAGGATTTTGAAGCTCTGCCTCACTTACTTTGGGCACATGACCAGAAAAGATCATTCCTTGGAGAAGGACATCATGCTCAGGAGGGTGGATGGACAGCACAAAAGAAGGAGACCCCAGATGAGATGGATTGATACAGTAACTGGGGCAATGGAGGTGGTGTGTTGGAATTAGTGAGACTGGCTCAGAACAGGGAAGGGTTCAAAGCTTTGTTACATAGGGTCACTATACAGATCAGGTGACTCAATAGCACATAATAAACAATAACATACTATGACAGGTTTGGAAGCAGGAGTGTCATCCATTTCCTAAACAACATGTCTCTGGAAACTATGAACTTGGATAAATGTTAATAGTTGTAAAGGGGCTTCAAACCTTTTGTTCGTTGGGTCACTATGAGTCGTGCTAGACTCGAAGGCAATCAACAACAGCAACAATAGTTTTAATTTGAACTTGCATATCAGTAGTCGGAAAATATGGACTTGGTGACAGAAATTAGAATGGGGATAGAATGACGGAATTCTGCCCATTGGTTTATTCATTGCAAATACCTTTTATAAGAAATAAACTCATGCTCTACACATGCTTTTACCTGATGGTATGTACAGAAATCAGAGCAATTACATCTGTGGAAGAAATCATTGGAGAAGTTCAGTTATCAGCAGTGAAATCTAGGCCAGGTGCTGATTGTGGAACAGACCATCAACTACTCATATGCAAGTTCAAATTAAAGTTAAAGAAGGTAAATCATATACACAGGAAAAAAGAATTGATGTCTTTGAGTTGTGGTGCTGGAGAAAAACACTGAATATACTATGGACTGCTAAGAGAAGAAACAGGTCCATCCTGTAGATGGTGAAACCAGGGGGCTCCTTGGGGGCAGGGATTTTGAAGATTCTTTTCACACTTAGGGCATGTTGTAAGGAGGGACCAGTTCTTGGAGAGGGAAATCACGTTTGGAAAGGTGGAGAGACCGTGCAAGAGAAGAAGACCCTGGGTGAGATGTACTGACTCAGTGACTGGGCTAATGGGGATGGGTGTGTCTGAGAGAGTGAGGTTGGCTCAGGATATAGCAGGTTCAGAGCTGTTGTGCACAGGGTTGCTATGAGTCACAAGTGACTTGATGGTACATACCAACAGCAACGATACATAGAATTTTTGCTCCACATGGTAGTTGTTATTGACAGGAAGTTTTGTGTAGTGGTGTAAATTCAACCTAATAAAATCTTTCCACCCAACTTAAATATAGAAATTTTATGTTATCCTGAGGCCATGGTAATGTAGTGGTTAAACAGCCACTAACAAGAGTGGTCAGAAGTTTGAACCTATCACTCACTCAGGAGAGAAAAGACTGGGAGATGTGTTTTGTTGCTGTTATGTGTACCACTGAGTTGGAACCAATGACAGCAGACCCTCCAGTGAGTTTTCAGTAGCAGTTAATCACAAGGGAGGAGACTGCTCATCTTTCTCCTGGAAAGCAGCTGGTAGATTCAAACCATGTGCCTTTGGGGTTTTAGCACAACATCTTGCCATTAGGCCAACTATAATGACTGAAAAACAAAAGAAACTTTGCTCTCCAGTTGATTCTAACTATTAGGGACCCTCTATTTGTTTTCCAGACTGAAATTATTTTTTTTTTAAAATGGTGATTTGACCTAAAGCTTGGGTGACCCTCCACTTAATTTTCAGGAGGTTGCAAATTGCACAACAGGAGACGATTCATCTTTCTCCCACAGAGCTGCTAGTGCGTTCTACCAGAGAAGCAATGTTTTTGTATTAGCAGCACACAACTTATAGGCTACACCATCCTCACTCTGGTAGATTTGAACAACTGGATTTTTTCATTAACAGCTTAACAAGTAAACACTATAAAATGTTGTTGCTCTTGTTAAGTGATGTCACATTGTTGATGACTCCTAGCAAATCTATGAATGAAAAACCTGGACACTTGTATAACTTTCGTTGTTTCTCTAAGTTCATAGAGTTTCCAGAGGCAAGCTATTTCAGAAGTGGATGCCACTCCTAATTATATGGGGCAGTATTATTCTTTCTTTCTTTTCTTTTCTTTTTCTTTTTTTAATTCAGATATTAATGAAAGTTTATTAAGAACTTGGATTTCCATTCATCCATTGTTGCACATTTTCCTCCCTGTCCCCCTTCCCTTCAAGTTTGCTTTTTTTCTTTGGAAAAAAAAGTTCTTTGATTGTTATGCAGCCCATACCACCACTATACTATGCAGGGGCAGTACTATTCTTTCTTAATGGGTCACTATGAGTGAGTCTGAGTGAACTCAACAGCATACAACAACAACCCACCAATTTGAAATGGTTTCTTCTTCCTTCTCTCAGCATTCTTATAATGACTGTCTGTAGTGAGTTGCTTATTAACTGTCGAAGGTCACACAACTAATAATTAGCAAACCTAGAATTCTACCTGCCAAACAGGAGTTCTGGGGCCTGGTGGTAAGGAGTTGTGCAGCAATTCCAAACTGAAAGCAGGCTGTTCAAATCCACCAGCTGCTCTGTGGGAGAAAAAAGGGCAATCTCCTCCTGTGCAATTTACAACATCTGGGTGGGGAGTTGCTATGGGTCAATTCCAACTCAACAATACATAAAAACAATAACCTGTCAAACAGATGCCACATATCCTCATTCTTAACCACAATAGTATGCTGTCTTAACGTTTGTAACATCTAAACTATCAAACAAAAGAGAATATAGAGTTTGCTGTAGGAAATATGCCACCTCAGAAAGCAAAAAATAGGGTCAGCAACTGCAAGACCAGCCAAAAATCAGCTCAGTATAGGAACGTGATGTTGACAATGACAAAGATAATTTGACAGAGGAACATTGAGACAAAACTTTCACAAAGATAATGTGACCGAAGAACACTGACCACTTTGACAAAGATTATTTGATCTAGGAACACTGAGCACTTGGACAAAAATAATTTGACCTAGAAAACTGAGACTCAGCTTGAAAAGTCAACATTAAACAATGAATTTTTAACAAAATTTCTAAATTGCCCATTCCATTCCCTGAGTTAAACCCAGTCTCTGATCCTCATTTCATTATTGATTTCCATTTCTGGTACATGTCATGCTGTTCCTGTGTACTGTCAAGTCTTAACCAACTCAAAATTGTCCCTCCAGTGGATTTCTAGAGTTCGTAAATCACACTGTAGAAAACTTCCCATCTTTCTTCCTTAGAACAGCTGGTGGTTCGGTTGCCTGCTTTTGGGTTGGCTGTAAAACTGCTTACCACTAATCCAAAAGAGCTCTTTTTCCTGGAACGCAGCAGACACTTAATTTTTAGTTGAGCAAATTAATAAGCGCATGAGAGAAGGTTGAGCCGAGATGTGCCAGAAATTAGATGACTGTCTAGATTATGAAAATGGGTAGATATTTGGTAATAATTACAAAAGAAGGTTTTAGAATCAGAAGTTTCTGTCACTATTAACCTTTGATAAAGTCTTAATATAAATAAATGTGACAAAACATCAATTCTTTGAAATCTAGTTATTGTTGTTGTTAGTGCTATGTGCCATTAAGTAGACTGCTACTCATAATAATCCTGTAAACAACAGATCAGAACATTGCCCTACCTAGCTCTATCCTCATGGTCACCAACAAGTCTGAGCCCATAATTACAGTCACTGTGTCAATACATCTTTTGAGAGTCTTCCTCTCTTTGACAGTCCACTTTCCCCAGCATGATATATTTTATTAAAGACTGGTTCCTCCTGACAACACCTCCCAAAGTATGTGATGTGAAGTTTCACCATGCTTACCTCTAAGGAGCACCCTGGTTATACTTCCTCGAACACAGACTTCTTTGTTCTTTTGGTCGTCTATAAGATATTCAGTACCATTCTCCTGCACCTCAACTCAAAGGAATCAAGTCTTCTTTTGTCATCCTTATTCATTGTCCACCTTTCAGACATTCTGGAAGCAACTATAAATACCATAGACCCTTTAAAAGTATCAGGGACACTTTAATCTTTAAACTGACATCTTTGCTTCTAAATACTTTGGAGAGGTTGTTGAGAGTAGCAGATTTTCCCAATGTAACACATCCTTTGTATGCTGCTTCCATAGCTACTGATTGTGGATCCAACTGAAAATAATTAACAACTTCCATCTTTTCACCATCTGTCATGATGTTGTCTATTGGTCTAGTGGTAAGGATTTCTGTTTTCTTGATGTTAAAATGTTATTGATAGTCTATATAAGGATATATAGTCTTTGATCATCTTCAATAAGTGCTTCAAGTTTTCCTTACATTCTGCAAGAAAGGTTGTGTCATCTGCATAATGCATGATATTGTTGATGAGTTTTCCTCCAATCCTGATGCCATGACCATCTTTATATAGTCTGATTTCACAAGTGACTGGCCCAACATACAGACTGAATAGTATGGAGAAAGAATACAACCATGACACGCACTTTTCCTGATTTTAAACCAGGAGGGGAAAGGAGGGAGTGAAGGAGGGAAGGGAAAGCGAAGGAAGAAGGGGGAGAATGGAGGGGTGAGGAAGAACATGAAGAGAGACAGGGGAGGCAGGAGAAGGTGGAACAGGTTGTAAGAATGGGGGGGATTTAAGTGTGTTTTTTTATTTCTTCTACTTTACCAGCCGAAGGGTCAGCTATGGGTCAGTTCTGACTCAACAGTACACAACAACAACAATAAAAACTATAGGGGAAGATAAAACACTATTTTATTTATGCCAGAACTGATACAACGGATAAAACAGAGTCACAAGAATAAAACTTTTCAAGTCGAGGATCACTTGTTTTATAAGCTGAGTTTCTTCATGAAAAAGCTCTAAATCCCTCGTTTCAGTATTCTCAGTGCCAAGAACAGCTAGAGTAAAGCTATATAACAAGCACATTAACTTATATAGCTATCTGGCCAACCAAGGAGAAGACATACATATTTCTGGGCACTTTACAGAAAAGTGATCCCACAGAATATAGAAATTCTAGCCTAGTAATAGTAATAATACACACAAGTGAATTTTTTTTAAGATATTTAAAAACGTTTGGAGCAAGACATTAATTGAAAAAAAGACTTCAGAGATTCAAACTGGATTAAGAAGGGGATATAGAACAAGGGATGTCACACTTGTATGTATATAGACCAAGAAACAGTGACTCAATAAGGTGATACTGCATAGTTAAAATTAGGAGAATTATGTATCAAGATTGCATTCTTTCAGCATACTTACTCAATCTGTATGCTGACCAAATAATCAGAACATTTGGGTTGCATAAAGCAAAGCACAGAATCAGGATTATAGAAAAGAAAACAACAAACATCAACAACCTTTATGCAAAAGAAAACAACAAACATCAACAACCTTTATGCATATGACACAATCTGGCTTAAAGAACTAACGACTTCAAGAAACTTGTGACCAAGTTTAGTGGGAATAGCCTTCATTATGTATTGCACATCAGAATAAAACAAAAATTCTCACAAGTGGACCAATAAGCATCATCATAATAAAGGGAAAAATTAAGATTGTCAAAGACTGTATTTTACTTGATTTAACACAATCAATGCCTATAGAAGCCACAAACAATGAAATATCATATTGTAATGGGCACATCTGTTTAAAACGAGTCTTTTGAAGTTTAAGCACTGAATAAGGAAGGCTAAAGAACTGATGCTGGTAAATTGTTGTATTCATGGGAAATATTAAATATAACATGAATCTCCAAAAAGGGGGAAAAAATCTATCTTGGGAAAAGTACATGTTCCTTAGAAGTGAGAATAGGCAGACTTCATCTTAAATATATTGACCATGATATCAGGAAATGTCAGTTCCTGGAGACATCATGTTTGGAAAAGTAGAATCTCAGAGAAAAACTCTCAACACAGTAAGTTGACGAAGTAGCTGCAACAATGGGCTTCAGCACAGCAGAGATTATAAAAATGGGGCAGGACCAAGTAGTGTTCCATTCAGTTGCACATAGGGTCCATACGAGTCACAGATGAACTTTTGGCACTTAACATCAATCATATATGGAGGTCATTCATATGTGTCATCACATTATAGGCATGTAAGCAATAGCTAAGGCTTAGGTTGTTACTGTTGCTAGCTGCCAACAAATAAAATTAAAATTAGTAATGCAAAGAAGTCTAGAAAATCCTCCAATATCTTGCAACTAGTAACATATATAAATAGTTCATGAGTCAACAAGTCAAAGAGAAAATTAACTAACGGAAATAAAAACAAAAATCATCATATAAAAATTAACAGGATACAGTAATACAGTAAAGTACATGTAACATGCATAACTCTAGGAAGAAGCCTTATGGTTAATATGGAGCCTTCAAAGAAAGGATCACATTTAGATCCCACAAACTATAAGAGAAAAGAGGTGTTGATCTGCTCTCTTCAGAAAGACATCATTCATTCTAGAAAATCAGGAAAGGCAGTTTCAATCTGTCCTATAACATCACTACGAATCAGAATTGACTCAATGGAACATAGGAACAGCAACATATAAATGGAAGACATATGATGATCATAGACTAGAAGACTCATTATTGTTAAAATTATCATCATCGTAAATGGATTTAAAGATTCAGTAACATTCTATTAAAAATGTATTCACATATTCACACAATGGTATACTATGGAGTACTAAGGAGCAACTATTTAATAAAATATTACATAACATGGCAGAGATTGAAGAGTATTATGCTGAATAAATTAACACAGTCTCATAAGGACAAATACTGCATAAGACCATTATTTTAAAAATAGATAACTATAAGGTGTATATAAAAGTCCAAAAGAAGAATGGGAGGAATGCCAAAACTGGAGAGGGGAAATATCACTAGAATAAAAGAGTTTGTTAGGCAGATGAGGATGGGGTGAAGAAATTTGGAAACATATAAAGGAGATTTGAAAAGACAAAGTAATAGTCAGCATAAACCAATTGTGATTAACTTTATAAAACATAATATATATTAAAACAACACCAACAACAAGAACACAAACACAATGTATATAAACCCTTGGTACCAGCAGCCAGGAAATCAAAAGACAAATTATACTGGGCGAAAACCTGCTCTCAGGGAGCTCTCCAGAGTACTGCAGAGCAACAGTGTTAGTCTAGAAACTAAGGCACACCTGATTCTGGCCATGGTCTTTGTACTTACTAGTTATGCATCAGAGAGCTGGACAATGATTAAAGATGACAGAATAATAATGAATTCCTTTGAGTTGTGATGATGTTTGTTGTTGTTGTTATGTGCCATCGAGTTGTTTGCGACTCATAGCGACCCTACCTACAAAAGTCCTAAACCCTGTTCTATCCTGTGCCAATCGCATTGCCTCTGACACACCCATCCCGATTACCCCAGTCACTGAATCAATTCACCTCATAGAGGGTCTTCCCCTCCTGCGCTGTCCCTCTACCCTACCAAGCATGATGTCCCTCTCCAAGGACCTGTCTCTCCTTACAACATGTC
>NW_006399755.1:4390265-4397533 GCF_000299155.1 Elephantulus edwardii
GCATTAGCACAATCAAATATTCCGGGATTCCCATTCTTCTCAGAGTCAGCCACGGCTTATTGTGATCCACACAGTCAAAAGCGTCTGCATAGTCAATGAAGAACAGACAGACATTCTTCTGGTATTCTTTGCTTTCTGCTAAGATCCATCTAACATTAGCTATAATATCCCTAACAAATTATGGGTAACAATAAAAGAATGGGAATCCCGGAATATTTGATTATGCTCACGCGTAACTCATTCCTAGACAAAGAGGCTGTTGTGTGAACAGAACAAGGGAAGGTTATATAATTTAAAGTTAAGAAAGATGTGCATTCGAGTTGTATCCTTTCTCCATATCTATTCACTCTGTCTGTTGAGGAAATTTTTTTTGGAGAGGGTGAAGCTAGGTTGCTCTTTAGAGGCAAGGATTCTGAAGTTTCGTCTGACGTACTTTGGACATGATACAAGGAGGGAATAGTCCTTGGATAGGGACATCATGCTTGTGAGAGTGGATGGACAGCACAGGATAGGAAGACCCTCGATAAGATGGATTGATTCAGTGACTGGGGTAATGGGGGTAGGTGTGTCAGAGATGGTGAGATTGCAACAGGATAGGGCAGAGTTTAGGGCTGATTTACATAGGGTCATTATGAGTCACAGGCTATTCTATGGCACATAACAACAACAACAGCCCCTATGAAGAAGAATGTGGCATCAAGATCAGGGGAAGATCATAAATAAGCTACCTTAAGCACATGACATAGCCTAATTGGTGAAAGTGAGAAGGACTTGAAGTGCTTGATACAGATGACCAAAGAATAATAAAGCCTTCAATATGGATTGCTTATCAATGTCAAGAAATAAAATATTCTCACCATTGGATCTATAGGCAACATCATAATAGATGGAGAAAAGACTAAAACTGTCAACAACTTCATCTTACTTGGATACACAATCCAAGAACCAGAAATCAGCAGATCAAGGATAGATATTGTATTGGGAAAGTCTGCAATTAAGGATCTCTCCAAATTATTGAGGAGCAATAATGTCATTTTGAGGACTAAGGTACATCTGATTCAGGCCATGGCCTTTTCAATCACTTGCTATCCATCTGAGAGCCGGACGATGGATAAGAATGACAAAAGAAATGATGCTGTTGACCCATAGTATTGAAGAGGAGTACTGAATATCCATGGACTGCCAAAAGAACAGACATATCTTGGAGAAGGTGCATCCAGAGTGTTCCGTGGAGGCAAAAAATAATAAAGCTTTGTCTCACATACTTTGGACATGTTGCTTAGAAGAGGCTATTAAAAAAAAAAGAAAAAGAAGAGGATTCCTTGAAGTGGTACATAATGTTCTGATATCCAGCTAGCACTAACCCGCAGCAACTGTCCACTGGATTTCCAAGGTTGTAAACCTTTACCAGAGGTGGAGGCTGCCCACATTGGAGCAACCGGTGGATTTGAACTGCCAGTGTTTTGGTTAGCATCTCAACTAACTATGCCATCTACCTCTATGTTTAGATTTGTTTTTCAAGATAATCTAGAAAAGGTTATATTCTTTTCACTTATTGAGATGTCTGAATGTCTTAATGAAATGAAAAATAATTCTTGATAAAACAATTTTAACTCTCTCTTTAAACAGAACTTGAGTATTCACATACAGCAAATGAAAGGGATAATTGAACATACTAAGCAATTTATGGTACTACAAATTTAATTATAAATATCTTAACAAATAATTTAAGTAGTAATTGTGTTATTAAAAGAGATTGTGAGGATGATGGCACAGAATAGGATGGGGTTCATATCTGTTGTTCATTGGGTTGCTATGAGCTGTGCTGGACTCCATGGCTCTGAACATCATCATTTTGATTTAGTGATGACTTCATGAGTACATATATTCATGCACCAACACATCAACTGTGACATTTTAACATATGTGGCATTTGCACCTCAAGTCTATCAGTTAAACCTCACTAAAGCTGTTTGTCTCTTCTTTCTATTTGTTGTTTTAGTTGGTTGTTTAATTTAAAGAAAGCAAAAAACAAGAGTATTACTGAGGTTATAATCCAAGAAGTCTCTGTGCCAGAGACCATGTTCTCAACACATTCAGTCTCCTATAATCTATCATCATTGTACTCTGGATACACAGATAGCAAGGAAGGAAATACAAAAGGGTATACAAAATCTGGGAAAACTAGAAGTGGTTCTGAAAATCCCAACAGTTAAACGGGGGCAATCATTTCTGAAGAAAAGGAGAAACTGGTATTTCAATAATTTATTCAATCATGTTGTTGTTATTGCTAAATGTCATCAAATTGACTGTAACTCATAGCAACACTACATACAACAAATCTGAATCCTGCCCTATTATATGCCACCTTTATCATCTCTGAGATGCTTGAGCCCATTGTTACAGTCACTATGTCAATCTATCGTGTTAAAGATCTTCCTCTCTTATGCTGACTCTCACCTTTCTAAGAATAATGTCTTTTCTCCAAGGACTGGCCCCTCCTAACAGCATGACCAAAGTATGTCAATAAAAGCATCACCACTGTTGGCTCCCAGAAGCATCTTGTTTGCATCAATCAAATGTACCTCAAAATGTGCTTTTTTACACTTATAATTCCTTCTTCTTATATAATATCTTTAAAAGAAAATTCTCATTCATGTTTTTTAAAAAAGAATCTTACAAAAATAAGAAAAAGAGCCAATATCCAAATTTAGTTTAGCTCACTCCAAAGCCCAAGTTTTGCTTTGCTTTCTTTTTTAAAATTATGTTTACAGACTCCTCAAGTAGCAATGAAACAGGGTAGACATTTTTAACATATTTTGGTCTATGTTCGGAAAGAAGTCCTACAGAAGAAAATAACACCAACAATATGCATTCCACATAATAATAAAGATAATCCACAATAAATTAAAAAAATAAGATCAAGGTAGGAGAGGACGTGTATATGTATATGAAGCAGAACAGTTATTGTTGAGTGCCATCAAGAGCAATCCTGTGTGTATCATTATGAAACCCCACCCAAGCCTGCATCATCCTCACCATCTCTTGCCAAGTGTCAAAGAAGTCACTATGTTAAGCCATTTTGTTGTGAGTGATCTTCCCTTTCACTGACCATCTAGTTTTTCAAGCTAAATTATGTCTTTCTCCAGAGATTGGTCTTCCTTGATAAAATGCCCAAGTTACGGGAGACAAACTCAATTACACAGTATCTTGTGGTGGGAAAAGAACACTGCAGCTGCAAAAAACAAAACATGAGACTTCTTCCAATGCTAATTTCCTACATTTTTCATGGTTCAGATGTTTTAGTAAGTAAGAAGAACATATACTTTTCTAGGTTATCTTGGAAAGCAAACTTAATATGGAGGTAGATGGCACAGCTTATAACCAATTGGTCCGTTAACTAAAAGACTGGCAGTTCAAAGCCACCATTTGCTCCACATGTAAGCTGTCTCCACCACTTGTAAAGATTTACAATCTTGGAAATCTAATAGAAAGTTGTTGTGAGTCAGAGCCAATTGGATTTCAGTGTGTTTTAAAGTATATCATTAGTCACTAAGCTTCTGAATCAAGACACAAAACAGGACACAACCAAAATATCTAATGAGAGAAAAAAATAAGGTAGTCATAAAGAGAAGTTTGGAGGTTAGAACTATATTGAAAAATCATGCTTCAAATAATTTCTGCCATCATTTGGCTTTATGAACCAGTAAGACATTTTCCAATGAAATGAAAAATCTAAACTACACATTCTTCTAGACATAATACTTTTAAAATATTTCAACTTCACTGATCTTTTCCTTTCCTATCATCTCTGAAATTATAACATGAAATGAAAAATTATACAATTCAAAAGATTTTGGTTCTATCCTGTAGTTGATTGAAACCCTGAGAAAACCATTTTACTTCTCTGTGTAAATAGAACTTCGGTTTTCACATACGGCAAGTGAAAAGGATAATTAAACACTTTATATTATTGTATCATAAACTTAATCATAAATATCATTAGCAAATAACTTAAGCAGTAATTGTGTTGTTAAAAGTTTAACAAAATAAAATGCTGACATATACTTAATGCCTAATCCCAGGAATCAGAAATATTTAAATACTGCAGTTAAATGATCAGAGAGCTAAAATTGTTAATTAACTGCAAAATAACCTTTCCCATATTTATTCTTCATAACATGCCTCCATTTTTAGTAAATGGAAATATGCCTAGGGTTTTTTTTAAAAAAAAATCTTCATTTTATTTTTTTTTACCTCTCTAGGGATCTCGGGTGGCTTAGTGGTAAGGAAATGCACTACCAAAAGGCAGGCAGTTCGAATACACCAGCTGCTCTGGAGACAAGAGATGTGCAATCTCCTCCCATGTGACTTACTGCCTCTGAAAACCCATTGGAGGGTCAATTATTGGATCATATATATGTGTGAAGGTTAGACAATGACTTTCCAAGACATGAGAATTAATGCCTTTGAATTTTCGGCCTAGCAAAGAAAACTGAATATACAATGTACAGTCAGAATAAAAAGTGAATATATGTTGGAAGAAATGCAGTCAAATTACTCTTTGGAGTACTTCCTCACCCCTTTGTGCATGTGAGAAGAAAGACCAGTTCCTGAAGAATGTATTTATGCTTCAAAAAGTGGATAGTCAAGAAAAAAGAGGAAGATCTTCAACTAGACGGACTGACATTGTGACTGGGATTAAGCACAGTGCAGACTGTGAGGATGGCACAGGATTTGGTCAGATTTTACTTGGTTGTACTGAGGATTGCTATGATTTGGAGCTAACCCAATATCTAATAACAACAAAATTAACTAAAGTGGGTTCTGATTCTCATTTCAAAAGAAAAATTCTCATGTGTTTGATTATAAAATTAATTTTCCTGAACAGTTTTAACCTTTCAAGTTTTTATTATAACCCATCCATATGTAAAATGCAACTCAGTTGTGGCTTACTTTAAGACAAAGTATCTTGCTTAATGACTCGAGTTATATTAAAATATTCACAAACTGAGACCAAAATTTTCTTGTGGAATTCACTTGATTCTAAGGTTGTTAAAGCTCTGTGGCCATCTAAGCTTCCAAATTTACCATAGCAGCTTAATTGAACAGAATTAAGCTAAAGGTTTTATTAAATAAGTGAAATTTCACTGTAAAATCTCAGCAGTATTTTAATAAGTGCATTTAGGGAAAATAATATTTATTTCAGTGGTTCAACTCCTAAAATCAGAGTCAACACTTAGCACTTTTCTATTCTCAGTGGCTGCTGTCTTTTCTTTTTTCTTGTGAAAGGTGATTTGGCATTTCTTCAAAAAGCTGAACATAGAAATCCCATATGACCCAGCTATTCCACTGCTAGAAGTATATCTGAAAAAAATCAGAACTCTGACACTAATGGACATTTGTACAACTATACTCAAAGCAGCACTATTCACAATAGCAAGAAAATGGAAGCAGTCCAAATGCTCATCAACAGGCGTATGGATTAAGGAATTGTGGTACATCCACATAATCGAATACAGTGCAGCACTAATAACAAACAAGACTGTCCTGAAGAGGGGGGAAAACAAACTACTCCTTAGAGGCAAGGATTTTTAAGCTCCATCTCACATCCTTTGAGCATATTGCCAAGAAGGGCCAGTCCTTGGAGAAGGACATCATGCTTGGAAGGCTAGAGGGACAGCACAGAAGAGGAAGACTCTGGATGAGAGGGATTGACCCTGGAGTAATGGGAGTAGGTGTTTCAGAGATAGTGAGACAAGCTCAAGACAGGGCAGGGTTCAGAGCTTTTGTACATATGGTTGCTATAGCTCACAGGCAACTCCTAACATACAACACATAGCAACAACATGCAGCACTAAGGAACAACAATTTTGTAAAAATAACATACTCTGAAAGGTGTGCAAGCAGGAGTGGCATCCACTTCCTAAACAAAATGTCTCCGGAAACTCTATGAACTTTTATAAATGTCAATAGTTGTAGAGAGGCTTCAGATCTTTTGTTCATAGGATCATTATGAGTCATGCTTCACTCCAAGGCAGTCAACAACAACAAAAACAACTATATAACTTGAGAGATACTAAAGAGCTTTCTGAGGAGTGAAATTATCTCAGTCACCTAAAAACAAATATTGCATAAGTTCACTATTGTGAAAACAGGAAGATAACTGAGCAAGTTATATATAAATGCTCAAAAGGAAAAGGAAAAAACGGGTATAGAAAAAGAGGAAGGGGGAATTATCACTGTGATAGCAGAGATTAGTGGGTGAAGGAGAGTCAAGCAATGGGAGAGATCAAAGGAACGCTTGAAAAGACAGGGTGATAACAGGTATAGAGTGATGATGGTAATAAATTATATAAAACATAATACATATGAATGATTGATTAAAACACAAAATAGATGCATAAAACACAATGCATATGATTGTGTGAAAACCAATAAAAACTTTTTAAAAAACCCAACATATGAATGTGCCTAATAAATAAAATAACGCAGATAAAACAAGTGAGGCAGTAGAGGCTCTGGAAAAAGAAGAAACCACAATACAAAATATTAGGTCCAATATTTCAGATGCTGACAACATGATGAAGGGAAATATGAACAGAGTTAAAGAGATGGATCACAGAACCAGTGAAACAGAAGATAGAATTGTCACTACTGATCTGCTAGAGCAAAAAGCAGAATAAAAAAAGAAGAAAACCTAAAAAGAATGTGGGACACCATCAAGAGAAATAACATGTACATCATTGGAATCCCAGAACAGGAAGAGGCAACTAAAGAAACTGAAAACGTTGTGGAAGAATTACTAGAAGAAAATTTCCCAGGAATAATGAAGAATGAGAGAACACATATTCAAGAAGCTGAGCAAGCACCATATAAAATAGACCCCAAAAGAAAAACACCAAGGCATTTCATAGCCAAACTTGCCAGAACCAAAGATAATGAGGGTATTCTAAAAGCAGTGAGGGAGAAACAAAGAGTAACCTATACTGGAGAGCAGATAAGATCAAGTGCTGATTTCTCAGAAACCATGTGAATAAGAAGACAGTGAAAAGACATATATCAAACCCTCAAAGAAGATAACTGTCAATCAAGAATATAGTACCCAGCAAAACCATCCATCAAATATGAAGAAGATTGTTCAACTAATTTCTATGCTATTACACTAGCATGATCATTCTAATGCGAAACTTATACTTGGACCAGGAGGCAGTCGTCAGAACAGAGCAAGGGAACACTGCATGGTTCAAAATTGGGAAGGGCGTATG
>NW_006399755.1:4398418-4405153 GCF_000299155.1 Elephantulus edwardii
GCAAATCACTGTCATGATAGCCACTAATATATCTTTATGTTGATGTTATTTATTAGCTAAATAGTTGGAAGAAAACATCTCATTTCCTTAAGGTGCCCCATTTGTGATGCTGCATCTCTATCATGTGTAATGCAAAAGGACACTATCACTATACCTGTGTTAAAAGGGCCAAGAGTAATGCCTTTTTGTTGAATATGTCTAATAGAGTTCGCAGAGATGCTGAAATTTGTCAAACATTCCTTACGAATATAATTGTGAAACGTACAAATAAATTGATCTGCCTAATTCCGATTGAAGAAAAAAAATATGAAGAAGAGATCAAGATATTCTCAGAAAAACAGAAACTAAGGGTTTCTGTAAAAACAAGATCAGTTTTGCAGGAAACACTGAGAGGCATCCTTCTTACAGAGGTGTCACAGAATGCACGACAGACCAAAGTAACTAGCAAAAACACCAAAAAGAACTCAACAAAATGACAGCAATAAAACCATGCCTCTCAATAATCACAGTGAATGTGAATGGTTTAAATGCACCACTGAAAACAAGAAGAGTAGCACACTGGATATAAAAAACAACATCCATCAACATGCTGTCTACAAGAGACACACCTGAAAAATGAAGATAAGACTAAAAAAAAAAGGATGGGAAAAAATATACCAAGCAAATGGCAACCAGAAAACAGCAGGAGTAGTGATATTAGTCTCTGATAAAATAAATTTCAATGCAAAAACCATCACAAAAGACAGGTAAGGTCATTATATAATGCTTAAAGGGTCAACAGAGCAAGAGGACATAACAATAATACACATCTATGTACCAAATGAAAGACCTGCAAAATATATAAAACAAACATTAACAAAACTGAAAAAGGAAAATAGACAACACTACTGTAGTTACTGGAGACTTCAATACACCACTCTCAAGAAAACATAGAACTACGAGAAAGAAACTCAATAGACAAAACCACACAATAAACCAACTCGATCTCATAGGTATTTTTTAATTATTCATTTCCATGAAAGTTAACAGAGACTTTAGACTTCCATTCATTCATTCTTGTACTTTTCTCCCTCTCCACCCCTCTCCCACAGTTCACTCTTCTCTTTGAAAAAAGAAAAATTCTTTCATTGTTATACACTTCCTTCCCCCAAGTCTACTCCACTATCAACCTTTGTTCTTGACTCCTGTCATGACAATAATACCAAATCACTTATTTATAGGCCAATGCAGCCAAGAAAAGCACAGTACACCTTCTTCTCCAGTGTGCATGGTATATTCACCAGAATAGATGACATTTTAGGTCACAAGGCAAGCCTAAATAAATTAAAAAAACATAAAAATAATACAATGCATTTTCTCAGACCATAATGTTACAAAATTAAAAATTAATAACAAAAGGATAAAGGAGAAAAAAACATACACTTCAAAGCTTAACAACACCTTGCTTGAAAATGAGTGGGTACTAGAAGAAATTAAAAATGAAATTAAGTAGTTTCTTGAAACAAATGACAATGAAAACACCACTTGCCAAAACCTTTCGGAAATAGCCAAAGCAGTAATCAGAGGACAATTTACAGCAATAAGTAAACCTATCAGAAGGCAGGATTTCTCATTGGAAATCTTAGTGATAGCAATAAGACAAGAGAAGGCAATAAGAGATAACCAAATTGGCAAAGAGGAGGTAAAATTATCTCTATGTGCACATGATATGATATTATACTTAGAAAACCCTAACAACTCAGTAAGAAAACTACTAGACAGAGTTGACACATTTAGCAAAGTGGCAGGATACAAGATCAACACACAAAAATCAATTGGATTTCTCTACAGTGACAGAGAATACAGAGCTGGAGCTAAGAAAAACAATACCCTTCACAATAGCTAATTGCAAGATTAAATACTCGGGAGTAAATCTAACCAGAAGCACAAAGGATAGATTCAAAGTAAATTACAAAACATTGTTACAAGAAAGAAAGAGAGAGCTGGAAAAATGGAAGACTAAACCTTGCTCACGGATTGGAAGACTCAATATTGTGAAAATGACAATGCTAAGAAAGGCAATTTAGACATTTAATGCAATCCCAATACAAATACCAAATCCATTCTTCAATGAGGCGGAAAAGGCAATCTCCAATTTCATTTGGAATAAAAAGAGACACCAAACAAGCAAAGCTCTCTTGGAAAAAAAGAAATAAAGTAGGAGGCATCTCACTTTTTTATTTCAAATCCTACTACACTGCCCTTGTGGTCAAGACAGCATAGTACTGGCACAATGACAGACAAATAGATCAAGGGAATAGAATTGAGAACCCAGAAATCAGTCCTCTAGCTACGGTCAACTGATTTTTGACAAAGAGATTAAATCAGTTAAGTGAGGAAACGGGAGCCATTTTTAAAAAATGGTGCTGGAAAAATTGAAAAACTTATCTCTAGAAAACTCAAGCGAGACTCACACCTCACTCCATACACAAAAACCAACTCAAAGTGGGTCAAGGACCTAGGACTAAAACCAAGGACTATAAACTTCATTAGATAAAAGCTTGAAAGAACTCTAGAAGTAATTCACAACATAAACAATCTTCCAAGAATCCTGAAAAACCTACAACCAGGCAAGGATGAAACAGATGAATGGGACCTTCTAAGAATAAAAGTTACGCACATAACTTCTGCAACAGGGTAAAAATGGAAGCCATAGTCTGAGGAAAAATATCTGACAATGACATGTCTGATAAGGGACTTATATCTAGAATTTATAAAATACTTGAGTACCACAACAAGGTAAATGAAAACAACCCAATTGAAAAATGGGCACGGGATATGAAAAAACACTTCATCAAAGACATTCAGATGGCCAACAAACACATGAAGAAATGTTCAAAATCCCTAGCTCAGAGAGATGAAAATCAAAACAACTATGAGATATCATCTCACCCCAGTAAGAATAGCAAAATTTAACAGAACAGCAAGCAACAAATGCTGCTGAGGTTATGGAGACACTGGAACCTTTACTTATTGTTGGTGGGAGTGTAAAATGGTACAACCGCTCTGGAAAGCAGTATGGCACTTTCTCAAAAAGTTGGAACTAGAAGTACCATTTGACCCAGTAATTCCACTATTGGGAAGATACTCTAAAGAAACTAGAATTGCCACTCAAGCAGATATATGCACACCCATGTTTATTGCAGCTTTGTTCACAATAGCAAAGAGTTGGAAACAAACCAAGTGCTCATCAACAAGCGAATGGATAGAGAAGCTGTGGTATATTCACACAATGGAATACAATGCTGCATTGGAAAAAAGGAACTCATGAAATAGTATACAAAGTGGATAATCCTGTGCCATCTTCATTATCTCTGACATGCTCAAGCCCACTGTTACAGTCACTATGTCAACCCACCCTATTGAGAGTCTTCCTCTCTTTCTCTGACAACCTACCTTTCACAGCATAACATATTTTTTCCAAGGACTGGTCCCCCTCCAGACAAGATGCCCAAAGTATATGAGAAAAAATTTCATCATCCTTTCCTCTAAGGAGTACCCTGGTGGCACTTCCTCCAAAACAGACTTGTTGGTCATTTTGGCAGTCCATAGAATATTTGGTACTCTTCTCGAACATCACAATAAAAAGGCATCACCTCCTGTCGTATTTATTCAAAGAGACTAGGAGAAAGAAAAGTCAAAGATATTTGAAAGTTCAATTCTGAGATGGCCTGAAAGAAGATTCAGCATTCTTAGAAATACAAAAAGAAAGAATACAGAGACAGTTTAAGATTTCAGCGATACAAAGTTTGATAGAAGAAAACAACAGAGAAAATGTCCACCAAGAAAATGGAAATACAAAATCAGAACAAGGCCGAATATGGAGTAGGTGCTTCATAAGTGTTTGCTGACTAGAATAAGGAATAAATTGTCATGTGAATTGTTGATTTGTATAACATTTAAATTAAAATAGCACAAAAAGAGTAGAT
This sequence comes from Elephantulus edwardii, assembly GCF_000299155.1. NCBI lineage: Eukaryota > Metazoa > Chordata > Mammalia > Macroscelidea > Macroscelididae > Elephantulus > Elephantulus edwardii. The sequence continues at coordinate 4,402,387 of NW_006399755.1, forward strand.
AAGGAGAAACCACTGATTTTGAAGAATAAGATACTAGTTGTCTTCAAAGTTACATAATTTAAAATAAAGAGTAGATAAGGAAAAACCACTATTTTGAAGAACAAGTTACTCGTTGTCTTCAAAGTTACATAATAAAAAAATAAAAGTATATTGTATGCCATGAAGAGAAAGGAAACTTAATAAGAGAGGTAATAACTTTTATAATACATGTTTAATATGGGGCAACAGAAAATAATGTTGTTAGCTGACAGCAAAACATGGATAATGTGTTTACAAAGACTGTAAAATGGACAGAAGGAGATTGTTCATGTAGATCTAAAATGCCAGAGGCTCCCCTCTGGATTAGCACTGCAACTCCCTATGGATTAGGGTGTATTACTTGTACCTCTATCTATTCAGGGTTATTTAAAGTTACTTTCTTGGTCACAGGTCTCTCAGCATTAAATTAATCAGTTTCCTCAAAATTGCTGATAACAAGTTTTCTAAGTGCCACTTTTAGGTTCCTGCTTTTGTTACTCAATAGTATTCAAATCTTGTAACACAAAATAACATTTTTCCTACTGAAATTAAGAAGGCAAATAGCAACTTTATCCTGACCCACGCCTTAGTTCACAGGAGTAAGGTAGTTTACAGAATTAGAGAATATTTCAGCGTGTATTTTCTAACATCTTTTGGTATGATGTCGAACATTCAATCAGTGGTTCTCAACCACTGATCTAAACCTTGCCCTATCCTGTGCCATCCTTAGGATCTCTGACATGCTAAGCCCACTGTTACAGTAAATAAAACAATTCCTCTTTCTCTGGTGCCCCACATTTCCACACCATAATGTCTTTTTCCAAGGACTGGCTCCTCTGGACAAACTCAACTTTAAGTGAGATGGAGTTTCACCATTCTTACCTCAAAGTAGCAACCTGATTTCACTTCTTCCAAGACAGACTTGCTTTTTCTTATGGCAGTTCATGGGATATTCCGTATTCTTAGTCAAAGGCCACTGATTCTTCTTTGGTCTTTTCCATGCATTGTTCAATTTTCAGATGCATAGAAAGCAACTGAAAATACCATGGCTTGGGTCAGGCACACTTTAGTCTTTAAACTGACAGTTATTTTTTAATACTTTGAAGAGGTCCTTAACAACAGATTTCCCCAATGAAACATATCTTTTGATTTCTTGACTACTTAGATATGTTGATGTTGAGTCCAAGTAAAATTAAATCACTGATTGACTTCAACTTTTTCTCCCTCTATTATGATGCTCCCTCTATTATCATTGCTCCAGTGATGAGGATTTTGCTTTTTGTACTGAAGGTTTAGGTTTTTGGTTTGTTTGTTAAGTTGTTGTTGTTGTTGTTGTTGTTGACTGTCTTTGGGTCAAGAACAACTCATAGTGACCCTATGAATAAAAAGCCTGAAGCCCCTCTACAATTATCGATACTTATAAAAGTTCATATGGTTTTATAGAGGGGAGGCATGCTATTTAGGAAGTGGATGCCACTACTGCTTCCAAACCTGTCATAGTAAGTTATGTGCCATTAAGTCAACTGCGATGTATAATGACCCTATGTACATCAGCTCTGAACCCTTCCCTGTCCTGAGCCAGTCTCACTCATTCTGACACACCAACTCCAATTGCCCCAGTTTCTGTATCAATTTCTCTCATTCAGGATCTCCCTTTCCTTCACTGTCTATTCACCTTTCTGAGCATGATGTCCTTCTGCAAGGACCAATCTCTCTTAGCCATGTGCCCAAAGTGAGGCAGAGGCTCAAATTCCTAGCCTCCAAGGGGAGATTTAGTTTCACCCTCTCCAAGACAGACTATTTGTTTTCGTGGAAGTCCACGGTATGTTCAAGACTCTTCTCCAGCACCAGAACTCAAAGGCATCTATTCATCTGTCATTTTTAGTCATTATCCTACTCTTTGGAGCATAACAAATAATTGAGAAGACCACGGTCAGTATTAGGCACACATTTGTATCTAGACTGACATCGTTGCTCTTCAGCACTCTGGAAAAGTCCTTGACAGCAGATTTCCCCTATGCAATTTGTCTTTTGATTTCCTGACTACTGGTGTTAAGAGTGTTGATTGTGGATCCGAGCAAGCTGTAATTGCTAACAACTTCAATCTCTTCTCCATCTAATATGGTGCTGTCAACTGGCCCAGTTGGTCTTCTTGATGTTGAGCTTCAATCCATATTGAAGACTATGGTCCTTGACCTTTTCTAGCAAGTGCTTTAGGTCTTCTTCAGTTTCAGCAAGCAAGGTTGTGTCATCTGTGTAACATAGGTTGTTGAGTCTTCCTCCAATCCTGCTGCCACATTCCTTCTCATAAAGCCCTGCTTCCCGAAAGATCTGTTCTGAATACAAATTGAAAAGGTATGGGGACAGGATGTATCTCTGATGCACTCCTTTCCTGATTTTGAACCATGCAGTGTTTCCTTTCTCTGTCCTAAGGACTGCTTCTATAAGACTATGTAATTTAGATTTTGTAGTTGTGCCAAGAAATCCGGAGAACAACCACTTGGCCAAATGACTGGAAGAGATCTGTATTTGTTCCCATTCCAAAGAAGGGTGACCCAACAGAGTGTGGAAACTACAGAACAATATCATTGATTTCACATGCAAGTAAGATTCTCCTAAAGATAATCCAAAAACGACTAGAACAGCACATCAGCAGAGAATTGCCAGAAGTCCAAGCTGGGTTTAGAAGGGGTCAGGGTACTAGGGATATTGTAGCTGATGTTAGATGGATCTTAGCTGAAAGCAGAGA
>NW_006399755.1:4406121-4413401 GCF_000299155.1 Elephantulus edwardii
TCTATGAGGTGGACTGATTAAGTGACTGGGGTAATCAGGAAGGGTGTGTCAGAGGCAGTGGGATTGGCACAGGATAGAGAAAGGTTTAGGGCTGTTGTACATAGGGTCGCTATGAGTTGCAAATGACTCGATGGTACATAACAACAACAACAACAATATAGATTATATAAATTCCATGTTATTGCTGCTAAATAAAAAGTTATAACATATTACAAGGTCTGACAATAAAAAATGTCACCCCCATAATAACTTAAAGAATGAGAGAGCATCTTTCTTCTAAATATTTTCTAACATAACGTTATATAGATCCCCTAATTTATTCAGCAAAGACTTACTAATGACTGCGAAGTATGTACCTCTATGCTATATATTGATGATGATTTCAACTGTCCTTGTCTAATGAGGAAGACACGTAAACAATTACCAGACAATATGAAATAAAGATTTGTTCACTATACCAGATAAGGAAAGTCTTAACTCTGCCTTAAGAAGATTAATAGTGTTAGGAAAGTTTATGCAGACAATTACATTGAATTTCAGAAGATGTGACATTTACTAGGCAGACAAAGTTGAGGAAAGCAATATGAGAAAATATATATGAGACTGAATAGTTAATCACTGAGTGTGACTTCTATAGACCAGGTACTCTATCACAATGGTTTTGAAAAGTTGGTATTATCTGCAGTTTTTTATTGTTGTTATGTGCCCATTAAGTTGACTGTGACTCATAGCAACCCCATGTACAATAGCTCTGAAGCCTGACGTGTCTCGACCAATCTCGCTGACTCTGATACGCTCACCCCCACTGCCCTAGTTACTGTATCATAGCACCTCATCTGGGGTCTTCCTTCACTGCGCTGCCCCTCTACCCTACCGAGTATGATGCGCTTCTCCAAGGATCAGTCCCTCCTAGCCACATGCCCAAACTATTTAAGATAGAGCTTCAAAATCCTAACTCTCTAAGAAGAAACATGGTTTCACCCTCTCCAAGACAGACCTACTTATTCTCTTGTCAGCCCATGGTATGTTCAAGACTCTTTTCCAGCACCATAACTCAAAGGCGTCAATTGTTTTTCTATCCTCCTTAGTCATTATCCAGCTCTCTAATGCATAGCCAGTAATTGTAAAGACCAGACTGAATCAGGTACACCTTAGTCTCTAGACTGACATCATTGCTTCTCAGTGCTCTGGAAAGATCCCTGACAGCATATTTACCTAATGCATTTTGAATTTTGATTTCCTGATTGCTGATGCCAAAAGTGGTGATTGTGGAGCTGAGCAAGCTGTAACTGTTAACAACCTCAATTTCTTCTCCATTCATCATGGTGCTTCCAACTGGCCCACTGGTAAGAATCTTTGTCTTTTTGATGTTGACCTTCAGTCCATACTGAAGACTACAGTACTTAATCTTCTGCAGCAAGTGTTTCAGCAAACAAGGTTGCATCATCTGTGTAATGTAGGTTGTTAAGTCTTCTTCCAATCCTGATGCCATATTCCTCCTCATAAAGCCCAGCCTCCTGAATGATCAAGTCTGCATATAAACTGAAAAGGTATGGAGACAGGACACATTCCTGACACATTCCTTCCCTGATTTTTGAACCATGCCATGTTTCCCTGTTTTGTTCTGTGGGCAGGTTTCACATATACAAATAAAAAAATGTGATGCTCATACAATCCAATGAATTTTCAGGTCGCGTTGCTAGTAAGTAGTTCCATACTTAGGTTTCTTCTTCTCCTCTACTAAGCTAAGTACAGAAGTATGAATGATCATAGTATAAGTGATGAATTAAAATAATCCCACTATTTATTATAGTGTAAAGTTCAAGGCAGAGTGCTGAGACTGAGAAGCATGCCTTAAATAATGGAGGACTTTACATGTCATACTGAGGAATACAGACTATATTAAAATTGAAGATGGGTCACACTAAAGGGTTTTAGAGTCTATCAAAAGATTAAATTTGCCTTTACAAAGGTCTTTTGAGTAGAAGACAGAAAGTGCTCATAGTCCAGTCCATACGGTGTTATACTGGTAATCCAAAGATGGCACTTCTCCAACAGTTCAAATCTACCTGAGACTCAATGGAAGAAAGATGGGCAATATTATCTCAGTGAATTTACAGCTACAGAAAACTAGCTGGATGTTCAGTTATGAGTCAATTCCATCTTGACAGCAATGAGTTTTAAGTAGTAGACAGTGCATTTTGAAAGCAAGAGCTCTTAAAACTATTCATCCTTCTATTTACACTTATATTAAAACTTGCTCCTAAGATAATTTCTATTATTGTTACTACTAGTACAAGTATTAAAGAAGCTCTGTTGGCTTAGTGTAAAGAATTACACCGCCAACTCAAAAGTAACATAGCTCAAATCCAATGCTCTGCAGGATAAAATAAGCAATCTCTTCTCACCTCTGCAAACCTGGTAAGGGTCAGCTACAAGTCAGTTCCAGTGTAACAATATACAACAAAAACAGCAGAAATTCTGCAAACACTATTATTACTACTCTTATTACCAGTTATTTAAATAAATAATACATTTCTTCATTTAGAAAGCTTTCTTTTTTGTTATTTTTTCAGACTCTTTCAATTTCAGAAGAACCCTTGTTCTGACAATCATCTTAATAATAGTTTACTTTGTAATTAAAATAAAGGTACTGTCAGGACCAACAGTCACAGAATAGTCCAGTAAAAGAACAATTTCTGCATACATAATTCATTCCATGTATACAGAAAAATGTTATTTCATATTTGTGTGGTCCCTTTGAAATATGTCAATCTATTTGAAAGAGGGAGATATAACTTCCTCTCACTCCCTTAGATTCTTCTGAAAATTAAGGGTTTTTTTAAAATAAAAGATGCTTCCAAGACTGTTATTTAATGACTTTACACCAGCTATTTAAAGGCAGGGAAAGAGATAGAAAAACTAGGATGATGTTTCGTGAAATACAATGAGAAAAAAAGCAAACTATTACTACCACATAAATTGTTACTGTTGTTGCTGTTCTGTGTCATTGAGTCAGAGCCAACTCATGCCGACCCTCCACTGGGTTTTCAGAGGCAGTAAACTGAATGGGAGAGATTGCTCCTCTTTCTCTGTTGGAGCAGTTGATGGATTCGAACCACATGCCCTTTGGTTGGCAGCCCAGTTTCTTATCACTAGGCTACCAGAGCTCCTGGTAAAAACTGTTGTTGTTGTTATGTGCCGTCGAGTCATTTGCAACTCATAGCGACCCTATGTACAACAGCCCTAAACCCTGCTCTATCCTCTGCCAATCTCATTGCCTCTGACACACCCATCCCGATTACCCCAGTCACTGAATCAATCCACCTCATAGAGGGCCTTCCTCTCCTGCGCTGTCCCTCTACTCTACCCAGTATGATGTCCCTCTCTAAAGACCTCTCCTTACAACATGTCCAAAGTATGTCAGGCGAAGCCCCAGAATCCTTGCCTCCAAGGAGCAGCCTGGTTTAACCATCTCTAGGATGAATCTGTTTGTCTACTTGGCAGTCCATGGTACATAAAATACTCTTCTCCAGCACCACAGCTCAAAGGCATCAATTCTCTTTGTATCCTCCCTAGTCATTGTCCAGCTCTCTGATGCATAACAAGTGATTGCAAAAACCATGGCCTGTATCAGGCGCTCCTTAGTCTCCAGAGAAACACTGTTGCTCTTGAGTACTTTAGAGAGGTCCCTAACAGCAGACTTTCCCATCGCAATACATTTTTTTATTTCCTGGCGACTGGTGCCAAGAGTGTTGACCGTGGAGCCGAGCAAACTGAAGCTGTGAACAATCTCAATCTCTTCACCATCCATCCTGATGCTACCAATTGGTCCAGTGGTGAGAATTTTTAACTTAATATTCTAGATAGTGGGAATAATTCAAAAAGGACTAGATCTTATCTCCAAAGAGTTCCTCAGACAAAATCATGCTGTGTAATATGAAGTCTTTAATTTTCATGATCATCAACGCCTGTGTTAGACTGTGTGATAAAAAGAACCTCAAATGCACTTTGATCTAGCTTCCCAAAATGCTCATTTTCACAATGTCCTTTTTTCTTCATTGCTTGAGTAGTATGAGAAGTTTCCAATACCCGTAACAGCAGCTTTGTCAGAATGAGCACACTATTCTTTGTAAGGCAGTACCACATCTGGGAAATGTATTCTAAAGGTGAAATGTCATCAACTTCTTCATGGTAAATTACTTCTGCACAAAACCAGGTCATTTGTAAGAATTTATCCTTGGGAATATTATATTTTATCTAATTCTTAATAATATTATGGAATATAAAAAGTTTTGTATTTATTCAACAACTATTTAGAAGAGCTAACCATGTCCTAGGCACTGAGCTGGATGTTTGAAATGCAATGAAAAGGAAAAATAAGTTCCTGTTTGATGGCATTTAGAGAGTAGTAGATCATAGCCACTATAACATAATTTACCTTTAAAGTACTGTATTTATATAAAATATAATTTATATTATTAAATTATATATAATATAAATTAAATATAATTTATATAAAATCCTAAAAAATAATTTTGTCTAATGCCCTAACATGACAGGAAAGTAAGGCTTGGATAGATTCATCAACTAATTCAAGGTCATAAAAACAAGTCATTGATTGAGAAAAGAATAAAACCTAGACCTTCCAGCTCAGTATTTTGCATCAGTTCATGTCATTTCCCCTTACTCCTCCAGCAAAGATTGTTCTGCTAGTTATATATTCCGCCTACAGGCTTCTCTGAATTAAGACTACATAAATAAAATACACATACATATACACAACCCACCTAAATTTCTAAACTTTGTCAGTGCTAGGCTTTTTTAAAAACCTTTTTTTAAAAAAAATCACAAATACAAGTATGGGCCATTCTGTTAACAAGTATTAAAACAATTTTATTGGAAAATTACAGTGCTTGTACATAAAACATAAAAAGCACAAGACTGAGGTCTATCCACGTTCTACCTCAGTTTCCTATATGGTCAACATGGCTTCATGTTAAGGTTGCAGTCATATAACAATGCCAAGCAGAATTGGGTCAACGAATACACACAAAATCATGTCTTTAGTTCTATACCCCAAAAGCTAATGAATAAACTGAGAACATCATGAGAATAAAATCTAACTCTTCTTCAGGGCCTTAGCATTAGCATGATGTTTTGCAACCTCTTTGGAGTGTCACTTATTTACTATCTGACTAAGCGACTTCTGATCTTCATTCAGTTCCGGCTTAAGGAGAATAAAGTACTCCACACAGGCCCACCTTGAGACCAAAGTTAGAGGTAGCCAGCAGCTTCTTTTCATCTTGAATGAGTACTTCAATTTCTGAGATGATTGAAAATTAACATGAATTCAGGCTTCTGGAAGAAGAGTTTTATTTTTCCATCAACTATAAAAAAAAAAAAAGGCAAAATGTTACAAAAGAATCCAACAATGTATTTATCTAGTATAAAAGTACACTCCAACAATGTATATTTAGTACATAACAAAACTTGGTAATTTGATGAAACCTCAAGATTTAAGAGAAGGAATGGCAAAAATTATTACAGTGTCTCATTCTCATTGCTGCTGAGCCAAAACGAACTCTTAGGGACCTTCCAGCCTCTGGGGCTTCAGAGGCTATAAATCACATGAAAGATGTCCATTTTTTCTCCCTTGGAGCAGCAGGTTCAAACTGCTAGAGAGGCTCTCCCTTTGGATTTGCTCTGCAACTTCCCACAGACTACATTAGCAGAGCTCGTAGTTTAGTCATTTAGGTAAAAATAACCATGACTTTTTAAAAAGCTTCACCAACACTCTGGGGCGAGGGTTGGGGTGGGGGGAGGGAATTTCCAAAGAACATAAAGGCATGATAACTACAACAAACAGAAAGCTGAGTGTAAACAAGAAAAAGTTCATATACCTATTGGAAATACAACCTTTTTTCCCCCCAAAGTAACTACAAAAGAAACAATATAATTAAAAAAAGACTTAAAGATGTAATAAATATCGTGCACATTATTCTTTACAGAAAAACTTCTCACTTTTTAGTTCAAGTAGAATCTTACTACAATTCAGACTTTTTCCTTTCTAGACTGTAATCCTATGAACAGTCCTATCCAACATATAAGTAAAACAACTTTCTACATATAACACAATAGCTAACAATGGAAATAGAATTTCAGTTAAGGAGAATCTGCATTAAAGTCTTCTTCTACCTACTGTTTACTAACCAATAACCTTGAAAAAGTTACTTAATCTTACTACAATTCAGAAAACCATCTATAAAATTGAAATAATAACAGCATCAGTTTCATAGATTACTATATTACAATGTATATAAAGAGGTACCGAAAATATTGTCAGTGCTCAAAGAAATTTCACTAGAACCAAGAGTATTAGAAATAATAACAGTGATTTTCTCTAAACTTTTTATCTCTGATAATCTATTTTCTAGGTGTCTAAGTGTTATAATTATCTATGTCAGGAATATTAAGAAACTTCAGAATCCAATCATAGCCTCCATTCATGCTTTTTTTAGGAATTATAATAGTCATTTATTATATAATTGTTACAGAAATTATCCATTCCTAGGCTATTCATCTTAGATAACAAATCAGCTATTAGATCTTTTAAAGAATGCATAATGTTATGATAAATGAATAAATTAGTCTCCACTTCTTTAACATAGAATCTGATTTCAAATTTGATAATCAGTGTCAATCAAATATTTAGCCAAATATTCTGGGCGGTAAAGATCCAAACACTCAAAATAGTTACTTGGGATAGGATGAGATTATTTAAAGCTTCCTGGATGGGGCTAATGGTTAAGCACCGAAAAGCCACTAGACATGCCCTGGAAGGCAGGCCAAATGATCTGTTTCAGAAAGGTGACAGTCTTGTGGGGTTGAAATGAGTAGCAATCGATTTGATGGCAACCAACAACTACTACAAAATCATTTGATCTAAGTGTTCTCTGACAAATAGTTTAGAGAGTACAGCCAACTGAAAGGCTGGTGGTTTGACCCCACATGATACTCCAAGGAGGAAAAGATGAGCAGTCTCTCACCATGTAATTTACAGCCTCTGAAAATCTGTTGGCAGGTCAGCTATGAGCTAGTTCCACCGTGATGGCACGTAACAACAATACACAGTAACATACAGTAACTTGAAATGTTCATTTGCATAGATAACCAAAAGGCAGGCAGTTCAAACCGCCTATCTGCTTCAAGGAAGAGAGGTTTATGTTCTCATAGAGAGGTTTATAATTACCGTATGAAAAGTTAAAAAAATTAAGTGT
>NW_006399755.1:4413501-4415303 GCF_000299155.1 Elephantulus edwardii
TATCAAATATTACTACTGATGAGAAATTAAAAGAAAGTTTTAGGGTTAAATAAACCTGAAGCAAAACTTAGTGCATGAATTTGAGAAACTGAACTATTATTGCTGTAAATACTACATTCTTTTTAGACTAAGAAAATTCAATTCCACAGAGGGAAAAATGATTACATGATTACCATCTATAAACTATTTCAATCCCAAATCCTCCAAGAGCACACTTAGACTAGCATGGCACCTGAGGCTGAGCCCTCAAATTTGAAAACAAAAATGAGAAGGAACTATTGTAAGCAGACATTAATAACTGGAATATGGAACGTGAGAAGCATGAATGTAGGAATATCATGCTTGGAAGGGTGGAGGGACAGTGTGGAAGAAGAACACCTCAATTGAGGTGGACTGACACAGTAATTGGGGTAACTGGCATAGGTGTGTCAGAGTCAGTGAGACTGGCTCAGGATAGGGCAGGCTTTAGACTTACTGTACATAGGGTCACTACAACTTGCAGGTGACTCGAAGGCACATAACAACAAATACACACACACACACACACACACACACATATCTGTATCTATAACCACATAGCATACATGTGCTTATTGAAAATGTATCATTACCTTCAGTGTGACCCAGGGCTGAGATGCCTCTTCTTGCTTATCCTCCCTCTGGTCTTCCTCATCAAAGAGGCCTCAAGGCCCAGATTTTCAGCTACAGGAAGGCAGGGAGCTAAGAAGCATGAGTAGAAAACATCATGTCCATCTTATTACACAAGATTATAGGGCAAATCATCACCCTGATTCTTTTCATACAGAGATCATCTTTTTCCCAAAGATAACGAAATGAAAGTAAGTACTAAAAACAACAGGCAAGTCAACAAAAGCCATATATACAAAGTCATAAACTTAAAACCCATCTTAATAATTTACTTTTCTAGAGCACAACAAAAATCCAGGCTAGTATGTTATCTAGTAAAAAATGAAGAATGTCAATAGTAGAAGCTATATATACCCTTATTTCTTTCAAGCTGATTCCAACTCACAGTCAGCCTCCATTGGATTTTCTAGGCCGTGAGTCTTCACAGGAGGAAACCAGCCATCTTTCTCCTGCACTGAGCCAAATCCTTTCCCATCAATTAAGTTCCTGTCCACCATCAAACCCTCAGGTTTCTCAAGTTATAACTCTGTACCAGAGAAAATCCACTCATCTTTCATCAAAGGAGTGGGCAGAGGATTCCAATGCTATCTTTAAGGTAGAAATCTAATAAATTATATGCCAAAATACCAGAACTCCTTTTATATCTTAGGAAACATACAGTGCCAAAGTCCGATCTTCTCAAATTAACTACACTAGAACATTGCAAAGCAATCAAGAGATGACAAAGGGACAGTAGAACAGGGAACCTGGGTATACTTCTCTGACTTCACTGTTTAGTCCCTGGTCAGTTTAACCACAGATCAAAAGATGACCGAGTTTTATAACTGCTCTTTATTTCTAGACATTGTCATTGTTCTGGCTGTCATATACTGTCAGGGTGACCGTGACTCACAGCAACCCTATGAACGGCACATCTGAACCTTTCCCTATCCTATGGCATCCTCGCCATCTCCAACATAGTTGAGTCCATTGTTATAGTCACTGTGTCAATCCATCCTGTTTGAGGTCCTTCTGTTTTACACTTCCTTTTTTCCAAGCATTACATCCTTCTCGAAGAAGTGATCCCTTCTAATGGCCACGTCCAAAGTATAAGACAGAGTTTCAACATCTTTGCCTCCAAGGAGCATCCTGTTTTCACTTCACAGCCATATTTG
>NW_006399755.1:4415508-4426529 GCF_000299155.1 Elephantulus edwardii
TTTTATACAGTTATAATTACTCTATGTAAACAATATTAAAATGTTTCAGTATCATAGTAAAAATCCCTTTCTTAATAACTCATACTTAGTAAAAATTAAAAATACAATAAATACACAAGAATTTTGCAAAATCCACAGATTGTGAACAATCTTTAAATTTCTTTTTACTGTAAATTATGCTGCTAAAGTTTCAAATCAAAATGTAGGAAATAGTGTAGCACGGTGGTTAAACATGCAGACACTGGTGCTCAATTGCAAAGTTCAAACCCTATCATCTATCTATACATTGCAAAGCAAACTTAAGAGAAAGGTTCTTAATTTTTCTGTTTCTAAATTTCATCCACTATAAAACAGATATGTTAATTAAGAGAAGAGTATAGTATGTATCTCACAGCAACTTTGTGAAGACTATATAAAGTGTTAGGAACAATCCTGATGCGAACTAAACAAATAGTAAGTACTAGTGATTAGCAGTGTAATGAAGAATAATAAGTAATAAGAATTACTTTATTTGGGATTGCTTATTTAAAGATTTTTCAAAAGTAGAATTACAGAGCTCTTGTATGTTAAAAAAATGCAAAAGTCTTGATAGAATTCCAAATTACTCTGTAAAAAACTATATACAAATATATACTTAGTTCAACTCACTGCTGTCAAGTCTAAACTGATTCAAAGCTGACTCTCCAGTATATAGGTTTTCTGAGGCTGTAAATCACATGAGACATGGAGCAGTTGGTGGACTGAAACTTCCTGCCTTTAAGTTGGCAGCGCAATTCCTACTAGGAAAATCTATTAGGCCACGAGAACAGAATATACTAAGCCAAGGTATAGATTTACCAAGCGTAAAGTATTAACTTTTCTTTTTCCCCAAATCCATAGGGTAAAACTTGTATAATTATTTGGCTTAAGTTGTATTTCTTTGATTGTTGTTGTTGTTGATGACTGCTTTCGAGCACAACTCATAATGACCCTATGAACAAAAGGCCTGAAGCCCCTCTATAATCTTAGCGACATTTATCACAAATTATAATATTGCATCATATTGCTGAACACGTATATTTTCCTCTTTTATTAACTACTAGGTGTAAACAACATCAAGGGTGCTTTCTCTCAGAAGAACAGGAAATATATTTTATCCTTAATATCCATTAAACATTCCTTGAATAACTCTACCATAGTTCATAACATAGTAGTAGTTCTACAGGACTTTTTGACTCTTGGAGACAAATACACACACTCTTCTTCCCTAGGTTGTGAGTCTACAGAAGAAAAATTCTGAACAGTACTGGTTTTCAAATATTTCTCTATTGTTGTTTTAGGTACTATCAAGTCAAGTACAACTCACAACTACTCTATGAACAACAGATTTTACCCCTATCCTATCCTGTGCCATCCTCATCCATTCTGACACATTTGAGCCCACTGCTGCAGTCACTGTGTCGATCCTTATTGTTGAGGGTCTTCCTCTCTTTCACTGACCTTTCACTTCCCAAACACAATGTCCCCTTCCAAGAAATAGCTTCTCCTAGCAACATGCCCAAAGTATAAGACAAAGCTTCACCATCTTTGCATCCAAGGAGCATTCTGCCTGCACTTTTCCCAAGACACATCTGTTTGTTCTTTTGGCAGTATATGAGATAATCAGTACTCTTCTACAATACAACTCAAATGCAGCCATTCTACTTCTATCATTCTTATTCATTATCCAGCTCTCAGATGCGTAGCAAGTGTTGGACACACTTTACACTTCAGACTGAAATCATTGCTCTTTAGTACTTTGAAGATATTCCTTGACATCTGACTTGCCCAATGCAGTATGTCTCCTGACTGCTGGAACAAACAGTACTAATTTGAGATCCAGGCAAGATTAAGTCATTGACAACTTCAATCCTTTCTCCATCTATCATTATTATATTCTCATTCCCAAAGAAAGGTGACCCAACGGTTTGTGGAAATTATTGAACAATATCACGACTATCACACACAAGCAAAATCTTGCTGAAGATTATCCAGAAATGACTGGAACAGTATGCTGACAGAGAACTACCAGAAATACAAGCTGGGTTTAGAAGAGGTTATGGCACTAGAGACATAATCACCAATGGCAGATGGATCTTGGCAGAAAGCAAAGAGTTCTAGGGGAATGTCTATCTGTATTTCATTGGCTATGCAAAGGCATTTGTATAAGTCACAACAAATTGTGGCTAAACATGAGGAGAATGGGAATCCCAGAACACTTGCTTTTGTTTAAGCAAAACCTTTACTTAGACCAGGAAGGAGTCTTCCGAACAGAGCAAAGAAACACGGCATGGTTCAAAATCAGGAAAGAAGTGCAACACAGATACTTCCTATCTCCATACCTTTTCAATCTATATGCAGAACATATTATTTGGGACGCTGGGCTTTATGAGGAAGAGTTTAACATCAGGATTGGAGGAAAATTCATCAACAACCTATGTTATGCAGATGACATAATCTTGCTTGCTGAAATTGAGGACAATCTGAGGTACTTGCTACAGAAAGTCAAGGACTATTATCTTCAATACAGATTGAAGCTCAACATCAAGAAAACAAAGATTCTCACCACTGGGTCAATTGGTAGCACCAGGATAGAGGGAAAAGATATTTAAGTTGTTAACAACTACAACTTGCTCGGTTCCACAATCAAACTTTTAGCACCAGCAGTCAGGAAATAAAAATATTAATTGCACTGGAGAAATCTGCTATCAGGGACCTCTCCAGAGTACTAAGAAACAACAATGACAGTCTAGAGACTAAGTTGTGCCTGATCCAGGCCATGGTTTCCATGATTACATGTTTTGCATCAGAGAGTTGGACAATGACGAAGCAGGTTAGAAGAAGAATTGATGCCTTTGAGTTGTGGTGCTAGAGAAGAGTCTTTAACATACCACAGACCACCAAGAAAACAAACAAGTCTATGTTGAAGAGAATGAAACCAAGTTTCTCCTTGGAAGCCAAGATTTTGAAGCTCCATCTCACAAACTTTGGGCACATGGCCAAAAGGGACTGGTCCTTGGAGAAGGACATCATGCTTGGAAGGGTGGAGGGATGGCACAGGAGAGGAAGACCCCAGATGCAATGGATTGATACAGTAACTGGGGCAATGGTGGTTGGTGTGTCAGAGTCAGTGAGACTGGCTCAGGACAGGGCAGGCTTCAAACCTGTTTTATGCAGGGTCAGTATGAGTCACAGGCAACTCAACGGCATATAACAACAACTACCATGAGTGTAGATTGTGAATCCAAGTAAAATTAAATAATTAACTATATGCATGTTTTTTTCCATATATCATGATGTTGCCTATGTTGAATGTCCACTGTTGCCTATGTCCAATGGTGGAAGTTTCTGTTTTCTTGATACTGAGATGTAATCCTTATGGAAGGCAATCTTTGATCTTCAGTAGTAAGTGCTTCAAGTCTTCATTTTCTGCAAACAATGTTGTTTCATTTGCATAATACAGATTGTTGATGAGTCTTCCATCATAACACCATACTCTTCTTCACAGAATCCAGCTAGCTTCTCCAATCACTTGCTTAATGTACAGATTAAGTAAGTATGGAGAAAGTATATAACCTGGACACATGCTTTCCTTGATTTTAAAACATGCAGCGTTCTCTTGTTCTATTTGGAAAACTGATTCTTTGTCTGGAAATAGCTTTCTCATGAGTACAATTAAGTGCTGTGGAATTGCTATTCCTCGCAAGGTTATCTCACCCCTTGCACAACTTGGATACACTATAAACCAGAAGATGTGCTACCTGTGAACTGACTCACATCTCAGGGTCTAGGTCATCACTCTAAGAAACAGAAACTCTGACCTGACTGGACATCCCAAATCCAATCTTCTGTTAGGCTTGCACATATATCTGTCCCACGTCAGATAATTTTCTATTTCCCACAGTACTCATGTATGTTTTATATCTATATGCTTGCTTGTTTTATTGTTTGCTTTTATGAATAACATTTCCAAGGAGTTTCAACAGAATGTGGATATTATAAAACAGTATCAGTAATATCATATATAAGTAAAATATTGCTGGAGATCATCCAAATATGGTTTGAACAAGACACTGAAAGAAAGCTGTCAGAAATTTAAAATAAGTTTGAAGAGTCCACAGCATCAGAGATACCATAGCCAATATTAGATAGATCTTGACAGAGGATAACAGAAGAATGTCTCTTTATGTTATTGACTATGCTAAGGTATTTGTTTGTGTGAACCATAAAAAATAATGGTTAACACTGAGAACACTTCTTATTCCCACATGAAACCTATACCTAGATTAAGAAGCTGTTGTCCAAAGAAAGCAAGGTAATATTGCATGGCTTGAAATTAAGAAAGGTATGTGTATTCTTTCTACATACTTATTCAATCTGTATACTTAGCAAATATGTTGTGAAGCTGGACTCTGTGAAGAGAAATATGGCAGCAAGATCAAAGGAAGATTCCTCAACAACCTGCATGATGCAGCTGACAAAACCTTGTTTACTGAAAGTGAGGTAGACCTGAAGCACTTACTGCAGAAAGTATTACAGCTTTCAACTACATATGAACATCAAGAAAGCGAAAATTGTCATCACTGCACCGACAGACAAGCTCACAAAAAAGGAGAAAAGATTGACGTTGTCTATGATTATACCTTACTTGGGTCCACAATCAACAACCTTGGTTCTAGTACTTAGAAGGTCAGGAGAAGTGTGGCATTGGGAAAGTCAGTTGCCAGAGACTTCTCCAAATTACTGAGGAGCAATGATGTCAGTTTGAAGACTAAGGTGCACTTAATTCTGGCCATAGTCATTTCAATCACTTGTTATGTATTGAAGAGCTGCACAATGAATAAGGATGACAGAAGAATTAATGACTTTGAGTTGTGGTTTTGGAGCAGAGTACTGAATATTCCATGAACTGATAAAAAAAAAAAAAGAAAGAAATCAACACACAAAAAAAGTCAAACATATATGTCTTTGAGAAAGTGCTGCCAGAATGATCCTTAGCGGAAAAGATGGTAAAGCTTCATCTCAAATAATTTGGGCACATTTCTAAGAAAGACTATTACTTAGAAGAAGACATCATGCTTAGAAAGGTGGAGGGTCAGCGAAAGAAAGGAAGACCATCAACAAAATGGACAGACACAGTAAATGCAACAATGAGATCAAGTATGTCAGAGTATGAGGACAGCACAAGACAGGACAGGGTTCAGGATTTTGTTCACTGGGTCACCATGAGCTGTACTCGGCTCAAAGGCATCTATCTAATAAAAGCAAGAATAATACTGTACTGTACTGAGATTAATTGTGTTTTACTGTGATGCTGATTTCTTAGTTTGTACATGTGTTTGGTTGTTTATACTTTGATCTTATAGGGTAGCCTAATGGTAAGAATTATTCCTAGGCTATTCAAAAACCAGTTATTTCAAAAGTCAATGGCCTATCTTTCTAATTAATCTGTCTTAATCTAGAAGTTCCACCTTGTCCATCATAGGTGAACTGCTGCTGGTATTAAAATACTGGTAGCACAGTTTCCAGCGTCACAGAAGCCAGCAAGCCTTAAGATAGTAAACTGACAGAAAATTTATGAACAAGCAAGCATATACATATATAAGTTATGAAGTAAGCTACATCATGCAAGTCCTCCCCTGCCAAACTCCCAACAAACCAATATAGCAAACTAACAAATAAAAGTTATATCCTAAATATCAGCAGAGCTTAGCTGAATGATTTCTCCTGACAAGGATGGCTCAGGTTTTGGTCACATTCTTGTTTGGTCTGGGTGCTCCTTGGCCAAAAAGTCACGATGGCCTTCTGTGACGGTGCTAGCATGTATCTTGGTGCTTCTCCCTGGTAAAGAAGATGGCACTCCAGGAAAAGTCAGTTTAACACATTGCCGCACATGACAGCAAATGTGTTTCTAAGCATGGTCGTCAATTTATAAGTGTGCAGCAACATGTTAAAGACTAATGCGCACCTGATATAAGTAAAAATCTTTCCAATCAGCTGCTATGCACTTGAGAGCTGGACAATGTATAAGAACACAGAAGGATAATCAATGTATTTGAGTTGTGAGGTTGCAAAAGAGTGCTGAAAACCTAGGGACTCCTAACAGAATAGAAAGATGTGTCTTGGAGAAAGTGTAACCAGAAAGTTCTATGGAGGTAAAGATGGTGAAGCTTTGTCTCATATTTTGGACATGTTGTTATTGTTATTATATGCCATTCAGTTGTCTGCAACCCTATGTACAATAGCTCTATAACCTGCTTTATCCTGACTGAGCAAGTCTCACTGACTCTGGCACACCTATATTGCCCCAGTTACTGTCTCAAATCATCTCATTCAGTCTCTTCCTCTACTGCACTGTCTCTCCACCCCTCTAAGCATAATATTCTCCTCCAAAGACTGGTCCCGCAAGGTCATGTGTCCAAAGTATGTCAGACAGAGCTTCAAAATCCTAGCTTCAAGACAGACCTATTGGGTTTCTTGTTAGTCCATGGGCTGTTCAAGACTTCTCCAACACTACAACTCAAAGAAATTAATTTTTCTTCCAGCATCCTTAATCACTGTCCAGTTCTCTGATGCATAGCAAGTAACTGCAAAGACCATGGCCTGGGTAAGGCACACTTTAGTCTCTACACTAACATCGTTGCTTCTCAGTACTCTCTCTGGAGAAGTCCCTGACAGCAGATTTTCCTAATGCAATTCACCTTTTGATTTACTGACTGCGGATGCCAAGAGTGGATTGTGAAGCCAAGCAAGCTATAATTGTTAACAACCTCAATCTCTTCTCCCTCTAGCATGGTGCTACCAATTGGCCCAGTGGTGAGAATCTTTGTATTGTTGATGTTGAGCTTCAATCCATATTTAAGACTATAGTCTTTGATCTTCTGCAGGAAGTGCTTCAGGTCCACCTCAGTTTTAGAAAGTAAAGTTGTGCCATCTGCATAACACAGGTTGTTGA
Organism: Elephantulus edwardii; assembly: GCF_000299155.1. Taxonomy (NCBI): domain Eukaryota; kingdom Metazoa; phylum Chordata; class Mammalia; order Macroscelidea; family Macroscelididae; genus Elephantulus; species Elephantulus edwardii. Next base: position 4,422,482 of record NW_006399755.1, read on the forward strand.
TGAGTCTTCCTTCAATCCTGATGCCACATTCCTCTTCATAAAGCCCAGCCTCCTGAATGAGTTGTTCTGCATACAGATTGAAAAGCTATGGAGATAAGAAGTATCCCTGACATACTTCTTCCCTTATTTTGAACCACACAGTGTTTCCTTGCTCTGCTCTGAGGACTGCTTGCTTCCTGGTATGGGTGTAGGTTTTCATGAGCACTATCAAGTTTCCTAGGATTCCCTTTCTTCTCAAGGTTAGCCATAATTTGTTGTGATCCACACAGTCAAATGCCTTTGTATAGTCAAAGAAACACAGAGTGGCTATTCTTTGTAAAGAGATACCCATTTCAACAGAATTTCTAGACTGAGATAAGGCCCAGGATCAGTTATTCACTTCTGAAATAACTGTCCTTAAAAACTCTCTGAATAACACAGTCATGTAGTTACTAGTCAGAAACGCAGACTACTTAGCCTAGAAGAAATCTCTTAATTCAGTGAGCAAACATGCTATAAGCTGCCAACTGTAAAGTTAAAAGTTCATTATATAACAATAATTTTTAATGTACTTTCATTAAGAGAAAAAAAATGTAAGAATTAACAAATAACCCCAATAATCTGTTTTATTTACTAATAATTTTAAGTTCAGTTTGCTTCTAGAACTATGGGGTAAAAGTTTGCAAGAGAGTTTCAAGTTTTGAGTGGAGGGTAAATGAGGGCAAAGAAAACAGAACTAAACAGAAAAAGTAAAAGAAATATTTACATAAAATGCACTCTTGTGTTATTATTATGTGCTTTTGAGACAACTATGATTCATTCTGACTCTATGAATACAACCGCTCTGAACCATCTCCTATCCTTTGTCAACCTCACCGTCTCTGACACAGCAGACCCCTGTCACTGACTGTGTCAATTCACCTCATCCAGGACATTAAACAAATACTTCCTAAGCACTTAGTGTGTGCAAAGCCCCATTTCTAAGTACTGTCTTTCCAGAAATACAGAAATGCTGATCAAAAAAGTGGAACAGGGCTCATTAGGTCAGGCTGCCATCAGGAGGTTAAGTGTGTGATAAGCATATATAGGAAATATTAACATATTTAAACATGGCTAGTGAGTTTACGACTTTCTGATGAATTATCTGAACACTTTCTAGTATATTTTAAGTGTTTGGTAATTCAAAGTTTTAGAAGTAAAAATCTGATGTTTTTAAGGAATACTATATGCATCCACTTCCTAAACAACATGCCTCTAGAAACTCTATGAATTTTGATACAAATGACAATAGTTATATAAAGGCTTCAGGCCTTTTGTTCATAGGGTCGCTATGAGTCATGCTAGACTCTAAGGCAATCAACAATAACATATGCAGACAATAGTTGTGAAGAAATAGGACAGAGACAAATAATACAGTGGTTAACTGTAGTACAATATGACAAGTTCTGTAATGAAGGTGAGGACAGTGTTGTGGGTACAGTGAGAAGAAGGTATTATGAGCACAGGTGAAGAGACATTATCACTTAGGAATAGTTATGAAGAATAAGGTAAGAAAAGGGAACCAAATCCCTGTCAAAGAAACCACAGATGTAAAAGCATAAAAGTAAGACTTGAACAGTCAATGAAAAGATCAAAAAGTCCTTCACTGTGGTTGCTGAGTAGGATATCTTTGTCCTGTGACAGATGATGAGGCTTGAGACAGATGCAAAAATTATTCACATACTAGAAATGCCCTCTATGGCAAGCTAAACAGTGTTTAATCTGAAAGTCACAAGGAATAATTGATGTTTTAAGCAGGAAAAAAACACCTTTTCAATCTATATGCAGAACAGATTATCTGGGAGGCTGGGCTCTATTGAGGAGAAATCAGGATTGGAGGAAGACTCATCAGCACCTGTGTTAGGCAGATGACAACAATCCTGCTTGCTGAAAATGAGGAGGACCTGAAGCACTTACTGCAGAAGGTCAAGGACTGAAGCCTTCATTATGGATTGAAGCTCAACATCAAGAAAACAAAGATTTTCACCCCTAGGGTGACTGGTAGCATCATGAAGAATGGTGAAGAGACAGAGATTGTAAACAGCTTTAGTTTGCCTGGCTCCACAATCAACACTCTTGGCTCCAGAAGCCTGGAAATTAAAAGACATATTGTCTGGTGAAAGCCTACTGTCAGAGACCTCTCCAAAGAACTGAAGAGCAATGATATCAGTGTGAAGACTAAGGTGTGCCTGATACAGGTCTTTGCAATCACTTCCTATGCATCAGAGAGCTGGATAATAACTAGGGATGACAGAAGGAGAAGTGATGCCTTTGAGCTCTGGTGTTGGGGATGATGCCTTTGAGCTCTGGTGTTGGGGAAGAGTACTGAATATAACAAGGACTGCTTAGAGAACAAACAGGTTCATCCTAGAGAGAGTTAAACCAGGCTGCTCCTTGGAGGCAGGGATTCTGAAGCTTTGTCTGACATACTTTTGGACATGTTGCAAGGAGGGACCAGTCTTTGGAGAGGAACATCATGCTTGGGAGGGTTGAGGGACAGTGGAAGAGAAGAAGATCCTTGATGAGATGGATTGAAACAGTGAACGGGGTAATGGGGGTGGGTGTGTCAGAGACAATAAGATTGGCACATGGTAGAGCAGGGTTTAGGGTTGTTGTACATAGGTTCACTATGAGTCGCTGGCGACACGACGGCACATAACAACAAGAAGCAGAAAAATGCCACAGCTGAATGCCCTTTATAAATATCACTCAAACTATAGTACAGAAGATAAAATTAATATAAGAGTTAAGGAAAGACCATTACAGTAGTCCAGGAGACAAATTATATGGGCTTGACTGATGAATGACTCAACAGGTCTAGCAGTAGAGAAAAGAAAACATTCAAAAGATACATAGTCTTGTTGTAAACTTGATAATCAACAAACATTTGCAGAACAAAGCACTTTGTCAATTCATCTTTTTGAGGATCTTTCTCTCTTTCACTGAAGAGAAAAGAAGTCCAAGCTACAGTGAAGGTGTTGAGGAAAATATCTCGGGATGGATGAATATAAATTGAGGTGTTTCAATAGACAGATACTGCTATAGATATGCTTGTTCGTCCATGCCAATATATTCGGAAGACACCTACCTGGCCAACTGATTTGAACATAATCGAATTCGTGCCTATTCCATGAAAAATGTAGCCCAACAGAAATCAGAAATTACTGGACAATGTAATTAATTATGTCAAGCTTGCTGAAGATTATTAAAAAACATTAGAAGGGCTACTCTGACAAGAAACCACAAGAAATTTAAGCTAGACTCAGAAGATGCCTTGGATGGATCTTGGCTGAAAGCAGAGAATATCAGAGTAATGTCCATTTGGGTTTTACTGACTATGCTAAAAAGCAAGAGGCAGTTGTGGTGGCCCAGCCCTTACAGAGGTGTGATGCTGTCCCAAAGGCAGCACCACACTAGTCATTTTACTCCATCAGGGAGAAAGGCTATTTACAAATCTGAAATTTACAATTTGAAAACCCACTGCAGAGTCAGCTATGAGTATTTTCTAACTAGAGAGCAATGAGTTGAGCTGAGAAAATTGTCAATTTAAGGTGTGTCTGATCCAAGCCATGGCATTTCAATTGCTTCAAATGCATGTGAAGGTTAGAAAAAAGGAATACGGAAAACCAAAGAACTGATGCATTTGAACTGTAAGGAGTATTTATAATTCATGGAATGCTAGAGCAAAGAAAAAAAAAATCAACCAACCAAACCTCAAATATGTCTTAGAAGAAATGCAACCTGAGTACTCCTTAAAAACAAGAATGTAAAATTTCTTCTCACATACTTTGGTCTTGTTGTCGGGACGAGCCAGACCTTGAAAATGACATTACGCTTTTGAAGGTGAAGATCAGCAATAGAGAGGAGAAACTTCAATAAAATGGATTGAGAGTGAATAGTTGTAACAGGGAACTTAGGCACAGTGGGGACTGTAAGGATGGCACAGGATTAGGCAAAGTTTCAATCTGTTGTACATAAAATTGCTATGAAAAGTAGTTGACTCAGTGACCCGTAACAAACCACCAATACA
>NW_006399755.1:4427889-4442427 GCF_000299155.1 Elephantulus edwardii
GCCCTGTCCTGATGATAATGTTTTTCCTGATGATGATTAAGATTTTTAAATAGATACACAGTGGTATGATTAGCAAGTACTTAGAAAGTAAAAAAATATTTCCTTGAACAAATTATGCAGAAGAGGGATAACACAGGCTCTCCATAGCAATATATCACATAAATTTTGAATAGCTTAGAGTCAGAAGAGCTGAAATACATAATTAACAGCTGTGAAAATTACTAACTGAACTGAACTCTCTCAATCAATTCCTAAGTTATAATATGTTAAGATACACAAATTTTAAAAACCACCTAACACCATCACACTTACTCAATCTCTACTAAAATGTTACATTCCTCTAAAGTAGGGATTAAATGTTATTTGCCATCTATCTACATATATACATACAATATAAGAAGTATGAATGAAGACAAAACTACTACAGATATTTAACACACTAAGGTCCGATATCTCTGAATCACAATTACAGAGAGATAGAGAGAGAGAGGGAGGGAGGGAGGGGGCGAGAGAGAGAAGAGAAGAGAAGAGAAGAGAAGAGAAGAGAAGAGAAGAGAAGAGAAGAGAAGAGAAGAGAAGAGAAGAGAAGAGAAGAGATATCTACAAAGTAATTTGTTGATATTGTTTAGTGCTATTAATTTGAGTATGGGTCACAAAGATTCTATGAACAAAAGAACTGAACTCCATCCTATCCTGTGTCATCCTCATTATCTTCAGTCCATTGCTACAATCACTCTCTTTCTCTGACTCTTCACATTTCCAAGCATGATATCCTTTTCCAAGGAACAGCCACTCCTAAAAATACGTTCAAAGTATATAAGATACAGCTTGACATCCCTGCCTCCAAGGGGAACTCTGGTTGCACTTTATCCAAGACATATCTCTTTGTTCTTCTGGCAGTCCATGGGACATTTGACATTCATCTCCAATACCACAACTCAAAAGCATCAATTTGTTTCCTGTCATCCTTATTCACTGCACTGTCCTGCTGTCTGAAGCACAGCAGGTGATTGGAAAGATCATGGCTTGAACCAGGGCATCTCAGTTTTTAGATTGATATCACTGCTCTTCTAAATGTTGGAGAGGTCCCAGACAGCAGACTTTCCCAATGTTATATGTATCCAGATCTCAGATCCCTTGACTGCTGGTACCAAGGTTGTTGATTGTGGAATCAAGAAAGAGGAAGCTGACTTACTTAAGAAAGTAAGTAATATTGTCTCTATATTATAGAGAAGACAATCAAGACTCAGAGAGGTTAATTAAATTTTCCAAGACCTAATGACAGGATATGAAATGAAAATTATCATTTGTACTGCTATTAGTCCATGAAATGTCTTTGTATGAGCTATAAAAAGAAGCCTCTTTGCATGTCCACAATTCTTTGGCACACAAAAACAAGCTAATTTTAGAGTTTATTCTCCTTGTACCTGTGACCCCTTCTGGCAGTGAAACACCTGCACAACCAAAATCAGCAGCCCTGAGGTTATAGCTGATTGACAGCTTAAAAAATGATCTGATAATGACTCAGTCCAATATGGTAGCCATCAAACAGGCATATGTGGCTATTTAAATTTAAAATCCACCTCCCCACTAACCACACTAACCACATTTCAACTCCTCAACAATGAGCTACATATTGACAGAGCACATACATCTCTATCAATAAAGATAAGTTCTTTGTACAGTATTAATTTAGAATGGTAATAAGATATTTTTAAATACTAGGCTTGAATTCATATACATACTATCCTAACTGTCCACATAAGGAACACTGTTGCTGTAGTGCATTATGTGTTGAACTGCTAAACAAATGGTCAGGAAATTGATCAGCAGCCCCACAAGAGAAAGATGAAGCATTCTGCTTCCATAGAGATTTAGAGCCTTTAGAAATCAAATAGAGGGTCACTGTAAGAAAGCAACCAAACAGCAGGGGTTTAATGATCCATGTATACATCCAACATTCCTAAAAGGCACTAAATTTTTTTCTTAGGGTGAGGATATATATGTTTAAGACAGTTTATATGATTTTATTATTCAGGATACTTTAGATTTAAAAGAACTGAAAGAGACTAAGCATATATATTTTTTTAATTATTACAGAGTATAAATCTAAAGATCGCTTATTTGTACGGATACTGAACAAACAAGTACAACAAAATTATTCATGAAAGAAAGACAACTTTCTTATAAGTAATTATTATTACAGCTACAGAAATTTTTAAAAATTAGTTACTTTACTTCAAAGAATACTTCTTTTAATTTTAAGTAGATTCTAAAATATGGCCTCTTAAAAAGAATATTATATAAAAACTACGGTATCTTAGCAGATTTTATTGATTTCAATTTAGTGCTCCATAGCACCAGAAATGGAGTGACAAGTTAAAAGAAGCTCAATGAAGAGAAACAGGACAGATGGAAAGAAAAACAGCGATTTATGAGATTTAGATTAACATGTGCAATGAAATCATGAAAACAATTATAAATATAAATAAAACTCAAACTCATTGTCATAGAGTCATTCCAACCCACAGTGACCCTCCAACAAAATCAAAAGGAGAGAAGACTGCCCATCTTTCTCCCAAGGAGCAGCTGGTGTATTCAAACCACTGGCAAAATGAAAAGTTTTTTGGTAAACAATACTTTATAGATTACACAATAAATAAAGAATGCACATAGATATAAAGTTTACCAAAGATATATAACTTGTTAGGTGCTGTTGAGTCGAGTACAACCCACAGTGACCCTATGAACAACACATCTGAGCCATCCTCCAACTTTCTGACACATTATAGCCTACTGCAGAAGTCATTGTGTCAATCCACTTGGTTGAGGGTCCTCTTCACCTGCACCAAACTTCTCCCTTTTGGGCCATCATGTCCCTCTCCAAGTATAATACCTCCTAGCAACATGACTGAAGTTATGTGAGATGAAGATCTATCATCCTTGCCTCCAAAGAGACCGCTGGCTGTACCCTCTCCAAGACATATTTGTTTCCTCTTTTGGTAGTCCAAGGAAAGTTCAGTAATCTTCTCCAACACCACAGCTAAAAGATATAAATTCTTCTTCTGTCATCCTTATTCACTGTCTAGCTCTCAGACATATCAAGTGATCAGGAAAACCACGGCCTGAATCAGATGCACCTTAGTCCTGAAAACTGACATCATTACTCCTCAGTAATTTGGAGAGGTCCCTAACTGAAGACTTTCCCAGCATGTTTCCTGATTTCCTGACTGTTGGTACCAGAGTGTTAACTGTGAAATAAGTAAGATGAAGATGTTGGCAGTTTCAATCTTTTCTCCACCTATCATAATGTTGCCTATCGGTCCAGTGGTAAGAATTTTTGTTTCCTTGAGGTTGAGATACAATCCATATTGAAAGTTGTATTCTTAGATCCTCTCTGCAATAAGTGATTCCAGTCCTCTTCACTGTCAGCAAGCAAGGCTGTCATCTGCATAATGCAAGTTATTTATAAGTCTTCCTCCACTCTTGATACCACACTCTTCTTCAGAGTCCAGCTTCTCAAACAATTTACTGAGCATACAAACTGAATAGGTATGGTGACATAATACAACCCTGATGTACTCCCTTCTTAATTTTGAACCATGTTGTACTCCCTTGCTCTGTTTTCACAACAGCCTCTTGGTCTAGGTCCAGGTTTTGCATGAGCACAATTAAGTGCTCTGGGGTTCCCATTCATCTCAATGTTAGCCATAACTTGTTATGATCTACACAATCCAATGCCTTTGCATAGTCAATAAAGCATAAATAGACCTTATCTGCTAATCTGTACTTCCACCTAGGATCCATGTGACTTCAGTAATGATATCTATCCCTAGTGCTATGGCCTCTTCTAAATACTGCTTGACCTTCTGGCAGTTCCCTTTCTATGTACTGCTATAACTGTTTTTGAGTGATCTTCAGCAGGACTATGCTTCCATGTGATATTAATGATATGTTTAACAGTTTCAGCATTCTGTTGGATCACCTTTTATAGAAATAGGAACAAATACGGACTTCTTACAATTTCTTGGCCAGACAGCTGTCCACTACATTTCCTGGCACAGACTTGGTGAGCACATCCAGGGTTGCATCTGCTAATTGAAACAAATCGGCTGGCATTCCATGGATTCCTGGGGCCTTATTTTTTGTCACTGCCTTCTATGCAGCTTCACTTCCTCTTTCATTGCCATTGGTTCCTGCTCATATGGTACTTCTTAAAATATTCCAGGGTCAATCTTTTGTTATTGGTACAGTGACTTGGTGCATTCCTTCCCTCTTATTTTGATGCTTTCTAGGTCATTCAATATATAGTTAATAGTATCTTTCAGTATTGCAATTTGAAGCTTAAGTATTTCAGTTTTCTTAGCTTGAGAAATGTAGAGCAAATTATTCTTTTTATTCTCTAATTCCAGCTCTCTTCCCATTCCATTATAGTACTTTGATTTGTCCTCTCAAGCTGCCCTCTGAAATCTTCCATTCAGCTCTTTTAATTCTAGATGGTTTCCCTTTGTTTTGGCTTCTTGATGCTCTAGTGCAGTATCAGAGTCTCTTCAGACATATATTTCAGTTTTCTCTTTATTTGCTGTCTTTATAATGACTTGTTGCTTTCTTCACAGATGATATCCTAGATATAACCCCACAGCTCATCTGATTTTTGATCATTTGTGTTCAATGACTCAAATCTATCCTTAAGATGATTTTAAAATCCTGACTTAATAGATTCAAGATCGTATTTTGGTTCTCATGGACTTGTTTTAATTTTATTTGACCTCAGTTTGAACTTGCACATGAGTAATTGATGGTTTGACCCACAATATGTCCCTATACTAGTTTTGCTGCTGATACTGTGCTTCTCCAATGATTTATCTCACAGATATAAACAATATGATTCTTATGCAGCCCATAAGGTGAGGTCCATGTGTAAAGTCGCCATTTTTTTAAAGGTGTTTGCAATAAATAAATCACTGAAAATACAAAATGTGATAATTCTATTTCCATTCTCATTTCTATCACCAAGCCCATATTTTCCAACTACTATGCCCTCTACTGTTTTCAACTTTTGCATTTCAGTCACCAATTATGGTAATGCAATTTTATTTCATATTTGGTCAATTTCAGACTGCAAGATTTGATAAAAATTTTCAATTTCTTTTTCTTTGGCTCTAGATGTAGGAGTGTATATTTGATTAATAGTCATATTAAAGGTTTTCTTTGTGTGAATATGGAAAATATCCTATCACAACACTGCTTACAGGATAAAATGTCAAGTTATATAACCTGGGCATGATATACATGAGGCTAAGTTAGGAAAACTACAAGGAATGTATGTGGAAAAATATGATTTATTTTCAAGTGTTGAATCAAATTTTCTCTAAGTAGGTGTCATGGGCAGGAGTCATTATGTAGCAATGCACCTCCTTTCATCAAAAAAGGGATATAATAATTGTAATTTAGCACTATATTTTCATCTCTGTTTTTCATGGTTTTATGATTCTTTCATCATTTTCCTCTAAAAATGATTTTTTATGACCCTAATAGGATATTTCAAAGAAATACATTAACAAGCTTTCTCCTAAAAGGAAGTAACATGTGTGCTGGTGCAGTTCATTCAGAAAGAGGCTCACACTTACTCCTACTATCTTCTTCAATATCCACCTCCTCACTGAAGCCTTTTGACATTTTCTTTTTAAATACATATGCTTTAAATTTTTAAAGGGAAAAAAAAGTGATGATGATTTTTAAATTCAGTAAGAATAGATTAACTTGCACATGAGTAATTGATGGTTTGACCCACAGTCTGTCCCTAGACTAGTCTGGCTGCTAATGTTGAGCTTCTCCAATAATTCCTCCCAAAGATGTAGTCAATATGATTCCTATACAGCCCATCACGTGAAGTCCATATGTGAAGTCACTGTGTGCTTTTTTAAAAAAAAAAGATGTTTTCAATTAATAAATCATAGAAAACACAAAATTCAAGATTAACAAGTAAACAAGAAATATATCCTTAAAAGCATTTAAGCCAGGTAGAAGGTGGTCTCTAGCTGCCCTGAGCACCAGTACCACCAAGGACAATGGTAAACTTTATAAGAGGCAGGTGCAAGCAACAGAGATCCCCAACAGGCTACTGTAAACCTGAGAGGAAAGCTGCATAGATGGTCTGGGCCCTGCCTTCCTTCACCCCTTTCTAGATAGAGAGCAACAGCTATAGAGAATTTTATTTCAGGCCATACTGTGGTCCTCCAGAGAAATTAAAGACAACAACAACAACAACAAAACTTTAGAAGAAGCAGGCAGCCACAGGGCTGCACTGAATTACAGGGAGAAATGGAAGGACTTTAGGGAGCAGAAAGGACTCCTGGTATAGCATGTTACCCTTCCCTATAAAGAGAACACATTAAGTCCCCCAATGATCAGATGAGGATCCTGTTCATCAAATAAGGATAAATTTGGTATTTACAGGGGGGAAAAAATGAACTTAAGGAATTTGTGAAAATAAGAACAACTCTACATGAAATTCTAAGGGAAGTCTTTCCAGAGACATCAAACAAAAGTGGAAAGACCACAGAAACCAGAAACAACTAAAAAAGAAACATAGCAAAATGGCAATAATAAAACACTTATTGGGAACAAATTAAATGCAACAGTTAAAAGAAAAAGAGTAGCAGAATGGGGGGAAAACTAACTCCACACCAAAGTCCGTCAAGAGGCACATCTAAGACACATCTAAGAAATGAGGAAAAAGAAAAAAAAATCAAAGGGTGGAAAATGTATCAAGCAAATGGGTACCCTCAAAAAAGCAGAAGTGGCCATCTCAGGTGCCAAGCCAGAGGAAAGACTTTAGTATACAGAACTTCAAACAGAGGAAAGAATTTTCTTAGCTGTCCATGTCAGAGAGCTGACCTGTGAACCTCTAAATACAAGCTGCCTGAGCTAGTGGTCCTGAGCTCCAGCCACACCAGAGACAAAGGAGGACTCTAAGCTGTAGAAGAAAAGGTGAGAGGAGGGGAGACTCTGTGCTGACAGCCAGCACTCTCCACTGCTTGTGGGAAGACAGGACTGAGGCATCCCTTAGGTTATAGATCTCTTGATCTGGGAGTCCTTGCCTCCGCAACTACAGGGCCAAACAGGACAAGAGAGTTTAGTTTATAGAATATACAGAACTTCAAGGAGAAGAAAGAATTTTCAAAGCTCTCAGGGTGTTTGGGGGCTGAGTTGAGACCCCCTGCATGCAAGCTGCTTGAGCTGACAACCCTGATCTCTAATTTTGTGCCACTCCTGAGACAAAGGAAGAAAAACATTAAGCCCCAGGAGGATGACTGCATGAGAAACTGTTTGAATACAGCATCTGGTCTCATACCACTCAGGACTTCAAACATTAAGAAAGCCTATAGAGTTGGTGTTAGGGGACTACAGGAATGCAGTGCAGAACAGAGAGAACCGTAACAATTTCAGGAAAAGCAAATTTTCCCAGAAAGGACTTAGGGTGATAGCTCACCCTAAAGACTGAACATTTTAACTTGGCAACTAATTAGTAACATTATAAAGGCAAGAACCATAAACTTCCATAGATACAAGAGAAATGACCTAACAATTACCAAGAAAAATGTCATATAATGTCAAGAAAGCAGCAGACAGCTTCAATTACTGTGAAAAACAAATTAATCCTACTCTCCATCCTCAGAAAAGCAAGGACAATAGAGATCTCATGAACACCCCAGAGTCAAGAAGGCAGATGTTATTTATTGACATGGAGACATTAGGACAGCTATGAATAAAAGTAAAAATGATGGAAGAAACAATGGAAGCCAAAAATAAAGGGAATAAACTAGAGGTAGAGAACCAGAAAGAATATATTGATGAAAGTTATTTGAACAGCTATGGAAGAATATGCAAGTGATGGAATAAACAATGGAAACCACCAAGAAAGCAAATGCTCCAAAGACACAAAGCTATATTGATGAGGAGGAACTTGTACAAATATGGAAGAAATGAAAAAAAAAAAAGGAAGAATTGAAACCATAGAGAAAGAGAGACAAGAATTTAAAAAATCATCATAAGACAAGGAGGATACTGCTAACACAGTGTAAGAAATAACAGAAAGGTATAATAATGCAATCCAAAATATTAGGGCTGAAAACAAAAGAGACAAAATAGAGAGTCAGTGAGCTGGAAGTCAAAAACATCAATGGAAACATGTTGTTGTTGTTATGTGCCGTCGAGTCGTTTCCGACTCATAGCGACCCTATGCACAACAGCCCTAAACCCTGCTCTATCAATGGAAACATACTAGAAGAAAAATCAGAGATGAGACATAATAAAAATGAAGAACATATTAGAATCACTTGGGATGACATCAAAAGGAATAAAATACATATCAGAACATGAAAGGGATAGGGAAATCACTGAGAAAATTGTGGAAGAGGTACTAAAAGAAAATTTCCCAGGTTTCATGAGGAACAAGGAAATCACATTCAGAAAGCTCCATGAACATCAAATAGACTAGCTTCAAAAAGGAAAATATCAAGACATATCATTCTCCAAAATAAAAAAATGGGATATAATACTGGAAGCAGCATGAGGAAAACAAAGCATCACATACAAAAGAAAAGCAATCAGATTACGTTCTGATTTTTCAGAAGAAATCATGTGAGCAAGAAGACAATGGGATGGCATATACATAAAGTTGAAAGAAAACAATTACCAACAAAGGATCTTGAATTCAGCAAAGCTCTCCATCAAATATGAAGGAGAAATCACATCCTTTGCAGAAAAAAAGAACTAAAGAAATTTGTGAAAACAAGGACCAATCTAAAAGAACTTTTAAGGGAAATCCTTCACACAGAGACACTAAAGAAAAGTGGATGGGCCACAGTAACAAGAAACAACACAAAAATAAACAGAGCAAAATAACAATGATAAAACCTAGTCTGCCAATAATCACACTTAATGCAAACGGACTTAACGTACCAATCAAGATAAAAAGAGTAACAGAATGGATAAAAACAAAAGCCCATCAATATGTTGTCTACAGGAGACACATCTAATAAATGAAGGAAAAGATACACTCAAAATCAAAGGCTGGAAAAAAATTGACCAAGTAAGTGAAATCCACCAAAAAAGCAGGAGTGGAAATACTAATCTCTGATAAAATAGATTTCATAATGAAAATCACCATAATAAATAAGGAAGGGCACTATATAATGATTAAAGTATATCAAGAAGACATAACATTGGTCAACATCTATGCACCAAATTATTTAACAACTGTTAAAAGAATTGAAGAAAGACATAGACAGTACCACAATACTGGTAAGAGACTTTAATACACCACTCTCACCAAAGGACAGGTCAACTCAAAAGAAAATAAAGATGCAGAAGACCTAAACTACACACACAGTCAGCCAACGAGTCTTTGTGGATGTATTCTGAGCATGGCACACAACTAAAACTTAATTCACTATCTTCTCAAGCGCACATGGTACATTCTCCAGAATCGATATATTAGGGCACAAAGCAAGCCTCAACAACTTAAAAGCATTGAAATAATACTAAGTATCTTCTCAGACCACAATGCCATAAAACTAGAAATTAACCACAAGGGGACAAAGCTTATAAAGCTACCAATGTGGAAGTGAAATAACAACCTGCTAGGCATGATCAAGTAATAGAAGAAATAAAAACATGAAACATAAAAAGTTCCTCAAAACAAATGATAATAAAAATGCAATGTACCAAAACCTCTGGAATGCAGCTAACTAAGGCAGTCCTCAGTGGGCAGTTCACAGGAATAGGAAAACATATTAAAAATGAAGAAAGAAGCAAAATTAAAGTTCTAACTCAACCTCTTCATGAAATAGAAAAAGAGCAACAATCTAACCCAACGGCCCCTAAAAGAAAGGAAATTATAAGGACAAAGAGCTTAAATCAATGAGATATAAAACAGAAGAACAAATGAAACCATCAATAGGACCAGAAGCTGGTTTTTCAAAAGGGGCAGTAAAATTGACAAACCACTGGCAAACTTAACAAAAGGAAAAAAGGAGAAGATACAAATAAATTGATTAAGGAATGTTAGAGTGACATCACAACAGAACCAGAGGAAAGTAAATCTTAATATCGGAATATTATGAAAAGCTATACTCTGAAACATTTGAAAACTTAGAGGAAATGGATAAATTCCTTGAAACTTATGCTCTACCAAGACTGACACAGTCAGATATAGAACACTTGAACAGCCCCATCACAAAAGAAGAAATTGAGCAGGTCATAAAAAGACTCCCTACAAAAAAGGTCTAGACCAGATGGCTCCATGGCTGAATTCTACTAAACATTCAGAGAAGATCTATCACCAATTCTGCTTAAGTACAGAAAAAGAAGGAACACTTCTGGAGACATTCTGCAAAGCAAGCATAACCTTGATCTCAAAACCAGTAAAAGATATTATCAAGAAAGAAAACTATAGACCAATATCTCTCATGCAAAAATCCTTTAAGATCCTAGCCAAGGGAATCCAAAATCACATAAAAAAATAATTCATCATAATAGGTATGCAAGGATGAATGGATCAACAAAACAAAAACTATCAATGTAATTCATCACACTTTCGTTGTTGTTTGTTGTTGTTGTTGTTAAGTGCCATCGAGTTGTAAGCAACTCATAGTGATCCTATGAACAAAAGACCTGAACACTTGTATAACTTTGGTCGTTTCTCCATGTTCATGGAGTTTCTGGAGCCAAGCCATTTCAAAAGCAGATGCCACTCCTGCTTCCAAGCTTGTTTTAATCAGGAAGTTCAACCAAACACTGTCCACCATGGGTAACCATTATCACATTATCACAAATCAATATTCCGCCTTAATGCTCACCAGTTCTAACCAACAAGCTCTGTAGAACCAGGCTTCTGCAGATGACTTTCAAACTGGATTCCAGCCCATATTGCCGACCAAAAGGGATTTTAAATAGTAAGCCAAATCACATCATCTCACCCCCCCTTAGAGAATCAGCATTCCACCCTACTGCTCATCAGTTCTCAGCCAAGCTTCTGTAGAACCCAGCTCCTACAGATGATTTTCAATCTGGATTCCAGCCTTCATCACATTAACAAAACAAGTAACAGGAACCATATCATCCTAGCAATTGATGAAGAAAAGCCAATTGACAAAATCCAACACCCCTTCCTGATAAAAGACACTCAACAAAGTTGGAAAAAAAGGGAATCTCTTCAACATAGTAAAAAGTATATATCCAAAAACCAAGAGTCAATATCATTCTTAATCTAGAAAGATTAAAAGCATTTTCTTTGCAAACAGGGACCAGACAACGATATCCACTGTCACCACTTCTATTCAATATTGTACTGAAAGTATTCGCTAGGGCAATATGACAAAAGAAGGAAATAAAAGGAATCCAGATTGTCAAAGAGATGGTTAAACTGTCACTACATGCAGATAATATGATAGCGTACAGAGAAAACCCCAAGGATTAAAAAAAATGCTAGGACTAATAGACCAATCTAGTAGAATTACAGGATACAAGATCAATATTAAAAAAAATCAGTGGGATTCCGCTACAGGTAACAAAGAGAACTCAAAAAAGGAAACCAAGAAAGCATTACCATTTACAATAGCCAACCACAAACTGAGATACTTGGGAATAAACCTAACTAAAGATACAAAAGACCTATGCAAAGAAAACTACAGATCATTTTTCCAAGACACAATGAAAGACCTAAATAAATGGGAAAATGTTACTTGTTCATGGATTGGAAGACTCAATATTGTTAAAATGACAATCCTACCAAAAATAATCTACATGTTCAATGCAATCCCAATACAGATACCAACCAATTTCATTTTTTCAGGAAATCGAAAAAGAAATTAAGTTTCTTGGAGGGGAAAGAGACTCCAAATAAGCAAAGTATTTCAGAAAAACAAAAATGAATAATGAAGCATAGCACTCCCTGATCTCAGAAACTACTACACAGCATTAGTAACCAAAACAACATGGTACTGATACAATGGCAGGCTCATACACCAATGGAACAGAATTAAGAACCCAGAAATGGAAAAAAAAAAAAAAAAAGAACCCAGAAATGGATCCAACTATCTATGGTCAACTGATATTTGACAAGGAAATTGATAAACTGTGGTACATTCACACAATGGGATACTATGCATCACCCAGAAGAAAAAATTTTGAAAAATACTATATAACATGAGAGACACTAGAGAGCCTTACACTGAGTAAATTACCTCAACCTCATAAGGAAAAATACTGCATAAGACCATTACTGTAAAAATAGGATGACTAGAAGATGTATACAAGGGTCCAGAGGTGGAAGGGAACACAATGAGGAGGCTGAAGTTGAGGGGAGGGCAGGAGAAGGGAATTATGGAGTCACAGAGTTTGGCACATGGATGGAGGGGGTAAAGGAATTAGGAAAGATCCAATAGGGGCCTGAAAAGACGAAGTAATTCTGAGAACAGATTAATAGTGATTAATTTTATAAAACAAAATGTATGGGAATGATTCTTTGAAACAAAACTGGAATGAAAGACTATATTAAATGCAATGTACATGAATAAAATTAAGTGTATACAAGATTTGCATACAAATCAATATAAAATAAAATTTAAAAAGAAAATACTTAAACTTGTACCGAAGTCAGCCAGGTATTTTTTGCTGTTGTTGTTAGGCAACATGCAGTTGACTCTTCATCACACCTATGTACAAGAATAGCATGAAACAGAACCTAGTCTGCACCTCCTCATAAGGACTGCTAGGTTTGAATAATCATATGCACTGTGTTGATCAATTTCTATGACAGTTTAAATAATTTTTTAAGATACTCTGTAGTGTTTATGTTGTTTGGTGTTTGTTTTTAGGTGGAGGTTTTTTTATCCCCCTCCAATTTTTCCTATGTTCAGTATTTCACTCTTAGAATCCTTCAGTGCTGCAACTTCAGTTCTGAAATTATTCTTCAGATCTTTCAACTTGAGAAATGTTAATGTTATGGTTCCTATCACAGGCTATACACATGAATACCTGATGGTAAGCACAGAAATCAGATCAATTACATCTACGGATGAATTTGTTGGAGAAGTTAATATCAACAGTGAAAACTAGGCCAGGTGCTGAGAGTGGAACTATTAGTGGAACTAATCACCAACTATTCACACGCAAGTTCAAATTAAAGCTAAAGAAGGTTATATCATATCCATAGGAATCAAAATTTGACCATGAGTCTTCTGCTGTTGTTGTTACATGACATCAAGTTGCCTGAGACCCATAGCTACTCTATGTACAACAGCCCTAAACCCTGCTCTATCCCTTGCTAAACTTATTGTCTCCGATACACCTATCACCATTACCCCAGTGACTAAATCAATACATCTAGCTAAAGAAGGTTAAATCATATCCACAAGAATAAAAATTTGACTGTAAATCTACTACCCCTTAATTTAAAAACCAATTCAGAAACAAGTGAGTCCTTGAACACTAATGAACACAGACCAAATGAGCTGTGGGAAGACATAGAGAATATCATCCATGAAGAATGCAAAAGGTCATTACAAAGAAGGAAGAAGAAAATACCAAAATAGATGTCAGAAGAGATTCTGAATATTGCACTAGAGCACCAAGAAGTCAAAGCAAAGGGAAGAAATCAACAAAGGAAGGAGCTGAATAGAAGATTTCAAAGAGCAGTTCAGGAAGACAAAGCAAAGTATTAGAATGAAATGTGCAAAGAGCTAGAGTCAGAAAAACAAAAGGGGCCATACTAGCTCAGCATTCTTAAGCTGAAGGACCTAAAGAACAAATTCAAGTTGCAATGCGTAAGGATGCTATAGGCAGAATACGGACTGATTCAGGAAGCATTAAAAGAAGATGGAATGAGTATACAGAGTCACTGTGTCAAAAAGAATTGGCTGACACAAAATAATTTTAAGAAACAACATATGATAAAGAGGCAATGATGATGAAGGAAGAAGTTCAGGCTGCTCTGAAGGACTTGGCAAAAAAATAAAGCCCCAGGTAGTGATGGAATACCAATTTACCTATTTTAACAAAATAGATGATGCCCTCAATGTGTCCAAGATGTTGTGCCAAGAAATCTGGAGAATAACTTACCTGGCAAACTGACTGAAAGAGATCCATATCTATTCCCATTACAAAAACAGATGACCTGACAAAGTGTGGAAATTATGAATCAATATCACTATTATCACTAGAAAAATTTTGCTGAAGATTATCCAGAAAAAGACTGGAATGACACATGTTGTTGTTATGTGCCATTGAGTCGCTTGCGACTCATAGCGACCCTATGTACAAGAGCTCTAAATGCTGTTCTATCCTGTGCGAACCTAGCCATCTCAAACGCACTTATTCCCACCGCTCCAGTCACAGAATCGATCCATCTCATCGAAGGTCTTCCTCTCCTTCGCCGCCCCTCCACTCTGCCAAACATGATGTCCCTCTCCAAGGACCAGTCCCTCCTTGCAACATGCCCAAAGTATGTCAGACGAAGCTTCAGAATCCTTG
>NW_006399755.1:4442547-4465314 GCF_000299155.1 Elephantulus edwardii
ACTCTTCTCCAGCACCACAGCTCAAAGGCATCAATTCTCTTTCTATCAACCCTATTCACCATCCAACACTCTTATGCATAGCATGCAATTGCAAAGACTATAGCCCGGATCAGGGCTTAGTTTCCAGTCTGATGTCGTTGCTCTTCAGTACTCTTGAGAGGTCCCTCACAGCTGACTTTCCCAATGCAATTCTTCTCTTGATTTACTTGCTGCTGTTACCAAGAGTGTTGATCGTGGAGCCAAGTAAACTAAAACTGTTAACTATCTCAATCTCTTCACCATCCATACTGAAAGTGCCAACTGGCCCAGTGGTGAGAATCTTTGTTTTCTTGATGTTGAGCTTCAATCCATTTAGGAGGCTGCAGTCCTTGATCTTCTGCAGCAAGCGCTTCAGGTCCTCCTCAGTTTAACCAAGCAGGGTTGTGTCATCTGCATAAAGCAGGTTGTTGATGATTCTTCCACCAATCCTGATGCCACATTCCTCTTCATATAGCCCAGCATCTCGGATGATCTGTTCTGCATACAGATTGAAAAGGTATGGAGACAGAATACATCCCTGACGAACCCCCTTCTTGACTTTGAACCATGTAGGGTCTCCTTGCTCTGTTCTGAAGACTGCCTCTTGGTCCAAGTATAGCTTTCGCATTAGCACGATCAAATGTTCTGGGATTCCCATTCTTCTCAGAGTCAGCCACAGCTTATTGTGATCCACACAGTCAAAAGCCTTTGCATAGTCAGTGAAACAGAAATAGACATTCTTCTGGTATTCTTTGCTTTCTGCTAAGATCCATCTAACATTAACTATAATATCCCTAGTACCATGACCTCTTCTAAATCCAGCCTGTACATCTGGCAGTTCTCTGTTGACATATTGTTCCAAACATATTTGGATAATTTTCAGCAGAATCTTGCTTGCATGTGATATTAATGATACTGTTGAATAGTTCTGCACTCTGTTGGGTCACCTTTCCCTGGAATGGGAACAAATATCGATCTTTTCCAGTCAGTGGGCCAGCTGGCTGTTCTCCAGATTTCTTGGCACAACTTAGTGAGCACATCCAGGGCAGTGTCTGTTTGTTGAAATATGTCAATTGGTATGCCGTCAACTCCTGGAGCCTTGTTTTTTTGCCAATTCCTTCAGAGCAATTTGAATTTCCCCTTTCATCACCATAGGCTCTTGCTTATATGTCATTTCATGAAATTCTTCCGTGTCAGCCAATTCCTTCTGATACAGTGACTCTCTGTATTCCTTCCATCTTCTCTTGATACATCTTGGATCATTTAACATTCTACCCAAAATACCTTAAGTATTGCCACCCGTGGCTTGAATTTG
The DNA here is from genome assembly GCF_000299155.1 of Elephantulus edwardii. Classification (NCBI taxonomy): domain Eukaryota; kingdom Metazoa; phylum Chordata; class Mammalia; order Macroscelidea; family Macroscelididae; genus Elephantulus; species Elephantulus edwardii. Next base: position 4,443,881 of record NW_006399755.1, read on the forward strand.
CTTCTACCAGCAATACAACAAGCTGGGTTTGGAAGAGGTCATAGCACTAGAGATATTATTGCCAATGTCAGATGGATCTTGGAAGAAAGCAAAGAGTATCAGAGGAATGTCTTTCTGTGTTTCACTGACTATGCAAAGAAATTTGACTGTTTGGATCACAAGAAATTGTGGCTAACCTTGGGAAAATGAGAATCCCATAACATTTGATTGTGCTTATGTGAAAGCTATACATGCACCAGGAAGTAGTCCTACGAACAGAGCAGGGAAACACTGCATGGTTCAAAATGAGGGAAGTAGTTTGTCAGGAATGCATCCTTTCTCCCTGTCTCTTCACTCTGTATCTCAAACTGATAATCTGGGAATCGGGGCTTTATGCAGAGGAATATGGCATTAGGGTCAGAGGAAAACTCATCAACAACTTACATTATGCAGATGACACAACCTTGCTTGCTGAAACTGAAGAAGACCTGAAGCTCTTTCTGCAGAAAGTCAAGAACTATAGTCTTCAATATGGATTGAAGTCGAACATCAAGAAGACAAAGATTCTAACCACTGGGCTAATTTAGCAGAACCATGATAGATACAGAAGAGACAGAAATTGTTAATACTTACAGCTTGCTCAGAACTACAATCAACACTTTTGGCACCAGCAGTCAGAAAATCAAAAGGGAAATTTGCTGTCAGGGACCTTTCCAGAGTACTAAAAAGCAACGATGTCAGTCTAGAGGCTAAGGTTTTCCTGATCAAGGCCATGGTCTTCACAATTAATTGCTATGCATCAGAGAGCTGGGCAATGACTAAGGATGACAGAAAAGAATTGATGCCTTTGAGCTGTGGTACTAGAGAAGAGTCTTGAACATACCATGGACTGCCAAGAAAACAAGTAAGTCTGTCATAGATAGGGTGAAACCAAGTTACTCCTTGGACTCTAGAATTTAGGAGCTCTGTCCCACATACTTTGGGGATGTGGTCAGGAAAGACTGGTCCTTGGAGGAGGACATCATGCTTGTAAGGGTGGAGGGATAATAGAAGAGAAGATGACCATGGATGAGATGGATACAGTAACTGGGGCCATGGAGGTTGGTGTGTTAGAATTAGTGTTACTGGCTCAGGACAGGGCAGGCTTCAGAACTGGTGGACAAAAAAGGGTGGCTTTGGATCGCAGGTGACTTGACAGCACATAACATCAACAACGTGTTAGTAGTGAATATTTTTGTTTTCTTGATAGTTAGATATAATCCATATTATAGACTCAAGTCTTTTGTTTTTCTGCAGCAATTGCCTCAAAGCCTTTTTCCTTTCTCCAAATAAGGTGGCAACACCTGCATAATGTAGATTATTGGTAATTATTCCTCCAATTCTGATGTCACATTCTTCTTTATATAGTCCAGCTTCACAAATTACTTGCTCAGTATATAGAGTGAAGAGGCATAAAGAAAGTATACAACCCTAACACACATCTTTCCTGATTTTAAACCATGTAATCTTCCCTTATTCTATTCCAAAAACTGCTTCTTGGTCTATGTATAGGTTTCATATAAGCACATTTGATTGTTCTAAGATTCTTAATATCCTTAATGTTAGCATTAATTTGTTTGGCTCCACACAGTCAATTGTCTTTGCACACTAAATAAAACACAAGTATATTTTTCTGGTATTCTCTACTTTCAACCAAGATCTATCTGAAATCGGCAATGATATCCATCTTGCTACAGTCTCTTCTGAAACCAGCTTAAATTGCTGGAAAATTCTCTTCTGAACTAAACTATTCCAGCTCATTTGGTTTTTTTGGGTTGTTGTTTTCTGTGGGTTTTTTTAAATATTCTTCATCAAGATTGTATTTAAATGAGATTGTTAAAAGATTTCCACATTGTGTTAGGTCACTATTTTCTTTGAATGGGAACAAGAATGAATCTTTTCCAGTCAGTTGGCCAAGTAGCTATCTTATAACTTTCTTGGCACAGACCAGTAAGCATGTACGGGGTTAGATCTGTTTGTTAATACATATCAATTGGCAGTCCATCACGTCCTGGGGCCTTACTGTACAAAATTCTATCGTGATCTCCAGCCTCTTTTTTGACAATGCCATAGTTTCCAACTAACTGTCTTCTCTGTTTCCAACTTTTGCATTCTGTTGTTTGTTGTTGTAATGTTCCATTAAGTCACCTGCGACTCATAGCAACCCTATGTACAACAGTCCTAAAACCTGATCTATCTTGTGCCAATCTTATTATCTCCAACACACCTAATACCCATTACCCCAGTCAATGATTCAATCCATCTCATCAAGGGTCTTCCTCTCCTGCGCTGTCCCTCCACCCTCCCAAGCATGACATCCTTCTCCAAGGACTGGTCCTGCCTTGCAACATGTCCAAAGTACATCAGATAAAGCTTCAGAATCCTTGCCTCCGAGGAGCAGTCTGGTCTCACCTCTAGTCACCAATTATTGTTAATGTGTCTTGGTTGTATGTTCAATTGATTTCAGATTTCAAAAGTTGGTAGAAGGCCTCAATTTCTTCATCATTGGCTTTATTATTTGTTGCATATATTTTAATAATAGTTGTATTAACAGGTCTTCCTTCTTTGTGTATGGATAGTATCCTAACACATTGTACTTCAGGACAAACCTTGAAAATAGTTCTTTTGGATGATGAATGTGACATTATTCTACTTCAATTTGTCATTCTCATCGTAATATATCATGACAGATGCAGAAAAGGCTGATGTTGCCAATTATTTCATTTTACTTGACTCTATAATCAATATTCATGGTAATAACAATCAAGAAACCAAAAGGTATGTTGCACTGAGAAAACATGGCTGTCAAGGATCTCTCCAAAGTGTTAAAGAGCAAGAATGTTAGTTTTAAGAGTAAGGCATGGGGAGATTCACACAAGATTAAACTACTGACAGTTTCAAATGCTTTATCTATCATGACACTAATTTGATGGCCTCATGGTGAGGATCTTTGTTTTCTTGATATTGAAATATAATCCATACCTAAAGCTGTAGTTCTTGATCTGCAGCATTTCAAGTCTTCCTCACTTTCTGTAAACAAGGTTGTGTCATCCACATAATGAAGGCTGTTGATGAGTTTTCCTCTGAACTTGATGCCACATTGCTCTTCACAGAGTCCATCTTCATAAATTATTTTCTCAGTATACAGATGTCTAAGTATGGAGAAAGGATAGATCCCTGACGCATACTCTTCTTGATTTTAAACCATGCATTGTTCCCTTGCTCCATTTGGACAAGAGCTTCTTGATCTAGATATAGATTTCTCATGAGAATAATTGTTAATTGCAAAAAAGAATAAAAATGTATTGAAGACAGCCAGAATGCTCCCTGAAGGCAAGATAGTAAAGCTTTTGACTCGTACACTTTGGGCATGTTGCTTTTGTTAAGTATGACTTATAGAAACTCTATGAACAACATATCTGAAGCCTATTCTATGCTATGCCATCCTCAAAATCTCTGACATACTTTAGCTCATTGTGACAGTTACTGCGCCAATCCATCTGGTCAAGGTTCTTCCTCACTTCTACTGTCCTTCCACTTTCTCAAGCATGATGACCCTCTCCAATGAATACCATCTCCAAGCAACATGACCCAAGAATGTGAATCAAAGTTTTATCATCTTTGCCTCCAATAAACACTCTGGTTATACCCTCTCCAAGATACATCTGTTGGTTCTTTAGCAGTCCATGGGATATTCAGTACTCGTCTCCAACACCAGAAGTTCAAGCTCCATTTAGAAGAGACTGTGGCAGCAGGAATACCATTACTGATGTCAGATGGATCCTAGCTGAAAATTGAGACAACCAGAAGACTGTCTATTTGTGCTTTATTGACTATGCAAAGGTATCTGACTGTGTGGATCATCACAAATTATGGCTAACATTGAGAAGAATGGGAGTCTCTACGTAGACCAAGAGACTGTTGTGCAAACAGCAGAAACATGACATAATTTAAAATTAGGGAAGATGTGCATCATGATTGGATTTTTTTCTACCTGTTCAATCTATATATTGAGCAAATTATTCAAGAAATTAGACACTATGAAAAAGAATGTGGCATTAAGTTTGTTCATTATGCAAGTGACACAACTTAACTTGCTGAAAATAAGGAGGCTATCAGGTGTTTGCAACAGGTTAAAGACTGTGTAGTCTTCAACATGGATTAAAGCACAACATCAAGAAAACAAAGATTTTCACCACTGGGCTAGCTGGTATCTTCATGATAGACAGAGAAGAGATGGAGATTGTTAAGAACTTCAGTTTGCTCAGTTCCACTCTTGGAACCAGTAGTCAGGAAATCAAAAGAAGAATTGCATTGGGAAAGCCAGCTGTCAGGAACCTTCCTAGAGTTCTAAAGAGCAATGATATCAGTCTAGAGACGAAGGTGTGCCTAATCCAGGCCACAGTCTTCGCTATTACTTGCTATGCATCTGAGACTAGACAATGACTAAGAATGACAGAAGAAGCAATGTCTGAGTTGTAGTGCTGGAGAAGACTTGAACATACTATGGACTGCCAGAAGAACAAACAGGTCAGGCCTAGAGAAGGTGAAGCCAAGCTGCTCTTTGGGGGCAAGGATTTTGAGACTCTATACCACATGCTTTGGTACATGGGGGATCAGTCCTTTTGGAAAGACAACATGCTTGGAAAGATAGAGGGACAAGAGCAGGAGAGGAAGACGCTGGATAAGATGATTGGCTCAGTGACTGGAACAATGAGATTTGATCTATTGGAGACAATGGGATTGGCTCAGGATAGGGCAGGATTCAAAAAGCTATTGTACACAGGGTCACTAGGAGTCACAGGAAACTCAATGGCACATAACAACAAAAATAATGATGCTAGTTTGAGGACTATTTCAGGTCATGGCACTTCCAATAACTTGCTATGCTACTGAGAGCTATATACAGTGAATAAGCATGACAGAAAAACTGATGCCAATTCTTGTAATTATGCATGTTGTTAGGAGAGGCCATTCCTTGGAAGAGGACATCATTCTTGAAAAGGTGGAGTATTAGCAAAAAAGACGAAGAACCTCAACAAGACAGACTGACAGAGTGGCTTTAGCAATGGGATCAAGTATTGATAATAATTATGGCAGAAGATGGGGTAGGGTTCAGATCTATTGTTCATAGGGTCACTACAAGCCATACTTGATGCACAACAGCATTTAACAACAACCTACTTCACGCATTCCATACTCAACTACTAATAGACATGTGTAACAGTTCATCATTTTGAATTGTGCAACCCTAGCAAATGAAGGTCCTGGAAGCTTTACATCATTCGCACCATTAGGGCTAACTCCGTTATGATGAGGCAATTGTCTTCCAGTTTTATTTTAAGGACCTTCCTCAGAAGCTCATCTTCTAATACTACATTAGATCATGTTCTGCTGCTGTATGTAAGGTTTTTACTGGCTAACTTTTTTCAGGAGTAAATTTCCTGATCCTTCTCCCTATTATGTCCTAGCCCAGAAACATCATTAAAAAGCTACCCACCACTGGTGACCCTGCTGGTATTTGAAATACCAGTAGAATAGCTTCTAGCCTCACAAGCCGCCAGAGTACAACAAACTGCAGATAAATTTACTGATATAATAGGTACATACTTTTTTTAATAAACATATTCCATATCTCAAAGAGTCCAAAGATATCAAACGACATGATAGTTGCTATAGAAACCATTCTCTTTTAATGAAACTCAGATTAAATAACTGCATAAAACAAATTTAAATCTGAAATGCAATTACTCTTCTAAAGCATATTTACAAATTTGATTTTATAATGGTTATAGAAAAGAAGATAAAATATTAAGAATACTTTTTATGTGTGCAAAACCAATAGCACTTACAAACTTAATTGCAACTCTGCCCTTAAATACAATACTGTTGTGTATAATGAAATTCTGTTTTACAATAAAAACGCATACAGACTTTGTACCATTCTACTGCTACTTAGAAACGTGCTAATTTGTATGCAGTGAAAACATTTCTGAAAATGTATCATCTTGCATAAATGATGTAAACTCAGAGCAAGTGTAAAAGATTTCCCGAAGGCTTGTCTATATCATGTTGATATTTTTTTAAAATGGTCAGCTAGTAGCCACTTGATATAAAGAATCTATTTTAAATTAAAGCAGCTTCTTCTAGCCTATAAAATGAACATTCAAGACTCCTGAAACCTATTGGGCCATTGTTGTTGTTATTAAGTGCCGTCACGTCATAGATGACTCATAGAGGCCCTATGAACCAAAGACCTGAATTCTTGTATAATTTCGGTCGTTTCTCCATGTTCATAGAGTTTCAGGGGCAAGCCATTTCAGAAGTAGATGCATCCGTTGGGCCATAATTAATTACTTATTCATTATGGCTCTCTAGTTTTGAATCCTACCATATGGCTTGGTTTGTTGTTGCTGCTGTTAGGTACCATCAAGTAAATTGTGTCTCAAGCAACTCTATGACTGAAGCCTTGCCTGATCCTGTGTCATTTTCCTGATCACACTGCCCAAGTCCACTGTCACAGTCACTATGAGACTCATCTCAATGAGTCTTCCTGGCTTTTGCTGACCTTTCCTATCATGATGTCTTTTCTCCAAGGACTGGTATCTCCTGTCAGCCTGACCAAGGTAATATGATGCTCCTCCTCTCCAAGAAATAGCCTCTCCTAGAAATATGACCTAAGTATGTGAGATGAAGCTTTAGCATCTTCAACTCCAAGGAGTACATTGGCTGCACCTTCTCAAAGACATATCTGTTTCTTTTTTTGGCAGTCCATGAGATATTCAGAACTTTTTTCCACCACAACAACACAAAGCCATCAATTTTTTTCTCTCTTTCATCCTTATTCATTGTCCAGCTCTCAAATACATAGCAAGTGATTGAAAGCACTATAACCTGAACCAGGCACACCTTGATCTCTAAACTCAAATCGCTGCTCAATAATTTGGAGAGGCCCCTGACTGCAGACTTTGCAGTACAATATGTCTCTTGATCTCCTGAGTGCTGGTACCAAGTGTTGCTAGCACCAACTGACTGTAACTAGAGAAATTTCTTCGAAGTAAAATGAAGTCTTTGACAGTTTCAATCTTTTCTCCATCTATCACAATGCTGCCTATTATTCCAGTGGTGAGAATTTTTTTTCTTGATGTTAAGATGCAAAACTGTAGTCTTTTATCCTCTGCATAAAGAACTTCAAGTCCTCCTCAATTTCCACAGGCAAGGTTGTAGAACCTGCATTATGAAGGTTACTGAAGAGTCCTCCTCTACTTCCGATGCCACATTATTCACTGAGTCCAACTTCTTAATTAGCTCAGCATACAAAATGACCAAGTATGAGAGAAAGGATACACCTCTAATAAACACCTTTCCTAATTTTAAACTATGTTGTGTCCCCTTGTTCTGTTTACACACTAACCTTTGGTCTAGCTGGACAGAACTATACAAATATGAGGTGTCTGTGTTGCACCTACAGTAGGATTGAGTAAGTTCCTAATAATGTAAATAACGGAAGCACCGTTTGAATTGTTTTTGATATGTGTCATCAAGTCACCTGTAACTCATGTACAACAGCTCTGAACCCTGCTCTATCCTGAGCCAACCTTATTGTTTCTGACACACCTACAACCATTATGCCAGTCACTCAGTCAATCCATCTCATCAAGGTCTTCGTCTCTTGCAGTCACTTCACCCTTCCAAGTATAACGACCCTCTCCAAGAATTGGTCCCTCCATGCAACATGCCCAAAGTATGCCAGACAGAGCTTCAGAATCCTTTCTTCCAAAGAGCAGACTGGTTTCACTCCCTCCAGAACAAACCTGCTTGTTCTCTTAGCAGTCTATGGTATAGCCAATACTCTCCTTCAGTACCACAGCTCAAAGGTATCAATTTTCCTTCTATCATCCCTAGGTAATGTCCATCATTCTAATGTTGTTGTTGTTGTTATGTGCTGTCGAGTCGCTGGCAACTCATAGCGACCCTATGTACAACAGCCCTAAACTCTGCTCTGTCCTGTGCCAATCACACTGTCTCTGACACTCCCATCCCAATTACCCCAGTCACTGAATCAATCCACCTCATAGAGGGCCTTCCTCTCCTGCGCCATCTCTCCACCCTCCCAAGCATGATGTCCCTCTCCAAGGACCAGTCTCTCCTTACAACATGTCCAAAATATGTTAGATGGAGCCTCAGAATCCTTGCCTCCAAGGAGCCACCCAGTTGGCCTAGATCAGGCACTCCTTAGTCTCCAGACTGTCATTGTAACTCTTCAGTACTCAGAAGATGTTCCTGAAAGCAGACTTTCTCAATGCAATTATCTTTTGATTTCCTTACTGCTGGTTTCAAGAGTGTTGACTGTGGAGCCAAGCAAAGTAAAGCTGTTCATAATCTCAATCTCTTCACCATCTACCACGATGCTGCCAATCTGACCAGTAGAGACAATCTTTGCTTTCATGATGTTGAGCTTCAATTCATATTGAAGGCTGCAGTCTTTGATCTTCTGCAGCAAGTGCTTCAGGTCCTCCTCAGTTTCAACAAGCAAGGTTGTGTCATCTGGTTAACGCAGGTTGTTGATGAGTATTCCTCCAATCCTGAAGCATGCACATAATGTGTATAGGCCACAAAGAAGGGGACTTGTCAGTTTGGCCACCCCATCAATCTGAAATAGAGCAGAGTCATAGGAATAAAATGGAAACCTAACTACCAACAAGAAAAAAGAAGCAGAGATTTCATCAGTTCCTTTGGCCCAGAGACTCCTGTGTGAGGAGGAGTAAGAAAGACACAACAGCAGCAGAACCAGAAAATTTCATTAACAACACCGCACTTTAAGATATATATTCAAACGTTCTTTTCAGTAATGACTGCGATGCCAATTTCTAACATTTGTCATTCCTAGCCAGTATAATAGGCCATGTGATTGTCTGGTTCAAAATGTCCAGTATCACTCCCCTGCAGGTCACTAAGGCCTATGATAACGATATTTAAGGGGTTACTTTTACTTTTTTTTTTTCTTCTTACAATTTCCAATTCATCCTTTGTGTGTGCATCTCTCAGAATCAAGAAGACAAAAATCTTCACCACTGGACCAATGAGCCACATCATGATAAATGGAGAAAAGACTGAAACTGACAACAATTTCATCTTACTTGAATCCACAATCAACACCCGTGGTACCTGCAGTTAGGAGAGCAGAAAGCTTATTACACTGGGAAAGTCTGCTTTTAGGGACTTCTCCAAACTATTGAGAATTAAAGATTAGGGTGCACCTAATTCAGGCCATGGTCATTTCAATCACTTGCAGTGCAAAGATACATAAACAATGAATAAAAATGACATAAGAATTGATGCCTTTGAGTTGTGGTGTGGCGAAAGTCGTGAGTATCCCAGGGTCTGCCCAAATAACAAGTCCATTTGCTGGTTGCTGTGATGCTAAACTGTGACCCATGGTGAATAGTGTTTGGTGGAGCTCCTCAATTGAAACAAGCTTGGAACCAGCATCCACTTCCAAAATAGCTTGCCTCTGGAAACTCTATGAACGTGGAGAAACGATGAAAGTCATACAACTGTTCAGGTCTTTAGTTCATAGGGTAGCTATGAGTTATCTATGACTCAATGGCACTTAACAACAACAACAACATGCAATCCTTCACCAGGGAGTGTTTAAAGAGAGAATAAGAAATGCTGGTGTAGCTAGAGAATAGAACTGATTAGAAACTTGCTGTAAAGCTTACATGCTTGACATATCATCCCTCCATCCCTCCGCTTACCACACTAGTTTCTTCTATAGGTTTAATTGTTGTTGTTGTTGTTATGTGCCATTGAGGTGACTATGACTCATAACGACTCTATGAACAATACAGTATCTGACATCTTCACAATCTTTGACACACTCAGCTCATTGGTATAGTCACTGTGTCAATATACTTGGTTGAGGGGCTTCCTCTCCTTTCCATTCCTCCCCTTCCTAGCCATGATACATTAGAGATCATCAGCCTGGAATAGACTAACAACTAGAATGGCTCACTCCTTTTTTTAATTTTAATTATAGATCTCGAGATCGATCTCTAGCTCTCTCTTCCCCCTCCCTCCTTCCCTCTCTCTCCTTCCCTTCCTCTCTCTCCCTCTCCCATACACACACACTCTCCCTCCCTCCCTCCCTCCTTTCCTCTCCCTTTATCTCTTGTGAAATAGAGCCCAGTTGTATGATATACATATGCATTCCCAGGTCAGGCTGGTTGTTGCTATTGTTGTTAGGTGTAGTCGAGTATGACTCATGGCAACCCTATGAACAACAGATCTAAACCCTATCCTATCCCGTGCCATCTTCACACTTCCTGACACACAAGAGCCCACTGTATCAGTCACCATATCAATCAACCTGGTTAAGTAAGGGTCTTCCTGACCTTCACTGACCCTTTACCTTTCCAAGCATTATGTCCCTTTCCAAGGAATACCTGCTCCTAGCAACACGTCCAAAGTATGTAAGGTATAGACTCATTCTTGCCTCCAAAGAACATTTGGGCTGCACCCTGTTCAAGACATATATATGTGTTTGTTCTTTTGGAAGTCCATGGAATGTGCAGAGCTCTTCCCCAGTGCTACAACTAAAATACATCAATTCTGCTTCTGTCATCCTTATTCACTTTTCAGACATCAGACACATATCAAGTGTTCAGAAAGACCATAGTCTGAATCAGATGCACCGTAGTCCTTAAGGTGACATAATCACTCCTCAATAATTTTGAGAGGTCCCTAACTGCAGATTTTCTCAGTGCAATGTCTCCTTATTTCCTGACTGCTGGTAACAAGGGTATTAATTACAGATCCAGGCAAATGACGTTGTTGATAGTTTTGATCTCTTCCAAGTCCATGCCTCCAAAAAGGAACTTGATTTCAGCCTCTTCCAGAACAGACCTGTCTGTTCTCTAGGCAGTCCATGGTACATTCAGTATTATTCTCTAGCACCACAACTCAAAGGCATTCTTCTGTCATTTCCTGTAATTATCTAGCCTTCTGATGCATAACTTCATAGACTGTTGATGAGTCTTCTTCCAATCTTGACTGCATACTCTTCTTCATAATGTGGAAAGAATCTGTGGAACAAACTGTTGGAGAAGATCAGCCTCAACAGTCAAAATCAAGCCTGGTGCTGACTGTGGAACAGATGATCAATTACTCATATGCATGTTCAAATTGAGGCTAAGGAGAACTAAAAAAAAAAATTCCAAAAGAACCAAAATATAATCTTGAGACTATCACAGCTGAATTTAAAAATCAATTCAGAAATAGGTCTGAAGCATTAAACACTAAGAATCAAGACTAGATTAATTATGAGATGACATCAAAGATACCATCCATGAAGACAACAAAAGATCATTCCAAAGACAGAGAAGAAAGGCAAAAATGGATGTCAGAAGAAAAGAAATGCACTCCATTTTCAAGCAGCCAAAAGAAAGGGAAAGGATGCTAAAGTAAAAGCAATGAACAGAATATTTGAAAAGGCAGTTTGAGAAGACCAAGCAACGTATTATAATGCAATATGCAAACAGCATAAGTTGGAGGATGAAAAAGGAAAAACTCCCTCAGCATTTTTCAAGCTGTAAGAATTGAAGAACAAATTCAAGCTTTGAGTTGCAACACTGAGAAATGCTATTGGCAAAGTCTTGAATGACCCAGGAAGCATTAAAAGCAAATGGAGTAAATACACAGAGTGACTGTACCAAAAAGAAGTGGTGGACGCTGAAATATTTCAAAAAGTAGCTAGCAACAAATGCTGGCGAGGTTGTGGAGAAACTGGAACCCTGATTCACTGTTGGTGGGAGTGTAAAATGGTGCAACCCCTGTGGAAAGCAGTATGGAGCTTTCTCAAAAAGTTGCAAATAGAGATACCATTCGACCCAGCAATTCCACTACTGGGAATATACCCTGAAGAGACCATAGCTGACATCCAAGCAGATATCTGCACACCCATGTTTACTGCAGCTTTGTTCACAACAGAAAGGAGTTGGAAACAACCTAAGTGCCCATCAACAAACGAATGGCTAGAGAAGCTGTGGTATATTCACACAATGGAATACTATGCTGCATTGAAAAACAAGGAACTCATGCAATATTATTCAAAATGGTTGACTCTGGAGAACATTATGCTAAGTGAAATATCCCAGTCACAAAAGGACAAATATGGCATGATGCCACTGTTGTAGAATGGGACTAACCTCGGCGTTGGGGAGAGACTGAGTAAGACGGGTTCAATAATGTATACTGCACTGAAACAGAGGAGGGAGAAAACTGTTTAAAAGAGATATGTGACTAGGTATTTCTGTCACGACAGAAGTCTAGAGCGATGGATACATGGTGGAGGGGACCTGCGGGAGGGTTTGTAAAACAATGAAAGAACCTTTTCTTTTACTTTTCCATAATTTTTGACTCATGTACTTATAACTTGTTAGTTAAATTTGTGTCTTCTAGGTTGCAACACCCCCATGCTACGTCTTCAAGGATATGAACATGTACGGCTAAGCACAATTAATAACAGTGCATCTAAATTCCAAAATCAATCTCCATAATAGTCTATGTGTTTCCCACTGCCAAAGGGGCCCTTTAGAGTAGTGAGAGAAGATCTTCACCCTGAAACCCACACCGTCCCTTTTCAGCAGGAAGTAGCTAAGAGAATACGCCATCCCCTTTTCCTTATGAATCAGGGTGAAGTCTCTCTCAGAGAGGAGTGATAGGGAATGGCAAAGGATACACTGACAAAGGAGATTAATCAGAACTGGCTTTGACAAGCACTGTGGCAATTGGACAATTAAACAGACATTCGGAGGGCGGGGGAAGAAGAACAAACTGGGGAGGAGGGTGGAGAGAATGGTGCAGCAATGAAGGAATGAAAACCCAAAATCCCTGTAAATGTTCATTAAAACTAATAAAATTTAATAATTAAAAAAATAGTAGCATATGATAAATAGCCAATGTTGATGATAGAAGCTCAAGGTACACTGAAAACAATGGCAAAAAAATTAGGTCCCAGGAAATTATGGGATTATGAGATAACAATTGTTATGTTTCAACAAACAGATGCAATCCTGAACATGGTCAGCATTCTGAAATCGAACAAATGTATTTATAGGAAATTTGTAAGACAGCTACCTGGACAATTAAAGAGAAGACACCCATATTTGTTCCTATTCCCCAAAAAAGGAGATTCAACAAAATATGGAAATTATTAAACTACAATATTACATGGAAGCAAAATATTGATCATCAAGACAATGCTTACAACAGTGCACTGAAAGAAAACTACGAGAATTTCACACTGGGTTTAAAAGAGGCCATAGCACTAAAGATATCACTGCTCATGTCAGATAAACCTTAGCTGAAAGTAGATAATACCAGAATATGTCTATTTATGCTTTATTGTCTGTGCAAAAGCTTTTGCCTATATGGATAACACCAAAAATTGAGAAGAATAGGAATTCCAGAACTTAGTTGTGTTCATTGAAAATCTATATACAGACCAAAAAGCTGCTGTTGTACAAAGCAACAAGGGAACATATTATGGTTTAAAATCAATAAAGATATGTACCAGGGCTGTATCTTTTTTCCTCACACCATAGGCCACTAGGAAGTAGGACATTACCACAACAGGAAGGGGGGAACGGGGGATGGACATTCTTTCATCACATTCTATTAATTTCTTAAAATTACACACTTCACTTTTCCTCAGGTATTTATTATTTGTGTCACATTTCATTTTTCTAATGTCTTAGATTGGTTTCCTTTTCCTTTTTTCTTTACTGACAAAAGGACAATCTACTGTCAGCTTCTTATAATACCTACTACATACGATCTCACTGGGGAGCTCTGGTGACCTAGTGGAAAGAAGCTGTGCTGCAATCCCAAAGACACAGGGTTCAATGCCTCCAGCTACTGCACAGGAGAAGAATGGGTAATCTTCTCCCATTAGATTAATTGCTTCTGAAACCCCACCAAACATTCAGCTATGGGTTGGTTCTAACTCTGTGATACACAACAACAAGAACTCATTATTAGAACTAGTCTTCCAAGAACCTTCTATAGATCTGTTTTAATGTGGATGTTTAGCTCTCTAAGCCTTATGCCTTAGCCATCATCTTCTGAAACCCCTTCATCATTTTCTGAGTCTATATCCATTTTTTCTTTTTTCATATTCTCCTTACTTTTGCTAGTGTCTATTCCTAAGTAACTTCCTGAGACAGGAAGCCTAGAAGAGAAACACTCTGATCCTCTATACACTTAAAGATAACATTAGATTACAGATGCTTTGTGCCTTCCTGTGGGACAGCTACTCAATGGGGCAAGATTATCTCTCTGTAGATGCCCTGAGACTCGATTCTGAACTGCTGGGCTTCTATCTCAGGGCTTCCCTGATTCCAGATCCACAGAAAGATATGAACCCAGGACTTGGAGTCAACTGTTAAACACAAAGAGCCTGCCACCCAGGAGGAACCTGAGATATACAAGGACAATGTGGACACCAAGGGCCAGCCTACCACCAACTTTGACCTGCAGATGCTTGCATCCATCCCTAGCAGCTTCTGGTACCAAAGACAGCAGTCAGACACCGCAGGCGACCAGAATTTTGACTACCATTCCCCTGCTATTTGCTTAGGGAAGATGCTCCTGTTAAGTGAATTCAATGTTCCTGACTACAGTCCTCAGAGCTTTCTTGTCCACAGGCAGTGGTGGTGATGTTGGCATGTCTTGTATTATTGTCATGAAACAACTGATGTTACTATAAAGTCACTCTGTGCTTTAACCTGAGGGCACATGTTTGGACCAAGCAACATTCTGTAGAATTTGTTCTTGTTTATCAATTTAAAAAAAAAATCTCAGGGAGCTCTGGTGGCCTAGTGGCAAGACGCTGCACTGCAATCCCAGAGGTACGCAGTTCAAATCCCCCAGATGCTCTGGTGGAGAAGGAGGGGGCAATCTCCTCCTGTACCAGTCAGATCTGATTTGACAGTACACGGGACAATAAAAAAAAATTTTTTTAAATCTCAAAATGGCAAAACAAAAATAAATAAAATAAAGATAACATTAATGTGTTGCAAGTTCAACTAAACAGAGAACGCCAGAATATAAATTAATTTCTTTCGGAACTTTTAAAGTATTCCATTATTTTCTTGTCAAATGCAAATGCAAAAATGTTTTAATGCACTTATGTTTATAGTCGGTGAAACAGGAAAGGCCCTAACGATACATAAATAATAATAAATTAAGTAAGTTGTGGAGTATCCTAACTGTAGAGGGGATCCAACCATAAAATAATAAACTAACATGGAAAAGTAATCCAAACATCAAGGTGTTTAAAAAAAATGATCACAAAAAAGAAAGTACATATCCAGTTTTAGTTAAAATGTTAATATACATACATATATACAGATAGTGCTTGTATGTATGTACAAATGCATTTACACACATAAGTATACATAAACACATACTTTATGAATGTAATAAAGAATTTGTACCAAAATATTAATGGTGATTATACTGAAGATTTGTCACCTGGATTTAGTTAAAAATCAGCTGTGGCTGGAAGTCTCTTATTTAAATCAATCAGGAGCTGGTGGGTGGGCTTTTGTATTTAAAAGTAGTTCAGCAGGCCTAAGGGCCTGGTGTGTTAACTGGTGAACATTGTTGTAAGTGGTATAGCATTTGTCTGTCAGTTTGCTGTACTGTGATAACTTGGGGTTGCTGTGATACTAAAAGCTGTGCCATTGGTGTGCCAAATGCCATAATGATTACCCATGGTGGACAGAGTTTGGTAGAGCTTCCAGATGAAGACAGACTTGGGAGCAGGATTGGAATCCATTTCTTAAATAACAGGCCTTTGAAAACCCCATGAACACTAGAGAAAGAACCACAGTTAGAGAACAGGGTTCAGATCTTTTGTTCTTAGGGTCACTACAAATCATACTCCAGTTGGTGGAACTTAAAAATAACAATATATTGAAGCAAATGTATTTACAGGCCATTTTATTTTGCGCAAATTTTCTATATCATCTGAATTTCTAACAAGAAACTTAAAAACAAGTAAAATTTTCATACAAAGTAAATGAAAAATATAAAACAAGCTGTGTTTCTATTTCCCGTAGTATGCATGTTTCTTTTAAGATATTTGTATACTTCTTTGTTTTTAGTTTGCAATCACCTGTTATGCATCAGAGAGTTGGACAATGACCAAGGAGGATAGGAGAATTGATGCCTTTGAGCTGTGGTGCTGGAGAAGAGTATTGAGAATACCATGGACTGCTAGGAAAACAAACAGATTTGTCCTGGAAAGGGTTAAACTGGGTGGCTCCTTGGAGGCAAGGATTCTGAGGCTCCGTCTAACATACTTTGGACATGTTGTGAGAAGAGACCGGTCCTTAGAGAGGGACACCATGCTTGGGAGGGTGGAGGGACAGCACAGGAGAGGAAGGCCCTCTATGAGGTGGATTGATTCAGTGACTGGGATAATTGGGATGGGAGTGTCAGAGACAGTGCGATTGGCACAGGACAGAGCGGAGTTTAGGGCTGTTGTACATAGGGTCGCTATGAGTTGCAGGAGACTCGACGGCACATAACAACAACAACAACAGCAACTTATGGGTAGGCACTTATCTGCCAGCTTGCTATACTGCAGTGAAAGATGTTTTGCATTGGGAAATGGGCTGCCAAGGACTTCTCCAAAATATGAAAAAACAAGGATATAAGTTTAAAGATCAAAGTGCATTTGATACAAGCTATGATATTTTCATTTGCTTCTCATGAATCTGAATTATTAACAATAATTAAGACTGAAGAAGAATCCATGTCTTTTAATCATTTGTTGGGAAAGAGTATTAAATGGCTCATGGACTATCAAAAGACAACCAAATCTGTTTTGGAGTAAGTGCAGCCAAGATGCTCTTTGAAGGGAGGAATAGTGAAACTTCATCTCACATACTTTGGGAATGTTACCAGGAAGGGCTAGTCTGTGGAAAAAGACATGCTGTGAAAGTCAGAGTCACGTAAAGAGAAGAAGATTCTCAAGGAGATAGACTAAAACAGTGACTACAACAATAGGCATGAGAATGTCAGAGGTTGTGAGGATGGTTTCAATCTATACTTTGAAAAACTGTTGCAATCGGAGCCAAAGAGGAGTAAACAGATTATGTCTACCAACTTTTGCAGTTGGAAATCAATCAATACATCCAAGATGCATTCATATTAATCACTGAATGGAAGACAAAAGTTGAGAACAAGAAAGAAGGTTCAGTAGTTGTAAAACATGGACTTGGTGACAGAAATGATGCTGGTGATAAGAATTTTGTACAATCAAAAATTTATTCATTGCAAATGCCTGTTTTTAATGAAAAGTATTGTTTATTTTCTGTCAACCTTATTTCCACTTTTTAAGACAGTTTAAGACCATTCAGTGTTTCTGACCCACTCAGTTGCCTAAGCAGTGTGGGCTGCAGAGCAGTCTTCAGTTGCAGGCTGAGTGTTTAAGTCTTCGGTAGGGAACTGCTAAACAGGCACAGAGGATACCTGGACGCCTTCAGACCAGTCGGCAACTTCAGGCTGAGCAGCAGTGAATTCAGGAGCAAGGGCTATCTATTCTCCCTGAAACTCCTCCTTGGTCACAGCCTTTTCAGCAGCAGTCTGCTCTTCCTTTTCAATCTCTTCCAGATCTCTGTAGAAGTACAGATCAGACATGACCTCCCATGGGTGCTCCCAGGAGATTGTGCCACACATGTGCAGGACTTCCCAGGCTAGAATCCACCACATCAGACCCACAGAGTGAGCTTTTTTGTTGTTGCATGGGTTAGCAATGTCTACGTAATGCAGAGGAAAATCTGGGCAATGGTGGGCAAGTTAACAGCTGCTGGTGGTCAGCCCTGGGAAGACGAGTCACCATTAGAAGACGAGTCACCCAGAAGGCTGCCTGGATGTGGTTAGTGAAGGTTCCAGGAGTGAAGCACCCAGCAATAGGAGTGGCCCCAGTAGCAGCAGCAAAGTTCAGAACAGCTCTCTGGCCAGTATTTCTGGAGGATATGACACTGACGTCAGCTGGATTTTCAATGGCAACAAGGGCAGCTTCTCCCAGGTCCTCTTCAGGTTTATTATGTAAATGCCATCACTTTTCCTTTTGTAAATGTACTATTCCATTTGGAAATCAAGGTTGGTGCCACCCAAATGCATTCCTGCTGCAAGAAATTTTAGGACATACTCCTCCATCACCTGCAGGACATCAAGGGCTCCGGAAGTTTTCCCTTTAATTTACAACAGGAACCAGAATAACGCTGTATGGACCCTTGCAGGGGTAGTGAGAGAAAAAGAAAACACAAATGTTGACTATATATGTGGACCTCATCTGATGGTCTACACAGGAATTAGATTGATTACATCTGTGGAATTAATTGTTGGAGAAGCTCAATATCAGCTGTGAAAATTAGGTTAAATGTTGATTGTTGAAGAGGCCATCAACTACTCATAGGCAAGTTCAAACTGAAGCTAAATTAGAACAAATCTAGAAAAACCAAAATGGAACCTTGAGTTTATCCCACCTGACAATTAGAACAAAAACACAAGAACCAAAATTGAACCTTGAGTTTATACCACCTGAATCTAAAAACATCTTGGGAACAGGTTTGAGGCCTTGAATACGACTGAATAAAGACAAGATGACCTATGGGAGGATTATCAAGAGTATCATCCACGAAGAATGCAAAATGTCAGTAGACTAAGTTAGAAAAGGAAGAAAAGACTGAGAAGAGTGTCTGAAAAATTCAGAATACTGCACTACAAAGTTGAGAAGCCAATGCAAATGAAAGAAATCAGGAAATTAAGGAGCTGAACAGTTTTCAAAAGGCAACTTGAGAAGAAAAAGCAAAGTTTTATAATAAAATATAGAAAGAGCTGGAGTCACAAAATCAAAATAAAGGAACATGCTGAGCATTTTGTAAGCTGGAGGAACTAAAGAACAAATTCAAGCCTTTTAACCAGCAATCCTTAACACATTGCTACACACTTTTAAATTGACAACCATGCTTAGAAACACATTTTGCTGTCACTTGTGGCAACTTGTTAAGGATGCTAGGGGCAAAATACTGAATGATCCAGGATACATCAAAAGAAGATGGAATGAGTATATTGAGTCACTATACCAGAAAGAACTGGTTGACAAAGAGAATCTCATTAAACAACTTATGATCAAGAGGCCATGGTGATGAAGGAGGAAATTCAAGTTACTCTGAAGGTCCTAGGAATTAATTATCAATTGACATTTCAACAAAGAGATGCAGTCCTAAGTGTGCTCACCAGGCAGTGCCAAAAAATCTGGAGGACGACTACAACTTCCTGGCCAACTGATTGGAAGAGATTCATATTTGTTCCTGTTAAAAAAAAAAAGATGATCCAAGATTATGGAGATTATCAAGCAAAATCACTAACATCACACACAAACAAAATCCTGAAGATTTTCCAGAAACAACTGGAACAGAATATTGACAGTGAACTACCAGATGTGTAATCTGGATTTAAAAGAAGCCATGGTACTAGGGATATCATAGTCAATGTCTGATGGATCTGAAAGCCAAGAGTACCAAGAAATATCTACCTGTTTTTCACTGACTGTGCAGAAGCATTTGAATATGGGGATCACAACAAACAGTGGCTAATCTTGACAAGAATGAGAATCTCAGAGCACCTAATTGTGCTCATCCAAAACCTATACTTGGACCAAGACACCATCATCAGAACAAAACAAGGAAACATTGCATGGTTCAAAATCAGAAAGTAGTCCATCAAGGATGTGTTCTTTCTCCATAATAACAGATTATACAGGAGGCTGGATTTATGAGGAGGAATGTGGCATCAGGAATGGAGGAAGACTTATTAACAACATGAGCTATACAGAGAACACAAACTTGCTCCCAGAAACTGAGGAGGACTTAAAGTATTTGCTGCTGAAAGTCGAGCGTTGCAATTTCCAATATGGACTAAAGCTCAACAGCAAGAAAACAAAGATTCTCACCACTGGGCCTATTGGCAGCACCAAGAAAGATGGTGAAGAGACTGAGATTGTTACTCGACTCTACCCACAATCAACACGCTTGAAATGAGCAGTCAATAAATCAAAAGATGTATTAGGAAAATCTGCTGTCAGGGACAACTCCATAGAGTACTAAAGACCAACGAAATCAGTCTGGAGACTAAGGTGCTCCTGATCCAAGCCATGGTCTTTGCAATTACTTGTTATGCATCAGAAAGCTGGATAATTACTTGGGATGATAGGAGGAGAACTGATGCCTTTTAGCTGTGGTGCTGGAGAAGAGTGTTAAATATACCATAGACTACTAGGAGAACAGGATCATCTTGGAGAGGGTGAAACCAGGCTGTTCCTTGGATGAAAGGATTCTGAAGCTCTGTTTGACATACTTTGGGTATGTTGCAAGGAGGGATCAGTCTTTGGAGAGGAACATCATGTTTGGGAGGGTGGAGGGACTGTGTAATATAGGAAGACCCTAGATAAGATGAATTGACTCAGTGACTGGGGCATTGGGTGTGGATGTATCAGACAATGAGGTTGGCACAGAATAGAATGGAGTTGAGAGCTACTGTACAGTGTCACTATCACTTGCAAGTGACTCGGTGGCACTTAACAGCAAAAACAACCTATAAATAAGCCAGGATTATTACTGTGGTAAGGGGTAGCTTATGCACATTCTACCAGTAGCAAGATTTTCTTATGTCTTCCTTAACAGTCTTCTTTCATAATCCCAAATCATTTGCACAAGTTTTGCTTCAAACATGAATTTCATTGTATTTGACAAGCACTCCAGAGTACAATTCTTGATGTCAAAGCTACCAATTAAATGTTTAGTAAATTTTACTGTGGTTGCTAAATTAGAATTTTGTGCCTACCTGGGTTTTCCTTAATATGATCACTTTTAAAGATTCTAAAAATAGTGAATATGTGTTTAAGATTAAGTGATATCTCAAGACTACACAAAATTTGGTAAAATCAGAATTCAGATTATTCAATATTTTAAGTAACTACTTGAGTTTCCCATTCTTCTCTTCTCAGAGTCAGCCATAGTTTGTTATGATCCACACAGTCGAATGCCTTTGCATAGTCAAAGAAACACAGATAGACATTCCTCTGGTATTCTCTGCTTTCAGCTAAGATCCATCTAAAATCAGCTGCAATATCCCTAGAACCACGACCCCTTCTAAACCCAGCCTGGACTTCTGGTAGTTCTCTGCTGATGTGCTGTTCCAGTTGTTTTTTTCAACCTATAATGCAGAACAGATTATCCGGGAGGCTGGGCTCTATGAGGAGAAATGTGGGGTCAAGATTGTTGGACGATTTATCAACAACCTGCGTTATGCAGATGACCCAACCCTGCTTGCTAAAA
>NW_006399755.1:4465531-4466775 GCF_000299155.1 Elephantulus edwardii
TATGAGATGGATTGATTCGGTGACTGGGGTAATCGGGATGGGTGTGTCAGAGGCGGTGCGGTTGGCGCAGGATAGAGCAGGGTTTACAGCTATTGTGCCATAGGGTCGCTATGAGTCGGAAACGACTCGACGGCACATAACAACAACAACATACCTTCTACGTATTCAATCTTTGCATTCCAATCACCATTTATTAGTAACACATCTTGTTTGCATGTCTGGTCAATTTGAGCCTGCAAAGGTCGGTAGAATTTCTCCATTTCCAAGTAAGCACATAGCAGCGTAGTCCTCTCTGTGGTTCCTAGGTCCCCAGGTCCTGGGCAAGAGCCCACCAGAGCCAGTGCAGTGACAGCTGTGGCCCAATTTGTGGCTCCAAGGGTCCAAGGTCCCAGGCTGGAGGGCACCACAGTCAGCACAGTAGCAGCTGTGGCCTTCTCTGAGAAGCATAGGAAGTAAATAAAAAGACTATGGCTTAGATCAAGTACACCTTAATAATTTAAATTGACGTTCTTTCTCTTCAACATTTTGGAGAGGTCTCTGACAGCAGATTTCCCAATGTAACGTATCTTCTGATATCTCAACTACTGCTACCATGAGTGTTAACTCTAGACAAAAGTAAAATCAAACTGAATCAACTTCAATCTTTTCTCTGCCTACCATGATGTTGCTTATTGGTCGAAGAGTGAGGATTTTTGTTCTGCTGATGTTGAGATATCATTTATATTGAAGGCTATAGTCTTGGATCTTCAACAGCAAACATTCCAAGTTCTCACTTTCAGTAAGGTTTTATTATCTGTATAATGCAGGCTCTTGATCAGTCTTCCTCCGATTCTGATTTCACATTTTTTTTTCAAATAGTCCCATCCTATCAAATGATCAGACTGAATAAGTCTGGAGAAAGGATATAACCCTGATGTACAGCTTTCCTGCTTTTACACATTGATACTGGACAGAGAAACTGAATGTGCATCTACTGAAATGCCAATTTCTTGGCTCCATTTACTCATTCAGTAACAAGAATTCATAGTCTGGTTTATCTCAATTATCAAGAGATTCAATTACTCCTTTCTGGGAATAATGACGAGTTAAGAAGGTTGCACTGGAGCGCAAAGAAGCCAAAGGACAAGGAAGAATTCAAGATACTAAAGAGTTGAATAGAAGATTTCAAAAGGTGGCACGGGATGACAAAGCAAAATATTACAATGAAATGTGCAAGGAGTTGGAGTCAGAAAATCAAAAGGGCC
>NW_006399755.1:4466875-4473488 GCF_000299155.1 Elephantulus edwardii
GGACAGCACAGGAGAGGAAGGCCCTCTATGAGGCGGATTGATTCAGTGACTGGGAGTATCAGAGACAGTGCGATTGGCACAGGACAGAGCAGAGCTTAGGGCTGTTGTACATAGGATCACTATGAGTCGCAAGCGACTCGACGGCACATAACAACAAACAACAACTTGAGTTTAGAGAGCTCTAGTGGCATTAGTCTGTGTTGAACTGTGTTACTAACCCAAAGCCAGTGTCTCTCTGGTAGATCAAATCCATCAGGAGCTCTGCATGAGCAAGATGCACAAGCTCTTCCCATGGGATTTACAGTCTCTGAAAAAACACGGGAACATGAGCCGTGAGAGGGTTCTGACTAGATGGCTAATGAATGAGTGAGTGAATGATTGTATTAAATCTAGACATTTCATAGTTTTCATCAACTTTAGAGAAATTAATAAAGAACCCACTTTAATACAATGTAGTATTACTGTGGCTCAGTTATTTATATCTAGTTTTGCATCATGGCCTTTTTCTATAACTCCCAGTCCTTCAAAGAAAAGTTATTCTACAACAAATAAACATGAAATCATATTAGAATATATTTGAAACCTTAAAAAGTGTACTTATGAATAGATTGCTTGATAGTACTTTTCCATTTAAATGTAAATACATACCTAAATTTTGACTGAACAAATTACACCTTAAATAAAATTAGATGAGAATAAAATGTCACTACAAATAAAATACTAGGAATTTATAAATAGCAATTAATGAAAGATTAAGGATAGAATTGTTAAATCAGTCAACTTCATTACTAAGCCATCACTTACCATTTCATGTAAAAGAATATATATAAGCAGCAAGTACTACTGGACAAATAATGCAAAAAAATGCATCCTGTAATTTGAAGAAATTTATGGTATATAATAAACTACTTAAGTATGTGTTATTTATGAAAGAGATTTCTTTTTAACAATGCCTAAAATAGTTAAGGTCTCTAAAACTACTAAAATAACAAGAAATTTTTATTTTGTCTTGCTTTCTTGATCATATTTTATCAGAGAATAAAATAAACATCACAAATTTTAGAGCTGGAATAGAATGTGGTGATCATCCAAATAATTTATTTCTCACAGATAAGGAAACCAAAGATCACATATATAAAGCAACTTCTTATTGTTTTTTTTGTTGTTGTTATGTGCCATCAAGTCGTTTGTGACGCACACAGTGACCCTATGCACAACAGCCCTAAACCCTGCTCTATCATGCGCCAACCCCACTGCCTCCGACACACCCATCCCGATTACCCCAGTCACTGAATCAATCCACCTCATAGAGGGTCTTCCCCTCCTGCGCTGTCCCTCCACCCTCCCAAGCATGATGTCCCTCTCCAAGGACCCGCCCCTCCTGGCAACATGTCCAAAGTATGTCAGACGAAGCCCCAGAATCCTCGCCTCCAAGGAGTTGCTTGGTTTAATCCTCTCCAGGATGAATCTGTTTGTTTTCCTGGCAGTCCATGGTACATTCAATACTCTTCTCCAGCACCACAGCTCAAAGGCATCAACTCTCCTTCTGTCCTCCCTAGTCATTGTCCAACTCTCTTATCTAATAATATTGTTCTTTTTTTTAAAGCTTGGTGTAGAGACAATTTACTTATGAAAGTTACCTTCAAAAGATCAATAAGATGATAGTGAAGGTATAAAAAATATAAAACCTGAAGGTAAAGAATAAAAGACAGCAGTAAGAAAATTTGGAAGCAGATAAAATGTTGGGTGTGATTCATACTAGGCTTAAAGGATAACAAAATTTTGGAAGAGTTCTGGTACCCTAGTCCCTAGAGTGTTCCACTGCTAACCATCTCTGGCAGTTCCAATCCATCAGCTGCTTGAGTAAAACTAACATAAATACAATAACTAACTTAGCAGGATAAAGAAGCCTTGTGACAGCAGAAGCCCAGAAGTAGACTGATTCTGGAGAATCTTGAATTCCTCTCACAGCAGAAGTGTGATGAAACTAAATTCCAAAAATTGTCTGTGAAACATCTCTCAGACCAAAAAAATGATCTGAAAACGTCCATTCTCTAATTGTGGTAGAAAGTTTTCAAAATGCCAAAATCTCAGTAATTTGGCACAATAGTTTATTATTTTATTACCTTTCCATTGTGAAGTAAATGATGGTTTACTTCACAATGGTTTAGATCACTTTCCCACTCAACAATTCATATACACTGTTTCATAATATTGATTGCAATCCTCACAACATACAATCTTCCTACTTCCTCTGTGATTCCTGTTTCCATTTCTCCTATCTTTCATAACCCTTCCAGTCTTCTGCTGAACATGTAAGCCTCAAAGGGTTATTATTTTAAGAGTGCATACCTTCTTAGTTCTGCTGTTTACATTATTAACCTATCTGCTGTTTGGCTGAAAGCTAATCTACAGGGGTGTGGTTCATACTAGGTTTACAGGATATATAAGGGTTCCATACATACATAGTCTCAAGGGTTCCATCAGTATCCATCCATAAGTAAGTCTTGTCTTTTTCAATGTCTTTTTAGTTTTGTCTCACATACTCCTCCCAACCTACCCAGGACCTTTTTCTGTGATCCTTTTCAGAGAGGTCAAGAGGGATTTACAAGCTCTTTTAGTCTCAGTGTCATAAAAACTGTTGACATGGTTTTTTACTTTCATCACTCTTCACTCCAGATAGAGTCCACTAGTTGCACCACAAATGGGTATTCACATGCATTTAAGATGCCAATCACTACTCACCAAATAAAAAGTAGAACATCTACTTTTAGGAGTGTGTTGTGCTAACTGATCTTGATATCCTCTCAAAATATATTCCCGAGCCTCCAGGCCCAGCTACTCAACTCCCCTACTACATTTTAGCATATGTAAAAATCTGTCAATCATACAAACACCCTCTGTCTGATCTAAATATATATTTATGTTTATAATCCCATTCTCTTTAACATACTTGTTGTGTTTTCATGTCTATGTATTAAGACACTAATAGATTATTGTTACTGTTACTGCAGGTTTGTGTATATAATAGTATTCTATAGTCTTTTACTCTTGCACTCTTCCAAACATTTCCCTTTGCCTTGATAATAATTTAATAAGTGGGAGGTTATCCAAAAAGATTTTCTGTTTGTTCACAAAGAAAGCTATGAGTTCCTTTAATTCTAAAGGTTACTAATTCTGCACATGCTAGTAACATCACCATGTGTTTCTACTATTGCCATGGTATGACAGTCTTTCATAAACCAGCAATTAAGCATTTCTACTCAAAACTCATTATTCTACTTGGTTGTTGTTTTTTTTTATTACCTGAACATATGACATTGCTACATTTACTCTCAGATGGAACAGCACCATAAATATTTACTACACTGAATTCTGTTCTCAAAAACAACATGCAGAGCTACAAACAGAAATGCTGCTCTACTTGTTAGGCATCATGGAGATGCCAAGGACTCCCAGAAGCCCCTATGCACAACAGTTCTGAACCTTCCCTATCTTGCACCATCCTCACCATCTCTCATATGCTAAAGCTCACTGTTACAGTCACTGTGTCAATTCTTCTATCTGACTGTATTCACTGTTTTTCTAACCCTCCACTTTTCCCAGCATGATGTACTAGTCCAAGGACAAGTCAAAGTACATGAGAAGTTTCACATTGTTTGCCTCAAAGGTACACTCCATTTGCACTTCCTCCAAGGAAGAATCATTTGTTCTTCAGGCAGTCTATGGGATACTCAGCACTCTTCTCCCAACACCACAATTCAAAGACATTGATTCTTCTTTTGCCAGATGAAAAGATTGTTTTTGTTGTTAGGTGCTGTCGAGTCAAGTACAACTCACAGCGACCCTATGAACAACAAATCTAAACCTTGCTCTCTACTGCACCATCCTCACCATCCAAAAAATACTTAAGACCATTGTTACAGTTACTGTGTCAATCCACTTCCCTGAGGTCTTCCTCTCTTTTGTTGACTCTCAACCTTTCCAAATATGATCTCCTCTTCCAAAGACTGGCCTCTCCTAACAATATTCCCAAAGTATGTGAGATAAAGCTTCACCATCCTCCTCTCCAAGGAATAACTTGGTTGAACTTTCTCCAAAACATACCTGTTTGTTCTCTTGACAGTTCAAAGAACATTCAGTACTCCTCTCCAAGACCACAACTCAAAGGCTGAGTTTCTTCTTCTGTCATCCTTATTCAAAGTTCAGCTTTCAAGTGCATAGTAAGTAACTGAAAAGACCATGGTTTAACTCAGATGTACCTTGGACTTTAAGATGACATCACTGATCCTTAGAGCCTTGGCAAGGACCTTAATAGTGGACATTTCCATTGCAACACATCTTATCTCTTGACTACTGGTCCCAACATTGTTGCCTGTGGAGCTAGGCAAGCTAAAACAGTTGAAAACTCCAATGTTTTCCCCATCTGTCATGATGTAGCCTATAGACCTAGTGGTGAGGATTTCTGTTATTTGATATTTAGACGTAATTCATCCTGAAGGCTTGACTGAAGGCTGTAGTTCTTGATCTTTTGCACCAAGTGGATCAAATTCTCACTTTGAGCAAGCAGGATGATATCATCTCCAAGTTGCTGATGAGTCTTCCTCTGATCCTGATGCCAAATTCCTATTGATAAAGTGCTGCTTCTTGAGTTATTTCCTCAGTATAAAGATTAAACAAATATGCAGAAAGGATACAGCCTTGATGATGTAACT
The DNA here is from genome assembly GCF_000299155.1 of Elephantulus edwardii. Lineage (NCBI taxonomy): Eukaryota > Metazoa > Chordata > Mammalia > Macroscelidea > Macroscelididae > Elephantulus > Elephantulus edwardii. Next base: position 4,471,591 of record NW_006399755.1, read on the forward strand.
TTTCTTAAGTTAAGCCATGCCATTTTCCCATACTTTGTGTGCGCAACTGCCTCTTGGTCTTGATACAGATATCACATGAGCACAATTAAGTATTCTGGGATTCCCATTCTTCTCAATGTTAGCTATATTTTGTTATGATCCACAGTCAAATGCCTTAGCACAGTCAATAAAAACAGAGACATCCTTCTAGTATTCTCTGATCTCAGTAAAGATTCACTTGACATTAGCAATGATATCTCTGGTGCCATGGCCTTCCTAAATACAGCTCAAATTTCTGGGAGTTCTCTATGTACTTTTCCAGCCATTTCTGGATTCTCTCCAGCAATATTTTACTTGCATGCAATATTAATTCTTCAATAATTTCCATATTCTGTTGTATCTCTTTTTTTTGGGGGGAGGGGGTAATGGGAAGAAATAGGGATGTGTTGTAGTCAGTTGACCAAGTAGCTATCTTCCAAATTTTCTAACAGAGACTGCTGAGGATATTCAGAGCTGCATCTATTAAAACATGTCAATTGGTATCCCATCAATTCCTGGGGTTTTCTTTTTTGCTAATGCCTTCAGTGCTGCTTCAACTTCTTCCTTTTTTACCTTTGGTTCTTGATCATATGCTATTTCCCAAAATTATTCCTTGTCAGTCAATTCTTTTTGGTATAATGATTCTGTATCTCTTCTCCATTTTCTTTTTTAAGAATTATTTTTATTTAATATTGGTCTGCATACAGAATTAGTATACACTGTTTCATTTATATACACTGTGCTTCATGCATTCCTCCATTCACACCATGTTTCTCCTATGATCAATCCCATATATTTTGTTCCACAAAATTAATCACTATTGATACATGCTCACCATTTCAGATCCCCTCTGGATCCTTCCTTAATCCTTCACCCCCTCCTTCTGCCCACCAAACTCTATGACCTCATGCTTCTCCCTCCCAATCCTCCATCCTCATTCTCCCTCTCCTTCTTCTTCTGAACTTTTTATAGACATCTTGGTCTTATACAATATTTATCCTCTATCTTCTTTCAATGCTTCCTAGATCACTGAAGATTTTGCTCATAGCATCTCTCTCAGTACTGCAACTCAAGGCTTGAATTTGTTTTTCTGATCTTTCAGCTTGAGAAATGCTTCCCCTTAATTTCTAAATCCAGCTCATTGCACATTTCATTGTAATACTTTGTCTTCTCAAAATGTTCTTTGCAATAAATCTGTTTATCTTCCTTACCTCAATATTTATTTCTTCCATTTGTTTTGACTTCTTAGCACACTAGTGCAATTTTCAGTCTCTTCTGACATCAAGTTTGGTCTTTTCTTTCTCCCCTGTCTTTGTAATGAACTTCTGATTTCTTCATGGATGGTTTCTCAGATACTGTCCCACACCTCATTCAGTCTTAATTATTAGTGTTCAATGTCTCAAATCTACTATTGAGATGATTTTAAAATTCAGGTGGGATAGATTCTAAGTTTTATTTCAGTTCTTGTGAATTTGTTTTCATATTACTCAACTTCTGTTTGAATTTGCCCAGGAGTTATTGATGGTCTGTTCCACAGTTAGCATCTACCCTGGTTTTGACTGCCAATCGTAAGCTTCAAAACAATTCTTTACACAGATGTTTTTCAATCTGGTTCCTGCACAGTCCATCAGATAAAGTCCATGTGTCAAGTCACTACTCATGTTTTCAAAATGGTATTTGTTATGAATAAATCATTAACTGGGTAGAATTCAATCTTTCACTCTCTAGCCTTATTTCTATCACCAAATTTGTAACTTCTGACTACTATACCTTCTACGCAATTTGCGCAAATTGCTGTCTCTCAGATACTCCTCTAAATCTGAACATTCAGATTAAGACAGACTAGGAAGAAGGATTGGCCACCCACTTCTGAAATAGCA
>NW_006399755.1:4478669-4482701 GCF_000299155.1 Elephantulus edwardii
CTGCTAGGAAAACAAACAGATTTGTCCTGGAAAGGGTTAAACCGGGTGGCTCCATGAAGGCAAGGATTCTGAGGCTCTGTCTAACATACTCTGGACGTGTTGTGAGGAGAGACCAGTCCTTGGAGAAAGACATCATGCTTGGGAGCACAGGAGGGGAAGACCCTCTATGAGGTGGATTGATTCAGTGACTGGGGTAATCAGGATGGGAGTGTCAGAGACAGTGTGATTGTCACAGGACAGAGCAGAGTTTAGGGCTGTTGTACATAGGGTCGCTATGAGTCACAAGCGACTCGACGGCACATAACAACAACAACATGGAGGTAAGCAACCACTTACTATACATCAGAGATCTAGACAATGAATCAAGATGGCAGAGGAACTAATGCCTTTGAGTTGTGGTAGTGGAGAAGAATATCCCGTGAACTGTCAAAAGAACAAGTATGTCTTCGAGAGGGTGTGACCAGAGTGCTCCTTGGAGGCAAAAAAGGGATATCATGCTTGGAAAGCTGGAGGGTCAGAGAAACTAAGTCCACCAGTTAGATGGACTGAGCAGTGACTGCAACAAGGGCTCAAGTATGTCAGAAATTATGAAGATGGCACAGGTTAGAAAAGGGTTCAAAACCGTTACTCATAAGGTCACTATGAGTTGTACTTAATAGCACCTAACAACAACAACAAAAAAAGGTAAGAACTGCAGATAATGGCAACTGGGAGTCCCCTGTTTAATGTCCCAACCTGATTACCATCAAAGCAGTGTAATATAAAATCAACTAATAACAGCAATTCCTCCATTATTTGTGTTCCAGTTACTGTTACAAATTATTGATTGTTGTTGTTATTATTGTTGTAATGTGCCATTGAGTCAACAGCCCTAAACCCTGCTCTATCCAGTGTCAATCTTATTGTATCTGACACACCTACCCCCATTACTCCAGTCACTCAATCAATCCACCTCATTGAGGGTCTTCCTCTCCTGTGCTGTCCCTCCACCCTCCCAAGCACGAAGTCCCTCTCCAAGAACGGGTCCTGCCCTGCACTATGCCCAAAGTATGTCAGATGAAGAACCACTGATTACTTAACAAATATCTTTTAACTCAAAATATGCAGACATTAATGCATATAAATCATAAGTATGCAGCTCAATCATTATTAAAGTTAATACACTGGTATAACAAGCACGCATATGAAGAAATAACATTTCCAGAATCCACATATCCTTCACCTACTCATTCCCAATCACTGTCTCTCAACTCACTTACTCTCTCAATCCTCATTCACTCATTGCTGTTGAGTCAGAACTGACTCTTTGTTGACCTTCCAATTTGCTTTTGAAAGGTTGTAAATCGCATGGGAAAAGATTGCCTGTTTTTCTCCCACTGAGCCACAGCTGCTCTGAACTTCCAGAGAGGTGCTGGCTTTGGGTTAGCTATGCATCTCCCTATAGACTATTCCCCCTCTTAACTCTTCACCAAAGGTAAACTATCCTGATATCCAACACTATAAAGTAGACTCACGAATGAACCAATTTGAAACACCATGATAGTGGAGAAACAATTGAAATTGTAAACTAATTTTACTTGGATCCACATTCAACACCGATGGTAGTAGCAGTCAAGAAATCAAAAGACATGTTTCATTGGGGAAATTTCCAAAGTGTTAAAAATTATTAGTAAGATAAGACCATTTAATATTTTTATGCTATTTCCCATTATTTAACATTGTTGCTATGTAGTTTGTTAATAATCAGTGCTTCATTACATCATAGGAATATGCAACAATTTATCTATATAGTCAATTGCTGGAGGACAGCTGATTGGTTCCAGTTTCCAGCTATTAAAAATAATATTACTATGACCATTCCTGTATAAGGCATTTAGAGCACATATCTTCACACTTGATAGTAGAGTATGTATCTAGTAGCAGGGACTTAGGGTTTGTTATGCTCAACTTAAAAAAAAATGCAGCTAAAGTGTTTTCCAAGTGGGTGTAACACATTTAGTCCTACAAATCACGTATTTAGAAAGCTCCGAATCCTTGAGTGGCAAATCCATTTAAAAAATATTTTGTGCTGATGTGGCACACAGTTTTATTCAACAATGCATGCTTTAAAGACCAAAATACTTGCTAACCTGTCATTGTATTGAATCCTAAAATCTCTGAAATTTTTGGCCAGTGTGATACTGCTGCTATTATAAGCAAAATACAACTATTCATCTACACATTCTAAATGCATTTTAAACTACTAGTTATTTATTACTCCGGATTTCAATCTCTCTTTTCTTCTCTCATATCTCTTAGTAAGAAAACGTTTGTGTGGTATCTGGAGTGTCTAACATAATATCTACCACAAAGTCTACAGAAGATTTGATCAGTTAGCCACTTATTACTCTAGGAAACCACCTCCCTGCTGCTGAAGGAAATGATCTACGTACAATGCAACCACACTAGGGAAAAAGTAGATCTCTAAAATACATCCGCATAAGCTAGTACGATTGCCAACTATATTTAATATCTTGCAATGTTTTGTTTATATTCCATACCAAATCATCAAAGCAATTCTAATTTTATCTACAAATGTCAAGAAGATGTACAAAAAGAATCTTAATCATAAGAATTTTAAAATTATTTATTCCAATTTCTAAGGAGCTTTGGTATGCTGTTAACATTCTTGCATTAGCACTTGGATAACAAAAGGTAAGCTTCCTGAACTAGTTTTCCAAAAGACTACCCCAACTAGTATTTTTTTAACAATTAAGTAGCCAAGCTTACATATCTTTAAAGAAACAGATTTTCAGGAATCTGTTATAAGTACTGAGAAAACAAACAAAATACCTATCAATACTTCTTGAAAACGTAAGAAACTATATAAAATATAAATGTAACAACAAACAAAATAATAGAAAGTATTTAAAATTTGCTAAACACCGATTACATTTAAGGCAATCATGAATCAAAAAATATCTACTGAGCTCATATTTTGTTGAACATACTTCGGTACTATGAGCTGGAGATGCCCTAGAGTAACATCATGGAGCTGACTTAAAAGGAAATGTTTATTGAGGGATAAAGACAGTCCATAATTGGAAATGGTCATAGTCATAGAATGAAAATGGACACTCCACCAAACCTGAAGAAAGGGCATTTATTTGTTTGTATGGGTAGAGCAGGAAGTAAGGTTATAAAAATTTATAACTTACTAAAAAACCATTAGGGCCTTTAAAAGTGGGATGAGAAGCAGCAAAAAATTAGCACAGATTGGTATATAACACTTAGTGAAACTACAAGGTTGTCAAAGGAACATGACATTCTGTTTATTACAGAGTGATTCCCAAATGGTGACAAGACAGACTTTCTGTTAATCTATTAATAAAATTACCTTTGAAGTGTGTTAACGGGAGAGAGAACTGAATATACCACAGACGGCCAAAAGAATAAACAAATATGTCCTACAGGAAGTGCCACCAGGGTACATGGCGTCAAGGATGGTGAAATTTCATCTCTCCCATTTTGGACATGTAGTCAGAAGGCCACAGGGTCGCTATGAGTCGCAAACGACCCGACGGCACATAACAACAACAACAACAACACTCAGAAGGCATCAGTCCTTAGAAAAGATAGCATGCTTAGAAAAGGAGAACATCAGGTACACACCTATGTTCATAGTAGCGTTATTCACAGTAGAAAGAAAATGGAAAGAGCCCAAATGTCCATCAATAAACTAATGGATTGAGACAGTATGTTACATTCACACAATGGAGTACTATGTAACATTAGGGAACAATGATTTAGTAAAATATTATATATAACATGGGAGAGTCTAAGAGCATTATGCTGAGTGAAATAACTCAGTCTCAAAAGGACTGCATCATTGTAAAAACAGAAAGATGAATGAGCAACACTTGTATAAAGGTCAAAGAATGGAGAAGAAGAAAGGGAGAAGGTGCTTCAATGATTTAGATCCTCCCAGAGGAGCTGTGGGTGAGCATTAACATTACTGGTAAGTATATTCGTTTTCTCCTGGACACAAGAGCC
>NW_006399755.1:4483416-4484590 GCF_000299155.1 Elephantulus edwardii
CAACAATGAATGAATGAAAACCCAAAATCTCTGTAAATGTTCATTAAAATTAATAAAATTTAATTATTAAAAAAAAAGAAAAAGAAAGGGAGAAGGGGGTAGAAAATGAGCAAGGAGGTAAATCAGTAAGTAAACAGAGGTGAGTGAGTAGATGAGGAGATGAAGGCATAATAAAGTTTCAATGGGTACCTGAAAAGAAGGAGTAATAATTGGCATAGATCAAAAGTAATTAATTATATAAAATATAAGTACATGAATATTTGCATAAAGAACAATGTACATGAATGAAACACAATGTAAATGAAAGAATGTATAAAACACAATGCACATGCAAGAAACACAATGTATATGAATGATCATATGCAAACTAATAAAAATATGAGAAGGGAAAAAGGAGAACCTCAGTCAATGAGATGAAGACCCTAAATAAGATGGATTGATACAATGACTGCAACAATGAGCTTGAGCACAGCAGAGATTGTGAGGATGGTGAAGGATCAGGCATTGTTTCAATTGGTTGTTCATAGGATCTCTATGAGTTATAGTTGGCTTGATAATGAAAAAGAACAGTACTGAGCTCTGGTGGCATATTTCTCAAGAGCTGTGTTACTAACACAAAGGCTACACCTCTCTCTGGCAGTTTAAATCCACTAATGGCTCCACGAAAGAAACAATCTTCTACTATTTACAGCCTTAGAAACCCAATGGAGGGTCAGCCACAACTCAACAGCAAAGAATTCTGAGCAGAAGCAACAAAACAAAAATAAACCAATATTTTGTGCCATTTGTCATAAGAGAAAAAAAGAAACTCTGAGAGTATTTAAAATGCCCAAGATCACACATCTTTTTTTTATTAAATTTTATTAGTTTTAATGAACATTTACAGGTATTTTGGGTTTTCATTCCTTCATTGCTGCACCATCCTCTCTACCCTCCTCCCCAGTTTGTTCTTCTTCCCCCGCCATCCGAATGTCTGTTTTAATTGTCCAATTGCCACAGTGCTTATCAAAGTCAGTTCTGATTAATCTCCTTTGTCAGTGTGTCCTTTGCCTTTCCCTATCACTCCTCTCTGGGAGAGATTTCACCCTGATTCATAAGGAAAAGGGGATGGCGTATTCTCTTAGCTACTTCCTGCTGAAAAGGGACGCTGTGGGTTTCAGGGTGAAGATCTTCT
>NW_006399755.1:4484690-4490772 GCF_000299155.1 Elephantulus edwardii
GGTTTCAGGGTGAAGATCTTCTCTCAATACTCTAAAGGGCCCCTTTGGCAGTAGGAAACACATAGACTATTATGGAGATTGATTTTGGAATTTAGATACACTGAAGATCATACATCTTAACTGAGCTACCATTGAAATTCTGAACATGTGCATATAAATATGACATTTACGACTGCATCAGTCTCCAAGAGAAGATTTTTGGTTCCTTAACGTTGAAGTGTAATCTATATAAAAGGCTGCAGTCTTGATCTCTTTCAATAAGTGCTCCAGATTTTCATTTTCTGAAAGCAAGGTTGTGTGACCTGCATAATGCAAGTTGTTGATGAGTTTACTTCAAATCTTGATGCCACATTCTTCTTAATATGGCCCAGCTTCTCCAATTATTTTTTTGCATATATATTGAATAGTTTGTATGTGTTACCCATAAAACCTGTCATAATTTTAAATCATGCAATACCCTTTTGTTCTGTTCTAATGACTTCTTGTTGATCTGTGTACGTTGTTGTTGTTGTTGAGTGCCATCAAGTCGCCTATGACACACACTGACTCCATGTACAACAGCTCTGAAGCCTACCCTGTCCTGAGCGTGACATACCTAACCCCACTACCCTAATTACTATATCAATCCATCTCATTTGGGGTCTTCCTCTCCTGCGCTGCCTGCTCTGCCCCTCCACCCTTGCAAGCATGATGTACTACTTCTCTAAGGACTGGTACCTCCTGGTCAGGTTCCCAGAATATGTGAGACAAAGCTTCAAAATCCTAGTATCCAAGGAGAAACTTGGTTTCACCCTCTCCAAGACAGACCTATTTGTTTTCTTGGCAGTCCATGGTATGTTCAAGACTTTTCTCCAGCATTATAACTTGACTCATCTGTCATCGTTAGTCATTGTCCAGCTCTCAGATGCATAGCAAGTGACTGAAAAGACCATAGCCTGAATCAGGCACAACTTGGTCCTCAAGCTGACATCAGTGCTTATAAATAATTCAGAGAGGTCCCTGACTACAGACTGTCCCAATGTAATACATATCCTACTCTCCTGACTGCAGAGACCCAGTTTATTGATTGTGTATCCTAGTAAGACAAAGTTGTTGACAGTCTAAATCTTCTTTCCATCTAGCAAAATGTTGCCTATTGGTCCAGTTCTGAGGATTTTGTATTCTTGACATTGAGTTGTGATTCATATAGAAAGCAGTAGTGTTTAACCTTTGGCAGCAAGTGCTTCAAATCCTCACTTTTTGGGGGCAAGGTTGTGTTATCCACATAACGAAGGTTATTGATGAATCTTCTACCAATCCTGACATCACATTCTTCTTTATAGAGTCCAGCATCTCAAATAAATTGCTCAGCATACAGATTAAATATGTATGGAGAAAATATAAAACACTGATGCACATCTTTCCTAATATTAAGCCATCCAGTGTTCCCTTGCTCTGTTTGTACAACAGCATCTTGGTCTAAGTTTTGCAATAGCACAATTAAGTATTATGGGATTCCCAGTCTTCTCAATATTAGCTATAACCTGTGATCCACACAGTCAAATGCTTTTACATAGTAAATAAAGGCCTTCTTCTGGTATTCTTTGCTTTCAGCCAACATCCATCTCACATGAGTAATGATATGTATCTTGTATCATGGCCTCTTCAACTTGAATGTGCACCAGTTTCCTGTCTGTATGTACATTCTAAACATTTTTGCATGATCTTCAGCAGTGTATTTCTTGGAAGTGATATTAATATGATTGTCTGATAATTTCTACATTCTGTTGAATCCCCCTTCTTGGGAATGGGGGAAAAAACCATCAATTTCTTCCAGTCAGTCAGCCAGGCAGCTCTCCTCCAAATTTTCTGGCATAGACTGGTCAGCACATTCAGGCTGCATCTGTCATTTGACACATGTCAAATCAATCGTGTTTCCCCATCAATTCCTGGAGCCTTATTTATTCTCAAAGCCTTCAGTGTAGCTTGAACTTCTTTCTTCATTACTATTGGTCCTTCATCATATGGTACTTCCTGAAATATCTCCATGTTGACCAATTCTTTTTGGTATAGTGAATCTGTGTATTCCTTCTATCTCCTTTTGATGTTTCCTGGATCATTCAAGATTTTGTCCATTAAGTATCCCTAAGTATTCCAGTTAAAAGCTTGAATTTCTTTTTCAGTTCTTCTAGTTTGATAAATGTTAAGTGAGTTCTTCCCTCTTTATCCTCCAATTCTAGGTCTCTGCACATCCTTTTACAGTGGTTTGCTTGACTTCTTGAGCTGCTTTTTGAAACCTGTCAGGCTTTTTTATTGCAGCATCTCCTCCATTTGTTTTTGATTCTCAAAGTTCTAGTACAATTTTCAGGGTCTCTTCCGTTATCTATTTTGGTTTTATCTTTCTCCTCTCTGTTTGTAGTGACCTTTTGCTCTCTTAATGGATGATATTCTTAATGTTATACACCACCTATTTGGTCTTCAATCACTGGTGTTCAATGCTTCAAACTTATTCTTCAGATGATTTTTAAATACAGATTGGATAGATTTTAGATCATATTTTGGTTCTTGTGAACTTGTTTTCATTTTCTTCGGTTTGAATATGAACTTGTGAGTAATTGATGGTCAGTTCCAGGTCTAGCACCTGGCCTGGGATTGACTGGTAATATTGAGCTTCTCCAATGACCTTTTCTACAGAAGGAGTCAATCCAATTCCTATCTATCCATGTGGTAAGGTCCATGTATAAAGTTGCTGATAAGTTGGATTTTTTTAATGGTATGTGCAATGAATAAATCACTGAATGTACAAACTTTGAACACTGTTTTTCTGAATTCATTTCTATCATCAAGTTTTACTTTTCAACTACTCTTCCTTCTTCATTGTTTCCAACTTTTAGATTCTAATCACCAAGTACTATTAATGTATCTTCATTACATGCTTGGTTGATTTCAAACTGTAAAACTATAAAAATCCTCAATTTTCTCCTCTTTGGCTCTAGCTGTTGGTACATGTATTTGAATAACAGTTATGTTAACAGGTCTTCCTTGTATGCATGTGAATAACACCCTACCCACTCAAGATTGTCTTTCAGGATAGAAACTGTAATTGTCTTTCCAAGTATGAATGCAATACCACTCTTACTCTGTTTTTCATTCCCAGCATGGTATACCATGTAACTGTCTGATTCAATGTAGCCAACATCAGTCCATTTCATCTCGCTCATGCCTATAATGTCGGTGTTCATGCATTCTGTTTCATTTTTCACAACTTGCAGGCTTTCCATATTCCATGTTCCTACAATTAAATGTTTACAGTTGTTTGTAATTTTGATTGACTACCAACCTGGGCTCTACCTTTACTACTGTATCTATTCATTCCCCTATTGTTCATAAGATTTTCATGGGCCTGTTTTCTCAGAAAGTAGACTGCCAATCCTGCTTTCTAGTATGTCTTGTTCTGGGAAGTCCACTAAAAATTGTCCACCATGGATGACCCTCTGGCATTTGACATGCTTTCAGAATTACAGCGACACATATGTACAGCAAACTGACAGACAAGTACTGTACTGAACAATGATAAGCAAGAACACAGATATCTAAGCTACAAAGTAATTAATAATATACAGATCAATCCCCCCGTCCTCTTCTCTGAACATCTGCTCCAGGGCCATATTTATGTGGTTTAGTGTCTCTGTTCTTACAGCAATCAGTTACACAAAAAGAAAGCTGCCACTTGCTTGCCCTAAGCCTGCAAGCTTTAAGCAAGGCCTAGTGTAAGTCAGAGGGCTGGGGCTTATACTTGAGTACATTGCTTTCGTCTATTGCTGTTGCTCGCTTGACCTAAGCCCATAAGCTTTGAGCAAGGCCAGGAGAAGTCTGGGCATTAAGGCAGAACTAGAACCCGAGAACTAGATAGTAAGCTGTAATCATTGTCTAATGTTCTTATCGAGACCATAATAGATGGATCCTTATAGAAAGGAAAATCATGTGGAACAGAACTTCAAATTAAAGAGGGGTGGGGTGGGAAATGCATCCTTACTGGATAGGAGGAATCCCCAAAACCATTACTCTAAGACAGTCTTTACACCTGAAATGAAACTATCCTTTCAAATCAGCTCGGTAGTAATCAGTATGCTCATAAAACAATTAATACCACCCTTGAGTACTACACCCTTAAAAAACAAAACAAAACAATGATATGAGACTAAGTGTTTCAACAAATACTCTAATAGATGAGAAGATTTAGAGCTGATACTAGGTCAATGAGAACAAGACAACTAGAATTGGAATGCAGAGAATGTTGACACAATGTGAAGGATGAATCCATCATCACTGATCAATATATGTAGAAATTAGTAAGCTGTGTTCAATTCTCAGAAAAACTAACACAATAATATATTTAAAAATAAAAAATAAAAATAAAAACAAAAAACCACGAAGCATTTGAACAGATATCTCATCATAGAAGTAATGCAAATGGGAAATAAGGAAATTATAACATGCTAAACTTTACTGGTCATATCAAGCCAGTTTCACTGAGTTGCCTTCAAATTGTCACAGTGGTCTCATGTATCTCGGGACAGAACTGTAATTCACAGGGTTTTCAATGGCTATAATCTTCTAGTAGTAAATTACCAGGCCTTTCTTTGAAAGCACTTCTGGGTAGAGACTTTTGGTTAGTAACAAGCACTTAACTATTTACACTCAGAGAATCCTCATTAGTCCTACTTTTAAAAAAACTCCAATTCATTGCCATTGGGTCAAGTAAATCTTAACAGGAGGAGATTATCCATCTGTCTCCTGCACAGTCAGTGGTGAACTCAAACTGCTGAAGACACATGGTGTTTTGGTTAGCAGCAAAATAAGACACGGTCTATGCTATCAGAGATGCAAATTAAAACCATGAGATACACCTTTACTACAACAGGATGGCTAGTAACAAACAAAAAGATTATTGGTGTAGCAAAATTGGAACCCTCAGCCAATGCTGACAGAAGTGTAAAATGATGGCACCTATGTGGAAAACCATTTTGGAGTCCATTTAATTTGGATTAGCCATATATATGCTCTGGTTGTATGAGTTTAAACAAGTTATTAAATCCTACTAATTCTCTATGTATATAGATATTATAATTCCTCTCATCTTTCAGGATTTTGTAAGATTTGAACATAACAGGTACGAGGGGTCTAATTAAGAGTAAACATTCAGAACTGATGCTAAAGCAACGTCTCTTATTGATTACACCAAGTTTCTAAAAACTAAAGAACTGTACTTTGAAATGTTTCCATTGTCAGCACTCAGAATGGTTCTTTTCACATTAACCCTGAGGTTCTGGAACTGATCTATCTGATTCTCTATTTGCTGCAATGGCAATAAAACAGCCAGCATGGCAATAGGGTCCTTCATATGTGAGGCGCTCCTAAAGTTCTTGTACTACTTTACATCAATATCCTATTTGAAATCCCAGAAGAGTTCACTGCAAGCTCTGTTTCCCTACCATCTAAGACTTTCCCTCATCCTTATTATCCTCTATGACTGTTTTAAGATATTCTGAGAGGGGCTTGACTACAAATTCTCGACTACTCCTGTATAAGCTACTCTTCTTATACCTGTCTAGTCACTCTGCCACTATATGCAATCCTAGTTTTTAATATTACTGTGATTTTTTTTTTGCCATCAAAATATCTTCTTATCTATCCATCTGTGATTCTGACATGCCGAACCTCGTTGACCTAGTTACTGTATCAATCAATCTCATCTGGGGTCTTCCTCTCCTATGCTGTCCCTCCACCCTTCCAAGCATGATGTCTTTCTCCAAGGATCAGTCCCTCCTGGCCACATGCCGAAGGCATGTGAGATGGAGCTTCAAATACCTAGCCTCCATGGAGAAACTCCGTTTCACACTCTCCAAAAAGACTTATATGTTTTGTTGGTGATTCATGGCATGTTTGAGATTCTTTTCCAGTACTACAGCTAAAAGCATTGATCCTTTTTCTGTAATCCTTAATCACTGTCCAATTCTCTGAATTATAGCAAGAAACTGTAAAGACAGACTAGAAAGAAGGATTGGCCACCCACCTCTGAAATAGCAGGCCTCTGAAAACC
>NW_006399755.1:4493987-4495809 GCF_000299155.1 Elephantulus edwardii
GAAACGACTCGATGGCACATAACAACAACAACAACTGTAAAGACCATGCGTGGGTTAGGCCTGCCTTAGTTTCTAGACTGACTTCAATGCGTCTTGGTACTCTGGAGAGGTCCCCAACAGCAGATTTATCTAATGCAATTCATCTTTTGATTTCCTGACTGCTGCTTCCAGGAATGCTGATTGTGGAGCCAAGAAAGTTGTAACTGTTAACAACCTCAATCAATTCTCCATCTATTATAGTGCTGCCAATTCACCCAGTGGTGAGAGTCTTTGCCTTCTTGATGTTGCACTTCAATCCATATTAAAGACTGTAGTAGTCCCTGACCTTTTGCAGCAAACACTTCAGGTCCTCCTCAGTTTCAGCAAACAAAGCTGTGACATCTGCATAATATAGGTTGTTGATGAGTCTTTGTTCAATTCTGATGCTACATTTTCCCTCATAAAGCCCAGCCTTCTGAATGATCTGTTCTGCAATATAGATTGAAAAGGTGTGGAGACAGGATGCATCCTTGACACACTCCCTTCCTGATTTTGAACCATAAAGTGTTTTCCTGCTCTGCTCTGAGGACTGCTTCCTGGTCCAAGTATGTTGTTTTGTTTTTGTCATGTGCCATTGAGTTGCCTGTGACCCATAGCAACCCTATGTACAGCAGCCCTGTCCCAAGCAAGTCTCACTAATTCTGACACACCAAACCCCATTGCCCCCGTCACTGTATCAATCCATTTCATCCGGGGTCTTCTCCTGTGCTGTCCCTCCACCCTTCTGAGCATGATGTCCTTTTCCAAAAACCAGTGCCTCCTGGCCACATGCCCAAAGTAGGTTAGACGGCGCTTCAAAATCCTAGCATCCAAGGAGAAATTTGGTTTCACCTTCTCCAAGACAGACCTATTTGTTTTCTTGGTGGTCCGTCTGCATAAAAAAACCCAAGTGCTCTGGGATTCCAATTCTCCTAAAGGTTAGCCACAAGGTGTTATAATCCACACAGTTAAATGTCTTTGCATCATCAATGAAATTCAAATAGATACCCCTCTGATTTGTTTTGCCTTCTGCCAAGATCCACCTGACATTGGTGATAATGTCTCTAGTGTCAGGACCTCTTCTAAACTCAGCTTGTATTTCTGGTGGTTCTCAGTCAATGGACTGTTCCAGTCATTTCTGGATAATCTTCAAGAAGATTTTGCTTGTGCACTACTAGAAAAGAAAACAAAGTAGGAGGCATCACAATTCCTCAGCTCAAATCCTACTATACAGCCAGAGAGATCAAGACAGCATATTGGTATGGCAACACACACATAGACTGATCAACAGAATAGAATCAAGAACCCAGAAATCAATCAGCACATCTACCTATGGTCAACTGACCTTTGACAAGGAGACAAAAATCAGTTAGGTAAAGAAACAATAGCCTCTTTAACATGATGCTGGCAAAATTGAAAAAGCATCTGCAAAAAATGGAAGCAAGACTCATTCATAAATGACACCATATACAAAAACCAACTCATGTTGGATCAGGAACGTAGGAGTAAACCCATACACTAAATGTAAAGTTCATCAGAGGAAAAACTAGGAATAACTGCAGAAGCCTTAATCTATGGAATGAATAGACATTTAAGCAAAACAAAAACTCTACAAGAGGGGAGGATAAAATGATGACTAAACACCTTCTAAAAATCACACCCCTATACAGATCAAGAATCTTTTCTAACAGGGTAAAAAAGAAGCTCACAGACAGGGGGAAAATATCATAACAAACTATGGTTGACCCTAAGAATGGGAATCCCAGAACACTTGATCGTTCTAATGCGAAACTTATACTTGGAC
>NW_006399755.1:4496864-4507479 GCF_000299155.1 Elephantulus edwardii
ACTTCACCAAATAAGAAAAGCAGATGGCCAACAAATTCATAAATAAATGTTTTAAATCCCTAGTTAAAAGAGAAATGAAACTCAAAGATGAGAGATCATCTTACTCCAATAACCATAGTAAAGTCCAACCAAGCAGTAAACAACAAATGTTAGCAAAGATGTAAAAAGATTAAAGCTCTCATTCATTGCTGGTGAAGATATAAAATAATACAATCACTATGGAAGGCAGCCTGACACTTTCTCAAAAAGTTGGAAATAGAAACACCATTGGACTCAGCTATCCCATTACTGGCAATCTACCGTAAAACACAGCTGAGCCACGATGCAGAAGAAGTATGCACACCCATATTTCACCACACCTACAGCATAACTCACAATAGCAATGATATGAAAGCATCCCAAATGTCTGTCAACAAACAAATGGATCTTAAAACTGTGATACATACACACAATGGAATACTACCCAGCACTGAAAATAAATGAACTTGTAAAACACTATACAACATGGATGAGTCTGGAAGATACTATGCTAAGTGAGTACAAGTCACAAAAGGACAAATATTGCAGATGACTACTTTCATCAAAATCGGATAGAAACAAAGAATTGCAGACCAGAGAAAGAATAGATAGATAAGAAATACTACCCTAGAATGGAAGAAGGGTGACACAATCTGAAGGGAGTAGATGATTAGACATTGTGTGGACGGCAAATGACAATCTGGAGTAAGATGTGCATTACAAAATGAACTGAAGAATGGAGGAAGAAAAGGTATATCAATGTATGACTGAAATCTCATTTTTGTAAATGGTCACTAAAATCATAATAAAGAATACATCTGACATGCTGAACACTAAGGATCAGACTAGAGTAGATGAGAAAAAACATTAAAGATATCACACAATAACAAATTAAAATTAATTTTTAGAAAAACAGAAGAGGGAAAAGATGACTACAGAAAAAGGCTCTGAAACTTGCTTTTAAGTTGTTGTGGAGGTGGTGGTGGTATGCCATCAAGCTGATTGACTCATACTGATGCTATGTACAACATATCTGAACCCTGCTCTATCCTGAGCTAATATCTTTACCTCTGATACACCTACTCCTATTACCCCAGTCACTGGGTCAGTCCATCTCATCCAGGGTCTTCCTTTTCTTGTGCTGTCCCTCTGCCTTTCCAAGGACTGTTACCTCCTGGCAATATGCCCAAAGCATATGACACAGCTTAAAAATCCTTGTCTCCAAGGAGCAGCCTGGTTTCACCCTCTCCAAGACAAACCTGCTCTCTTAGCAGTCTATGGTATATATTCAATTATCTCCTCCAGTACCACAACTCAAAAATATCAATAATTCTTCTGTCATCCAGTTCTCTGATGCACAGCAAGTAACTGCAAAGATCATGGCCTGGATCAGGCACACCTTAGTTTCCAGACTAACACCATTGTTCTTCAGTACTCTGGAGAGGTCCCTAACAGCAGACATTTCCAATGAAATTCGTTCTTTAATTTCCTGGCTATTGGTACCGAGAGTGTTGATTGTGGAACCAAGCAAGCTGAAGCTGTTAAAAATCTCTTCACCCTCTATCATGATGCTAATTGGCCCAGTGGTGAGAATCTTTATTTTCTTGATGTTGAGCTTCAATTCATATTGAAGACTACAGTCCTTGACTTTTTGCAGCAAATGCCTCAGGTCCTCCTCAGTTTGAGCAAACAAGGTTGTATCATCTGCATAAAGTAGGTTGTTGATGAGTCTTCCTTCAATCCTGATGCCATATTCCTCCTCATGCAGCCCAGCCTCCCTGATGATATGCTCTGCACATAGACTGAAAAGATACGGAGGGAGGATGTATCCCTGGCATACACCTTTCCAGATTCTGAACCATGCAGTGTTCCCTTTCTCTGTTCTGACGACTGCCCCCTGGTCCAAATATAGCTTTCGTATAAGCACAATCAAGTATTCTGGAATTCCCATTCTTCTCAGAGTCAGCCACAGTTTGTTGTGATCCACACAGTCAAATGCCTTTGCATAATCAATGAAACACAGATAGACGTTCCTCTGGTATACTCACAGCCTCTTCTAAACTTACCCTGCACATCTGGCAGTTCTATGTTGTGTTGTTCCTATCATTTTCT
Organism: Elephantulus edwardii; assembly: GCF_000299155.1. Lineage (NCBI taxonomy): Eukaryota > Metazoa > Chordata > Mammalia > Macroscelidea > Macroscelididae > Elephantulus > Elephantulus edwardii. The sequence goes on from NW_006399755.1 coordinate 4,498,995, forward strand.
GATAAATTATACAGGAGATAAAGTGAATAGAAGAAATAGAAGTAAAAGAGTTGAACAAAAAAGACTTCAAAGGATTGGAAAAGCAAGAGATAGTGTTAAAATACAACTATCTAACATTAGAAAGTCAAAAGAGAAGAGTATACTCAACATTTATCAAGATAAAATAAACTAAAAGGAAAATGCAACTCCTGCTTGAGTTGCAAAACTTAAGGATTCTAGGGCCAAAATATTAACAGAAGAAGTTGTAATTGAATAATATGCACAGAAATCACGAAATTGGAACATCAAACCATTAAATTAGAAATCATTTATTTGCTGGGTAAATGTTCAACAAAAACAAAATATTTTTTCAAACGTCACACAAGTTTTGTAATCAAGTGAAAGCAATCATTAGTAAAGTGAATGGAAAACAAAAAAATAACATTGAAATAATTGTTACTGACTCAACATTATTAGGTTTTATTTTTGTTTAATGTATTTCATTTTATTTTGAAAGAAAATAATTTTTTTTAAAGAAGGAAATAAAAGAATGCACAGGGTTCACAAAGAAAACTGGTCAAGATGCAAATATTTAAAGCAACAGCATGTGATCAAGAACCACTGAATCTGGATGGAAGAATTTTAAGCTACACTGGAGACAATGACAAAAACAAGAATTAATACATTGGCAGAACATTTATTAATATGTCTTCACAAAGGGATGAAATTCTGGAATGTTCTGGGTGCTTACTATGTCAAGAAAGCGGAATACCGCCGGCCAATGAACTAGAAGAGATTAAGTACTCACTATCCAAAACATTTCTTTTGTTGTTCCCACTTGCTTACTATGCCTATGTTGCTGCCTCTTGCTTGCCCTAAGACCACAAACACAGGAAATCAGATGACTACATCTGTGCAAAAGGTCACAGGTGCAGCTCAATACTAGCAGTCAAAATCAGATCACGTGCTGACTGTGGAACATTACACATGTGCAATTTCAAATTCAAGCTGCAGAAAATTTAAACAAGTCCAAAAGAACCAAAACATGATCTTGAATCTATACCATGTCAATTTTAAAATAATCTTAGCAATAGGTCTGAAACACTGAAAACCAATGATTAAAGACCATATGAGTTCTAGGATAACATGAAGCATGTCATTAATTAAGAGAGCAAAAGGTCACTACAGAGAGGAAAAATAAAAACAAAAATGGATGTCAGAAGAGACTCTGAAAATTGCACTAGTGCATTGATAAGCTGAAATGATGGAAGGAGATTTAGAAATAAAAAAGCTGGACAGAAAATTTCAAAAGACAGCTTGGGAAGATAAGCAAATTAATGAACTGTGCAGAAACCGACATTTGGAAAGAGAAGAACTCGCTCAATTTTTCCCAAGCTTAAAGAACTGAAAAACAAATACAAGCTTTAAGTGCAATACTTAGAGGATATTACAGGAAAAATCTTGAATAATCCAGGAAACATCAAAAGATGGAGAGAATACACAGAGTCATTGTACCAAAAAGAATTGATTGACACTGAAATATTTCAGGAAGTACCACATGATCAAGAACCAAAGGTAACAAAAGAATATGTCCAACTTACTGTGAAGACAATGGCAAAAAACAAGGCCCCAGGAATCAATGATATATCAATTGACTTGTTTCAAAGGATAGATGTACCCATGGACTTGCTCACAAGTCTATACCCTTACTTGGTATCAACAGTCAGGAGATCAGATGCATTCTGCATTGGGAAAGTCCACTGTCAATGACCTCTCCAAATTACTAAGGAGCAACAATGTCAGTTTGAAGACTAAGGGGCACCTGATTCATGCTATGGTCTTTTCAATCACTTCCTATGCAACTGAGAGCTGGACAATGAATAAGGATGGCAAAAGAACTGGTGCTTTTGCAATATTAAGTTGGAGAAAAGCACTGAATATCCCAAGAATTACTAAAAGAACAAAGAGATATGTCTTGGAGAAAGAGCATCCAGAGAGCTCCTTGGAGGCAAAGATGACAAACCTTCACCTCATATACTCAGGGCATGTTGTTAGGAGAGGATATTCCTTGGAGAGGGACTTGCTTGGAAAGCACATAGGGCCAGCAAAAGAGAAGACCCTCAACCAGATATATTGTTACACTGACTGCTGCAATGGGCTTGATATCTCAGAAATCATGAGGATGGCTAAAGATAGGATAGAGAGTTCAGATCTGTTCTTCATAGGGTCCTAATGAGGCATATTTGACTCTATGGCACCTAATAACAATTTTAAAATTTTTTTTAAAAAACCACAAAAAACCAGAAACCAACAACTGGAGCTTTGGTAGCCTAGTGGTAAAATAAAACTGCAATCCCCCCCAAAATAAATAAATAAATAAATAAATAAAACCCCAACTGCAATCCCAAAGCCATTTGATTCAAATCTACTAGCTGCTTTGCAGGAGAAAGATGGGCAATCTCCTCCCTGCAATAAATTTACTCTGAATCATCTAGAGGGTTAACCACAAGGCAGTTCCTAATCAATAGTATGCAATAACAACAAAAAAGGAGATAAAATACAGAAATTATCAAATGTTATCATTGTTATGTGCTGTCGAGTTGCTTGGGATTCATAGCAACTCTATGCACAAAAGCTCTGAACAATGTCCTATTCTGAGTCAATTTTACTCACTCTGACACATTAAACCCAATTATACCAGTTACTGTGTAAATCCATCTTCTCCAGGTCTTCTCCTCTTGTGTAATCCCTCTATCCAAAGACTGGTCCTTCCTGGCAATATGCCAGAAGTATTTGAGACAGTTTGAAAATCTTTACCTCTAAAGAAAAACTTGGTTTCATCTTCTCCAGAACAAAGATGTTAGTTCTTTTGGCAATCTCTGGTATATTCAATACTCTTCTCCTGCACCACAACTCAAAGACATCAATTCTTCTCTAATTCACAGCAAGCAATTGTGAAGCCTCGGCCTGGATGAGAGCACCTCGGTCTCCAGACTTGACACCATTATTTTTTAGCACTCCAGAGTTTCCTGACAAAAGAATTTCCTAAGGCAATTCCTCTTTTGATTTCCTGACTGTTGGTGTTAAGAGTACTGATTATTGAGCTAAGCAAGCTAAAACTCTAACAATCTCAATTTCTTCTTTATCAAAGATGGTGATGCAACTGGCCCTGTAGTGAGAATCTCTATCTCCCTGATGTTGAGTTTCAATCTATTGGAGGCTGCATTCCTTGACCATTTGCAGCAAACACTTCAGATTGCCTTCAATTTGGGTGATCAAGGTTATGTCATCTACATAATGCAAGTTGTTGATGAGTCTTCCTCAAATTCTGATGTCAGATTACTCCTCATAAAGTGAGGCCTCTTTAATGATCTGTTTAGCCTACAGATTGAAAGGGTATGGAGATAGGATGCACCCAGCACACATTTCTTTTCTAATTTTGAAACATGCAGTGTTTCCTTACTCTGTTCTAATAAATGCTTCTTCGTACAACAGGTATTACATGAACACAATCAGGTACTCTGGGATTTCCATTCTTCTCAATGTCTGCTGTAATTTATTGTGAACCACACAGTTAAATGCCTTCACATAGTCAATGAAACTCAACTACACATTTCTCTGGTATTCTCTGCTTTCAGTCAAGATCCATCGGACATTGTCAATGATGTTCCTAGTGCCACAACCTCTTCTAAACTCAGTTTCTATTTCTGATAGTTCTCTGCTGATGTATTGTTCCAGTCATTTTAAAATAATCTTCAGCATGATTATGCTTGCATGTGATACCAATTATGTGGTTCAGCAATTTCCACTCTGCCAGATCTCCATTCCTAGGAATAGGGATAAATAGGAATCTTTTCCAGTCAGCGGGCCAGGTAGTTCTCACCAGACAATACAGCACAACTTAGTAAACACATCCAAAGCATCATCCATTTGGTGAAATATGTCTTATTTTATTGCCAATTCTTTCAGAGTATCTTGAACCTTCTTCTTTACTCCTTTGCCCCTTGAGCATATGTGATTTCATTAAATTCTTCTGTGTCAGTCAAATATTTTTCGTACAGTTCCTCTCTGTATACTCCTTCCAGCTTCTCTTGATGCTTCCTGGGTCATTCAATATTCTGCACATTGAATCTGTTTGCTTGCTTTTTTTTTAATTTTTTATACTGGTTTATTTACAAAGTTAATAAAGTTCATACACATTGTTTTTCACATTGGATCTTTCCCCTTTCCTTCATCCATCCCCCTCCCTCCACCCATGAAATTGTGACCTTATGATTAACCTCTGTCCCCTCCTCTCCCTGGATCTTCTTACCCACTCAACAGTAATGGTCTTATACAGTATTTCTCTTTATGAGACTGAGTTAGTTCACTTATAATGCTCTCTAGTCCCTCCCATGTTAGGCAGTAAATTACAAAATCATTGTTCCTATATGCTGCATAGTATTCCATAATGTGGATGGACCATCGTTTCTCAATCCATTCCATTGTGGTTAGGCATTTTGGCTGTTTCCATGCTCCTGTTATGGTGAATAATGTTGCTATGAACATTGGTGTACAAGTCTCTGTTTGTGCCTCAGTTCTCATTTTCTCAAAATAGATTCCAAGCAGTGGAATAACTGAGTTTTATGAAATTTCTACATTCAGCTTTTTGAGGAAACACCAAACTGTCTTTCAGAGTGGTTGTACCATTTTAGAATCCCACCAACAGTGTACAAGAGTTCCTATCTTGCTACATCCTTTCCAACATTTTTTACTTGCTACCCTGGTAAACTCTGCCCCTGCTACAGGGTTGTAGTTGTTGTTGTTGTTGTTGTTATGTGCCGTCCAGTCGTTTGCGACTCATAGCAACCCTAGTAAAACAGGCCTAAACCCTGCTCTTTCCTGTGCCAATCGCATTGCCTCTGACACACCCATCCCGATTACCCCAGCCACTGAATCAATCCACCTCATAGAGGGTCTTCCCCTCCTGCGCTGTCCCTCCACCCTACCAAGCATGATGTCCCTCTCCAAGGACCTGTCTCTCCTTACAACATGTCCAAAGTATGTCAGATGAAGTCCCATAATCCTTGCCTCCAAGAAGTAGCCTGGTTTAACCCTCTCCAGGATGAATCTCTTTGTTTTCTTGGCAGTCCATGGTACATTCAATACTCTTCTCCAGCACTACAGCTCAAAGGCATCAATTCTCCTTCTACTCTCCCTAGTCATTGTCCAACTCTCTGATGCATAACAAGTGATTACAAAGACTATGGCCTGTATCAGGCACTCCTTAGTCTCCAGAGACACACCGTTGCTCTTGAGTACTTTAGAGAGGTCTCTAACAGTAGACTTTCCCATCACAATTCATTTTTTTATTTCATGGCTGCTGGTGCCATGGAGCCAAGCAAACTGAAGCTGTGAACAATCTTGATGTCTTCGCCATGCATCCTGATGCTACCAACTGGTCCAGTCTTGAGAATCTTTGTCTTTTTGACATTGAGCCTCAATTCATAATGAAGGCTGCAGTCCTTGACCCTCTGCATCAAGTGCATGAGGTCCTCCTCAGTTTCAGCAAGCAGGGTTGTGTCATCTGCATAACAGATTGTTAACAGATCTTCCACCAATCCTGACGCCACACTTCTCCTCATAGAGCCCAGCCTCTCGGATAATATGCTCTGCATACAAGTTGAAAAGGTACGGAAATAGGACATATCCCTGGCATACACCCTTCCCAATTTTGAACCATGTGGTGCTACCCTTGCTCTGTTCTGACGACTGCCTTTTGGTCCAAGTATAGGTTTCGCATTAGCATGAGTAAATGTTCTGGGATTCCCATTATTCTCAGACTTAAACTTAAGAGACACTGGATATAGCATAAAAAAGTTTTTCAGCAGTTGATGTGTTCGGAATCACACAAGCCAAGAAAGTTTCAGATGCAAGCTGTCAGATCATGGGTTAGACAATGGAAAATAAATTCTGAAGGGATTGGTAGAAGTGAATGGGTATCCTGGTGTAGGGTGGAGCTGGGAAATAAGTGGGTCAAGGCACTGGGCTAAGGGCAGGGACACTCCACAATGAGCTATTTATCTTTCACTGCTCCACATATTACTTGTCTGTCAGATACTCCTCTAAATCTAAACATTCAGATTAAGACAGACTAGGAAGAAGGATTGGCCATCCACTTCTGAAATAGCAGGCCTCTGAAAACCCTATGTACAAAAAGCTACAGGGTTAGACGGTATCTTATTGTGGCTTTAATTTGCATCTCTCTTATTGCCAGTGATTTTGAGCATTTTTTTCATGTGTCTGTTGGTCATTCAAATGTCTTCCTTTGTGAAAAGTCCATGTCTTTTGCCCATTTTGCAATTGGATTATTGGTTCTTTTTCTTCTGAAGGCCCTACAGGATTCTGTAAATTTTCATTATGAGACCCTTGTGTGAGATGGTATTGCCAAATGTTTGTTCTCAGTCAGTAGGTTTTCTTTTCACCCTATTTATGAAAAGTTTTTGATGAATACAGAGACTTAATCTTTAGAAGGTCCTATTCATCAACTTAATTCTTTTCAGACTGCGCATTTCTGGCTGTATTTGGCTGTCCCTTTAACCATAGACTAGGCCTTCTAAGCTTGGTCCCAGTTTGTCTCTTATGAACTTTATGGTTTGGGGCTTTATTCCCAGGTAACCAATTCACTTTGAGTTGTTTTTCTGTGTATGGTGTGAGACGTGGATCCTGTTTCAGCTTTCTGCAGTTAGTAGTCCAGTTTTTCCAGCACCATTTGTTGAAGAGGTTGTCAGTTCCCCCATTTCATAGGTTTTGTTTCCTTCTTAAACATCAGTTCTGTAGATAGCTGGGACTATTTTTGGATTCTCAAATCTGTTCTATTGGTCTGTGTGCCTGTCAACGTACCAGTACCATGGTGTTTTGGTTACTACCACTATGTAGTAGGTTTTGAGGTCAGGGACTACAACTATGTCTCCCATTTCATTATTTTTGTTTTTCAGAAGTGCTTTGCTTATTCAGAGTCTCTTTCCTCCCCAAATGAATTTGACAACTTCCATTTTTATCTCCTTGAAAAACGAATTTGGGGTTTGTACTGGGATTATGCTGAACATGTAAATTATTTTTGGTAGGATTGTCATTTTCACAATATTGAGTCTTCCTATTCATGAAAAGGGAACATTTTTCCATTCATTTAGGTATTTTATTGTGCCTCGCAAAAGTGTTCTGTAGTTTTCTTTGTATAGGTCTCTTATATCTCTAGTTAGGTTCGCTGTCAAATACCTCAATTTGTGGTTGGCTATTGTAAATTTTATCATTTTCGTGCCTTACTTCTCTGAGTTCTCTTTGTTACTGTAGAGGAATCCCATTGATTTCTTGATATTGATTTTCTATCTTGCCACTCAACTAAATTGATCTACTAACTCTAATAGGGTCTGTTTGTTTTTTTTTAAGTCTTTGAGGTTTTCTGTGTACACTAGCATATCATCTGCATGTAGTGACAGTTTAAGCATATCTTTGTCATTTTGAATACCTTTTATTTCCTTCTCTTGTCGTACTACCCTAGCAAGTACTTCCATACAATATTGAATAGAAGTGGTGCCAGTGGACATCCTTGTCTGGTTCCTATTCATGAAGAAAATGCTTTTAGTCTTTCACCATTGAGAATGATATTGGTTTTGCACATATATTTTTCACTATGCTGAGGAAATTCCCTTTTATTCTAATTTTGCTGAGTGTCTTAATAAAAAAGAGGTCACACTGACAAAGGAGATTAATCAGAACTGGATTTGATAAGCACTGTGACAATTGGACAATTAAAAGAGACTTTCAAGGGGTGGAAAAAAAGAAGAACGAACTGGGAAGGAGGGTAGAGAAAATAGTGCAACAATGAATGAATGAAAACCCAAAATCTCTGTAAATGTTCATTAAAAGTAATAAAATTTAATAATAAAAAAATTTTTTTTAAAGTCACAGATCAGAAAAATAAAAGAGGTGTTTAATTTTGTCAAAGGCCTTTTTTGCATCAACTGCTAGGATCATAGGGATCTAGTTATTTGTTTTATTAATGTGGTAGATTTCATTGATTGTTTTTCTTATGCTGAACCATCTTTGCATAACTTGTGAATCTCACTTGGTTATGATGGATTTTTTTTTACGTACTTTTGGATTCAAATGTTTAGGATTGTGTTAAGGATTTTTGTGTCTATGTTCATGAGAGATACTGGTGTGTAGTTTTGTTTGTTGGTAATATTTTGACTGGTTTTGGTATTAGGGTTATGCTTGCCTTACAGAATGTCTGAGAGTGCTCCTTCTCTTACTATATTTTGAAATAATTTAAGTAGAATTGGTGATAGATCTTCTCTGAATGTTTGGTAGAACTGAGTTGTGAAGCCATCTGGTCCAGGACATTTTTTCTGGCACAGTCTTTGGATGTTGTTGTTGTTGTTATGTGCCGTCGAGTCGTTTGCGACTCATAGCGACCCTATGTACAACAGCCCTAAACTCCACTCTGTCCTGGGCCAATCGCACT
>NW_006399755.1:4507924-4536845 GCF_000299155.1 Elephantulus edwardii
ATTTCCTGGCTGCTGGTGCCAAGACTGTTGACTATGGAGCCAAGCAAACTAAAGCTGTGTACAATCTCAATCTCTTCACCATCCATCCTGATGTTGCCAATTGGTCCAGTGTGAAGTGAGGGGGTAGAAGTGGATGGGTATCCTGGTGGATGGTGGAGCAGGGAATAAGTGGGTAAAGACGTGTGTGAGAAAGGCAGGAACAACACTGACACTAAAGTTAACACCGCAATAAGGGATATACCTTTAACTTGCTGGTCTGTCTGATACTTCTCTAACTCTGAACATTCACATTAAGACAGACTAGGAAGAAGGATTGGCCATCCACTTCTGAAATAGCAGGCCTCTGAAAACCCTATGTATGTCTTTTGATGACCTCTTCAATTTCTTCTTTTGTGATGGGTCAGTTCAAGTGTTCTCCATCTGACTGTGTCAGTCTGGGTGGGGCATGAGTTTCAAGGAATTTTTCCATTTCCTCTAGGTATTCAAATTTATCAGAGTATAGCTTTTCATAGTATTCCAATATTATAAATTTCATTTCCTCTGGTTCTGTTGTGATGTCACCTCTATAATTCCATTATCGAGTTATTGGTGTCTTCTTCTCTTTTTCTCCTGTTAAGTTTGTCAATGGCTTATCAATTTTACTGACCCTTTCAAAAAAAACAGCTCCTCGTCTTATTGATGGTTTAGACTGTTTTTCTGTTTTCTACCTCATTGATTTCAGCTCTTAATCTTATCATTTCCTTTCTTCTAAAGACTTGTTGGGTTAAACTGTTCTTTTTCTATTTGATGAAGGTGTTGAGTCAGATCATTAATTTTGCTGCTTTGTTTTTATGTGTTTGCCTATTGCTATGAACTGCCCCCCTGAGAACTGCCTTAGCGGCAGCCCAGAAGTTTTGGTACATTGTATTTTCATTATCATTTGTTTTGAGGAACTTTTAAATTTCATTCTTTATTTCTTCTATAACCCAATTGTGTTCTAGCAGGGTTATTACTTCACTTCCACACTGGCAGCTTTACAAGCATTATCCTCTTGTGATTAATTTCTAATTTTATGATCTTGTAGTCTAAGAAGATTTATGTATTATTTCAATGTTATTGTTTTTTCATGATTTGTTGAGGCTTTCTTTGTGCCCTAATATGTGATCAATTCTGGAGAATGTACCATGTGCACTTGAGAAAACAGTGAATTGAGTTTTAGTTGGGTGCAGTGCTTGAGTTGGCTGTGTAGTTTAGGTCTTCAGCATCTTTGTTAAGTTTCTTTTGAGCTCACCTATCTTTTGATGAGAGTGGTGTCTTAAAATTTCCTACAACTATTGTGCTCCTGTCTATTTATTTCTTCAGTTCTGTTAACAGTTGCTTTATGTATTTAGCAAATCTATCATTTGGTATGCACAGATGTTGGTCAATATTATGTCCGCTTGATCATCTGTGGCTTTAATCATCATATAGTATTCTTCCTTATCATTTATGGTGCTGCCAACTGGCCCAGAGGTAAGAATCTTTGTCTTCTTGATGTTAAGCTTCAATTCATATTGAAGAGTTACAGTCCTTTACCTTTTGCACCAAACACATCAGATCCTCCTCAGTTTTAGCAAAGAAGGTTGTGTCATCTTCACAGGCTTACAAATATAGCCATAAATGCACAACCAGAAGAGAGCAAAATTGACAACTGGCACTTTCTAAAAATTAAGCCCCTGTGTGTATCAAAAATGTTTTCCAATGGGTGAAATGAAAGCCTAAAGGCTGGTAAAAAAAAATTTGGCAATGACAATTCAAATGAGAGTCTCCTAACAAAAAGTACAGCATAATTCAGGGCAACCACAAGAAAGAAACTGATAACCCAATAACAAAAATGGGCCAAAGACATGAAAGGAAAACATTCATGTGGCCAAAAGACGCATGAAGTGCTCAAAATCACTGGGAGTCAGAGAGATGTAAATCGAAACAACATACCAATCTCATACCAGTAGCAGCAAAAAAGTTTAACAGGACAGCAAGCAATAAATGTTGGAGAAGACATGGGGAGACTGGAACTCATGGACTGCTGGTAGGACTGTAAAATGGTATAACTATTTTGGAAGGCAGTTTGATGTTTTCTCAAAAAGATGGACATAGAAATCCCACCTGACCCAGTTACTACACTGCTAGCAATACATCCCATGGAAATTATTTTTTCATCCCATGGAAATTATAACTGAGACACAAACAGATATATGTAAACCAATGTTAATAGCCAACCTATGTGACACCTATGTGAAGCCAACCACTGTGACACTGATGAGTCAAATGCGGGAATAGTTGCCCATGGTGGACAGTGTTTGGAGGAGCTCCCCGATTAAAACAAGCTTGGAAGCAGAAGTGGCATCCACTTCCATAAAAGCTTGTCTCTGGAAACCCTATGAACCTGGAGAAAGGATGAAAGTCATACAAGTGTTGAGGACATTCCTTCATAGGGTTACTATGAGTCACCTACGACTCGATAGCACTTAACAATAGCATGTTAATAGCAGCATTATTCACAACAGTAAGAATATGAAACAGCCCAAATGCCCATCAAAAAAATGAACAGATTGAGAAGTTGTGGTACATTCACACAAGAATGCATGCATTAAAGAGCAATGATTTCATAAATTACAATATAATATGAGAAAGTTTCAAGACCATTAGGCTGAGTGAACTAACTCAGTGGCATAAGGACTCATACTGCATAAGACTATTATTGTAAAAAAAAAAAAAGAGATAACTCATTAGATGGCTATAAATGCCCAAAAGGAGAAGCGGATAAGGGGAAAAGGTGGAAGGGGGGGGATGGAGAAAAGATTAAAGTCACCAAATATTTCATTTTACTCAAATTCACAATCAATATCTATGGTAATAGCAACTAAGAAGTCAAAAGAGACGCTGCATTTAACAAATCTACTGCCAAGGCCTATTTAAAGTACTAAAGAACAAGGATGTCAGGTTAAAGACTCAAGTGTGCCTGATCATACTATTTTCAATTGCTTCCAATGCATGCAAAAATGAACAATAAATAAGGAAAATCAAAGAAGGGTTAATACCTTTGGACTGTGCTGGGGAAGAGTACAGAATGGAATGCCAAAAGGACAAACAAATCTTTTCCACAGAAAATGCAACCAAGGTGCTCCTTTTAGGCAAGGATAGTAAAATTCATCACACATATTTTGGACATGCTACCAAAGAGGTCCCAGTCCAAAGGATAGAACACCAAACTGGAAAAAGTAGAGAGTCAGGGTGAAAGAGGAAGACATTCAATGAGGTAAGACTGGCTCAGTGACTGCAAAGAGGACTAGACTAGAGATCATAGGAATGGCACACAATAGGTCAAGATTCTCAACTGCTGTTCACTGGGTCACTGTAATAGCACCAAACAACAACATTCTTCTTCTCTACAATGGGAAGTCTTTAAAGGCAAGGAGTTTCTCAAACATTTCTGTGAACTTCCAGAGCTTAACAAAATGTCAGTGTATGGTAGATACTCAATGTACACTTTTTAAATGAATGATTCATTTTTAAAATGGTTAACAGGAATGGATGATTAAAGACGTGTATGGCAATTAATAGCCTTTCAAGGAGAATGGTGGGGGGAGAGTGAAGAAAGTGTGCACAAATTGAAGGAATAATTTTTAAAAAGACTATTTAAAAAAAAAAACCATTGCAACTACACAAACAACAGAATTTTTTTAAAAGAGAGATAAAAAAGGGGGGGGGAACCTATAGTGGGACCATCATTTAATGCTCCACAACCCAGAAATTAATATTGTACAACTAGTCACTTTAAGAGCTTCGTTTCTAAAGGGAAAAAAAAGTACAACTGGACAAAAAAAAAAATGGCATCATGACAAATGTTGAAAACTGAAGTTGTCAAAGACTTCATTCTATTTCTCTCAAAAAATCAATGGCTACAGAAGCAGCAGTGAAAAAAATTTAAAAATCAAATAAATTGGAAATATATGCTACAGAAGACCACTTTAAATGGTTAAAAGGCAAAGATACCATTTTAATGACTAACATCACCCAAAGTGTGGTTTTCTAATCACTTTGTGAAAGCTAAACAATGAAAAAGGAAAATCAAAATAAAGAATCCATACATTCTAAGTTGGCAAAGAATAATGAATAAACCATGAATTGCCAGAACAACAAGTTGTCTTACAGAAAGTATAGCCAGAATGTTCCTTTGAAACAAAGCTGGTGAGATCTTACAATGCTTACTTTGGCCATGTCATGAGTCATGAGAAATGTTGTTCACCATTGAATGGGAACTGACTTACAGCAGACCTTTCAGTGGGTTTTCAGAGGCTGTAGAATGCATGGGATAAAAGACCTTATCTTTCTTCCACATAGCAAATAATGGATCCAAACCATGTGTCTTTGGACCTTCAGCACAGTTATTTACCTAAAGATATCATGTCTGGTATAGGCTGTTATAGGTTGACTTCTCTAGAGAAATAAAACAAGTTATGCAAATAAATAGAGATACACACACCTAGAGAGAGAAAGTTATCTCAAGAAAATGACTCAATGTGTTTGTAGAAGCTGGCAAGTTCAAAGTCTGTGGGTCAGGCATCAAGATAGAGGGCTCTCCTGATTCCTGCAGCTTCACAGGCTGAGTAACTTAAGAAGAGCAGAGCAGATAGTACCTGCTAGCCTTGGCAGCTGACAAATTTCAAGAGCAAAAGAAAATCATGGCAAACCCCTGATTCAGATCTAAAGAACTATAGGCTCAATGGTGATAAGCTATGTTCAGGATCTTTATCAAGCATAAAGCACGAGTGCTTTTCAAGAACAATTCCACGTTTTGGATGCAAGGCCGCACACCTGAGGAACTTCCCTTTCAACTAACTGGCTGCTTTAGCATATCTCATCATAATGATCCCATTATTTTCCTTTCATCAAATGAATCACTACATCACAACTACCAATCCAGAAAATCATGGTAACCAAGTTAAAACACAACCTTAAGCAATATACCCTCCTTAAGATGGAGTGGAATAGCATTTGTAACAATCCTGAGGATGGCACATAAACTGGCAACATGTGCCTGTGTTATATATAAGGTCAGCAAAAGTGAGAGCCCACCCAACAGCAACTAACAAGATTCCTGAAAAACAGATAAATTGCAATTGTTGGCAGATTTTTTTCCAAAGCTTTCCCAAAAAAATTCAAAAGTCTGTTCCACCACAATATTGTCAGACATTTTTACTGAAAAATTTTTAATCCTACATAGAAGTTTTCAATTCTATACGAAACACATCTTTTCCTTTAATTGTCATGCAAGTACATTATTTGGAACGCCTGTTTTAGAGATTCAGAGGTTCACAAACAATAGTTCTCAAATAGAAAAGACAAAAACATCTTCCTTCATAATATGAAAAAATAAATTTCTTTTATGAGTTTCATTAAATATATGAGGAATATAAAAAGCAATGATGAGCATACTCCCATATGGTGAATACTATCAATGAATTATTGTAAGCTTTCACATTTGCAATAACTTTTTATAATTAGAAACAAAATTCAGCTAAGAATTAAATTATTCCTAAAGTCAGTGCTGAAATTAACATCTTCACTGCTGAAGTAAGAGAATAAAAATACTCCAAAAATCACCTATTCTATTCTACATGACTTATAGTCATGATTCTGTTAGGAATGTGTATGCAAAATATTGAAACCTTCTAACCTTCTTACTAAACACATTCTTTTAATATCTATTATTGTATACAACATTGAGACAAGATGCAGAAACTTGAAACCAAGTGCAATGTTCATAGAGTTAAAAAATACGAACTTCAAAGAGCCTTAGAAGAAACAAGAACAATAAAAGCTGTTTTCTAACTTATTATTTTTGGAATCTGATAAGACTATGTTCACTGCTAACAGAGTAGCTATAAGGAAGACAAATAAGTGAAGTTCTTAAAGTATTTCCAAAAAAAAGTATAAAATTATTTAAGAGCACCAACTTTTCTTTTTTTATAATTCCAAAATCCCCAAGTGTCTAAATACATTCTATTCTCCATAACTTTGGCACCAAAATTAATTTGGAAGCAAAACCTGACTCAGACTGATGTGAAGCTCTTTGTGATCTTTACTTACTTAGTGTGAATGTGGCATCAACTATGTCTGATGACAGGGCGATGCCTCAAGGAGTCCCTTAATGTTAAGATCCAAGTACACGAGGCTGCTAGCCAAAACCAAAATATTGGCAATATGGGGCCATCCTACGGAGTGTCAAAAGAAAAGCTTGACAATCTACTTCTGAAAAGAAATTAATCAGCCATTGAAAATCCCAAGAAATAGAGTTCTACTCTCACACACTTGGAATTACCATTAGTCAGGAAGGTTTCATGATAGCTGGTACATAGTGGAACTGTCTGATAACCCTTTGATCTATACTGTACCATATATGTAGAATGTTACCTTTCCATAATTTGAAAAGAAAAAACAAAATACCCAAATTCTAAAATACATTTGTGTTGGGGAATGTTGGGGAGGAAGGGAGGGCCTCTGGCCAGGACAGATCACCTAGCTCTGGATAAGTGCAAGCCTCCCAGTGACGTTTAATACAGGATAGAGAAAGCTCTCCTGTGTTTGGCTTGAGAAAGCTCACCACCTGGGAAGATAGCTGCCTCATCTGTTGAGCTGGGAGTAGTCCGCATGAGGCTGAGGTTCTCCTATCCAATCCAAACGTCCCAAGTCTGCAAGCCCTTCTTATCCTGTCTTCCTGTTTACTTGCTCATTTATAAGTGCACTACAGCCCCCAATAAAATTGAGCTGGATTGACTCTCTGAACAGCTCCTGGAATGGTGTGTCTCCATCATGCTTACCCCTATCAAGGTGTCACTGTTCATTGCTGGCAAACAGACAGTGACTTATCTGCATGAGCGTGGTCAGATAAAAGATTGTTAATATGAAACTTTCTTTTAAAAGTAACCATTCGGACTTGCAGAAAAAATATCCACTCACACATATCATTTCTTTAGGAATATTAAAATATTGTAGCCTTTACATAGCTAATCTCTAAATCTCACCTGCACAATGTATGTTACTGTCTTAGTTTATAAATAAGAAAACTAAAGCCAAGGTGGTTTAACTACTTTGCCCAAGGTCAAACTACAAACACAAGATATCAAACAGTACTTTGATCACTAAGACTTTTTCAAACTTTAAGGTTCTGCCTATTAATGTCCTACAGTTCTATAATGTTGCTTTTTAAAAGGAGAAAACATATTTATTTTACAGATAAAGTGAACAAAGTACAGATCATTTTAACAAACTGCTTTATTCTAAAACTTCTGGTTTATATGGTCCTCCCAAGTAACAAATTTAGAAATATAGAAAAGTAGTTATTTTACTAGGTAACTCAAAGAAAAGATTTTTGTGATAGATAGAAAAAAAGAAAAATCTAAGAATTTGAAACTGCTGCAATCTAGTTTAAAATTAATACTCTTACATTTAGTTAACTACTTTATTATTATTATTTTTATTATTAATCATCAAATGGCCACAGATAAAGAAAAGTCTTAATATTCATGTCTTCATTTTCAAATACAACATGTAAAAGAAGAAAATCCTTTTCATATCTTTGACCTTCTTAAAGAGCTATATGCGTGCTTTAAAAAAAGGGGGGGAAGGAACTTTCTTAAAAATCCACTACGTACACATTATAATTCAGGTTCCAATTCTAGAACATCAAAATCAGGTATCTGTCTTTCTTCTAATAACAAATCAATTATGCTAATTAATAACAAAGAGTCTTATATTAATCATTTTTTAAAAATCACTACATTGTGTTTAATACTTGCTTTCATATGTAAAGCTTAAGCAATATGTTTCTATATGCAAGCTTCAGAGGGACTTAGCACTTTAGATATATTGCTGAGCTCTTCAGATCATTATCTCTAATATTCAAAACCATCCTAAAACTACCACCTCATTTTACAGAGGTCAACTAAGGTTGACCCCAAAGTCTACATCTATTAAACCAAAGAACTAGGATTTAAACAAAGACTCATTGAGAATGAGTCTTGGTTCTTACTATTTCATCTTGCCAGAATAGAATACACTTAGATTAGAACAGCATTCACTGTAAATAGGAATTTTCATCATGGCTAGGATCTCTTCAGCATTCAATACAACAGAGAGTCAAATTACAAATCTTAATAATGTTAAAATATCATGGAAAACAAAACTCTTTCATTTATTCTTCACAGATGTTGAGCAAGTTGCTTAATCTCTCTGGTAGAATGTCATGTATAAAAGAGAAATAATACTTTAGGGAATACTTGTAAGGTTAAAGTGGACTGAAATATATAAAGCACTTAATGCTTGGAACTTAACAGATACTAAAACATATATAACAGATATTAAAATATCTAACATTTCATATTTTAAAATACCTAACATTTCATATTTTAATATGAAATCACCAGGTGGTCATTTTTTTCTACCAGCTGACTCCACCCAGAAATAGACATTTATTCCATCTACTCATGTCACTATCTATGTTACTTAACACTGTGATTTAAGACAGGATCTAATGGGAAAGATGATGTGTGTCAATCGAATTATCTCTTGGGGAAATGAATTAAAAAACAAAGATTGAGGTAGTTAATTAAATGTTCTGACTCCTACCCTCTTCAATTTCCTTTTATCAAGTTTACCAAAGACCTCTCAGTTGCTAAATCTAGGGTTTCAGTCATTTTTTATCATTCAGCAGCATTTACTCTACTGTGTATAATATTTATCTTGAAATAATCTGTCAGTTGTCCTCTTAACTCTCTGCTTCAACTTTCTACGCTCTTGAGATGCATTTAAATATTGCAACTACTCAACACATCATCCCAGGCCACTTCTGTTATATATAAACACTTTCGCTTTAAGCAATTTCATCCATAGCCATGGCTTTAATAACTATGCCAAGACCAAAAATTCCAGGCGATTTTTCTTATAAACTCTACTGCCCTGTCAGGTTCTCTGAGACACTGAACTGAATGACTCAAAGGTATCTCAAATTCCATTTGTCCAAAAGCAAATTTATGATCTTCCTTATTAAACCTACCCTCCTTCGAAAGGGATATCAGGCTTGGAGAGATGGAAGATGGTGGGTGAAAAAGAAAACTTCCAAGTGATGGACTGACAAAATGATTACAGCTATGGGCTCAACTGTGTCTGAGATGATGAGGATGGCCCAGGATAAGACAGGTTTCAGGTCTGTTGTACATAGGATCACTATGAGTCATATTCAACTTAAAAGCATCTAACAAGAACCCCTTCCAGAAGTCTGCCTTGACACTATCAACTCCCAAACTGCACAAGAAATTAATAAAAAAATCAGATGTAGTTCTTGATATCTCTTTCATCTTTGTGTTGTTGTTGATGATGATGATTACCATCGAGTTGAATACGACTCATAGCAACTATATGAACAAAAGACCTAATGCCTTTCCATAGCTATTGTCGTTTCTCCAAGTTCATAGAGTTTCCATAGGCAGGTGGTTTAGGAAGTGGATGTCACTTCTGTTTCCAAACCTGTTTTACAACTGGGAGCCCCACCAAACACTGTCCACAATGGGAAATTATTCTGGTATTTTATACCCCCATGGCACAAGGTTCAGCATCACAGCAAACCCAGATTACCTCAGTACAGCAAATTGACAAAGAATGATGTACAAAGTAGAAGAATGTTCCTCCAGATATAACAACACTAGTCTCAGCAGTGGTTAAGTGTCGTCAAGTTGAATACAAATCCGAATCATAGTGACCCTACGAACAAAATATCTGTACTATGTTCTATAATTAACATCATTTCTGTATGTTTATAGAGTTTATAGAGTGTCCAGAGGAAATTGGTTTAGGAAGTGGATGCCACTTCTACTTCCAAACCTGAATCAATCTGGAAGCTCCTCCAAACACTGTCCATGATGGGTAGGTATTAGACACAACTATGGCACAGTGTTCAGCATCACAGCAACTCCAAGTTATTCAGTATAGCAAATAGACATGCGACTGCTGTACCACTTAAAGAAAGTTCACTAAAAAATTTAATAAATTTGGTCTGAGGTACGCAGATCCAACCCCTCACTATGTAATTTTAAAGATATACACTTTTACCCTTTTTGTTGGCCAAAAGGGATGAAAGTCCAGCTGCTGACACCCATTTGTGGAGGGAAAAAAACAGTATCACAAATCAAACACAACTGAACACTTTCCTTACGTGACACCCATCAAGAAACAAGCAATCAACTTCTAAAGTTTATTCTCTACTAAATCCTATTGATTTTAGCTTCTCGATTATTAGATTCAGATTTCTTGATTATTTCTCTCTACATTCACTGCTACCTTGTAACACTATTGCCTCACACACTTTGGGCATGTGGCTAGGAGGGTGTATTACTTGGAGAGAGACATGATGCTAGCTAGCTAGAGTGAAGGGTCGGCAAAGGTCGGTTGAGGGAGACCTTCAACAAGGTAGATTGGCACAGTTCCTGCCTCAGTGTCACGATGAGTTGTAGTCAACTCAACAGTACCTAACAACAACAACAACAACACTATTATTATCTTCTAACAGGTGTCTTTAAATCCATTCTTTTAGCCTCTGTATTCTCTATATTGAAATTTAAATTATTTGTTTAATGATTCTAACTATGCCATACTGCCACCTAAAAGCTCCTCAGTAACTTCCTACATACTTGGAAGAGTGGAGGGTCAGCCCAGGAGAGGAAGACCCTGAATCAGATGGATTGACACAGTGACTGAAATGGGGTCGGAAGTGCCAGAGACAGTGAAGTTGGCTCAGGATAGGGAAAGGTTCAGAGCCCTTGTTCATAGAGTCACCATGAGTCCTAGTCAACTCAATGGTATGTAACAACAGCTGTTACTCTTAAAGTCTTTTTTATCAAAACTCACATTACAATTTACAAAGCAGTGTAAAATTTGGCTTTAACTAACTTCTTTTTCCCTCACTGTTCTACATAGACTGACATTCCTTTCATTTCCTTAGAAAACACATAACATTTGCTCATGCACATCATTTTTCCTGTGTGGCCCACTCTTTCTCTCTTAATTTACTTAATCCCTGTCACAGCTCAGCTAAAATATCACTTCCTCAGTGAAAGTTTTTTAATCTCCCAGGTAAATTCCTATCATTCAATTATTTAATAAATATTTAGTGAGAATTTACTATTGACCAGACATAGTTTAAACACATAAAATTTATAAAGCGCAAAACCTTGGCTGTCATGAAGTTTCTAGTTTAGTGGAAGGAGACAGTAAATAAGCAATAAAAATAACTGCTAGGAAGAAAAGAACAAAGAAAAAGAATAAAATAAAGAGAATAAAAAACTACTCATTGTCATCTAACAACAACAACTTGATGTCTGGCATAGTTGGCACCAAACATTTGTTATGTGGATAAATGAATAAAGAATTGAGCACTCTCAAGTTATGAGAGAGCTAAAATAATAAAATATGTAGAGAAGATGGCTTGGCATAGTGATTACAATAATGGGCTTAAGCACAGTGGAGATTTTGAGGATGGCTCAGGATCACGGTTAAGTTTCCTTCTGTTGTGTGCAGGATCACTGAGTCCAAGTCGACTCTCCAATACTTAACAACAAGTAGCTGGAAGAAAGAGGCACCATGACTGAAAAAACAATTATGCAGGATTGAGATAATGGTCTCTTAAACCACTTCTGATGGCTTCATGGAATTCTAAGTTTCTGTTTCTCTACCCCTTACCTTTATCCTCCAGGGCTAGAATAATTCAAATAAGTCTTATATGCAACTCATAATACCTAATTGGGATACATATACAAAGTTATGTATGCTAGTACCACCAGCAGGGAAAAACTTTCTCTCATATGCAAGATTAAAACCCCTTGTTCTTTTCTATTATCCTAGCTAGAGTTTACTCTCCAAACACAGTCAAACTCACAAAGATTTTCCTCAGAAAGAGGATCCTGGTTTCTCTTCCTGTATGACTTCCTGCTCCTTTATAGACTATCTTGTACTCATGGAAATGCACATCTTTGCAATTCTAAATTACTTTCAAGCTTCCATATACACTGGGGCTCAGACTCATTAAGTAGACTCTTTAAAGGACTGTGGCTCTTTGACTCCCTTCAAGGCTCCTGTCCTTTTGTGGACCCATACAAGGATTTGCATGAACAAATGGAATGTGGAAGCCTCTCTTCCATAATTTTCCCTGATATTAAAAGTAACACACACCCACATGCAGCTGCCTCTGCAGAATCAACACTCTTTGCAAACCATGACCTTTGGTGATCCCTCCCATAGAGCCACAGAGTTAAAAAGTACACTCCCTCCATAATGCAGTCTCACCCTAGGATCAGCCCCCCTGACAGATAACCCTTGGGATTAGGGTCCTGTGTTTCTCCTGGACACTTTCTGGACTCATACTCACCTAAGAGTACGCACACTCTCTCACAAAACCCTCTCTCTGCTACCTGGATCCCCAAGGTCCCTTGCCAACCACTCAGGAGGATCCACATCCTCCCTTGACGACCTAACCCCGAGGTCACAGCCCCACCACACAAACACACAAGGAACCCTTCTAGTAGTAGGGCCCCGTTCCAGTAACCTGCCCTCTCGGGCCCAAGACAGCTATGCTGCAGAAGCCTTCCCCGCTCAAATGCCTCCACATACCTGCCTCTTGCGCTGTCTGGCTCCGCTCCGCCATTTTTGTTGTCCCTCCACCTCCAGGTCCACGCGAAGACCAAGGGCCGGGGGGCTAGCAAGCGGTGAGATCAGCTGGCTGGCAAGAGCTCCTTCAAGAAGACGCGGCGCGACGGTTGCCAGGGCAACGAGCGGCCAACGCGCAGACTGCGGGCGCGTGGCAGTTAAGAGGGGTGGGCGTGTAAGTCCCGAGGCTCCGACCCCGCGGTGCTAACCCCCACCACCACCACCACCCTCACCCTCTTCCAGGGCCAGGCGCCTGCGGGGCTGAAACTCCAGCGCGCTTCTCAACCCCCTCCCTGCCACCCGCAACGGAGTCACCGCGTCCTGGCAACTGAGCATGCTCGGCCGCCTCCGGGCCGTGGGGACCGCGTCTGTTGGGATAGCATTTTCCTGCTGCCGCCTGGAGTCCTCGTGCTGACCCAGGAGCCTGGGTGCACTGAGTTTTCTGTGGCTGGTGTCACTTGTGTGACATAAAACAGGTTTCTTGATTTCTCTTAATCTGAATTATGGATTTCTCACCGCTTCGCTCCTTTACGTACCTAGCCCTCCACGAGGTGCTGGATGATTAATAACCGTAACTGAAGCACATTAGGAATTAATGTCTGCCCACTCCACCCTAAGCACATGAGAGGCCCAATGATTCGGCTCCTGGGGCCCTCTCCAGCCTCACCAGCCCACAACTAAAAAAAAAAAAAAAAAAGCTTCTACCTAAATTTTGGGGGGGGGGGGAACGGTGGAGTCTTGCTCGTAATATGTAAAAGATTTGTGATTTTAACTATTTCTAATTGTTCCGTTAAATTTAGTGACACATTACATTCACTATGTTGTGTAACCATTATTCGTTTTTAAAAAAATTTATTATTTTTGTGTGTGTACCGTCAAATTGGATCTGACTGGTACAAGAGGAGATTGTCCTTCTCCAGCAGAGGATCTGGTGGATTTGAATCCTTACTTCTGGGATTGCAGTGCAGTTTCTTGCCATTAAGCCACCAGAGCTCCCAGGTAGACAGTCTTCTTGTTCTCAAAATGTTTTATCACCCCAAACAGAAACTCAGTAGAAAGGATTTTCATTTGTTGAGTGAGTAGTTCGCGGGATACCTAAAATGGCTTTTGCCACATTTATACTCTTAAGACCAATGTGGAACCAAGACCTTTGCTGATAAGCTCTCTGCTCCTACAGTCCCCAGTGTACCAGTTTATCCCAACATTCTCAATATTTTCTGCATTACTGAGTTTGGTCTTCCTCACTTGATTGAGAACTCTGCCTAGGGTCAGTCTCTTCATCTTTGTATACTTCCTAATACAGGATGATGTTTGAAATTAAGTAGGAGTTCAATACATTTTAGTGGAATAAATAACATTTTTTAATTCCACTGCTCTACATTCCTACCAATTTCAGTGATCCGTAACTTATAAGTATCATGTTGAGGCACATTTCACATGATAGACTTCGCCTTGAGGAGCTTACAGAGAAAGGCATAAAGAGAATTACTTGGATAGAGAGAAACTAGTGTTCAAAGTGCTATAAAAAGGATAGAGATGGACCACCAAATTGTGTAGAGAAAGTGTTAGATAGAAAGACAGCTGAGAGAGAAAGAAAAAGAAACTGGTCCCAACTAATGAACAGGTTTTTAGTACAATTGAATAAAAGGTCTTTAATAAATAGACCTGAGAGGAAGATCAGAATGGCTTGCAGGCAGACAAAGACAGTTTCCTTTTAAATGGACTATTAAGAAGGCTGGGAAGGGATGGTAGTTTGCACAGGAAGTTGAGGGCAGGTGTCTTGCCAGGGTATAATCAGGCCCTGGCAATTGGGGGTTGGAGGTCCTTATCAGGATATGGTCAAGCCTGGGGCTAGGTTTTTTCTGTAAACTAGTGACAATGACTGTATATTTTTCCTTCAGGAAGAAGGGGCTGTAAATCACTGGACTTCACAAACTGGTACACACCATAACTGAATTCTGAACAGTGCATAGAAGTCAGACAAAGGAGTGAAAGGACATCCTGGGCAAGAAGAACAGCATGAACCAAGGCACTAAAGTGTGAGTAATCACAGATCAAACTTCCAAGAAACCCAGTGTAGTCAAAGTTTTGCCATGTACTTGAGAGGTGCCTTAATTTGGGTTCCCCAAAGCAGACCTGAAGTAAGGACTTGAGGACTTGGCTGCTGGCAATTTGTTTAGAAAGGAACCTCAGGAAACAAGTAGGATGGAAAGAATAGGGGATAGTCAAAGGGGAAAAAAAAGTGTCACTGAGTTGATTGCTTCAGTTGAATGCTTAAACTCTCTAGAAACTTTCTTGGGAGTAAGGGGAGGTGGGGAGAATCCTGTGGCCTGATAAGGCTGGAGAGGGCCCCAGGAACCAAATCATTGGGCCTCTCATTGTGCTTCACCCTCCCCAGGACAAACCTGTTCATTTTCTTAGCAATACTCTGGTATTGCAGTCCATAGCAAGTTAAGCTGCTAATTCGAAGGCTGCAAATCTCTGGGAGTTCAAATCCACAAGAAGCTCATTGGGAGAAAATTAAAAATCTATTCTCATTATGACTTACAAGTTTAGAAACCCAGAGAGTGTTTCAGTGAGATGGAACCGACCTTACATCTGCTTTGCTGGAGAGGGATGGGCAGTCTTCTCCCATACAATTAACTGCCTCTGAAAACCTGATCAAGGATCAGCTATGAGTCTGTTCCGTCTTGACAATACACAACAACTACAGCAATGGTTTGCATTTTTGTATTTACAGGGCTTAGTAATAAGAACTACTTTGTAAGTGACATAAAAATATTATTACTGCATTATTATAATAAAGATGTTTCTGTGTATCTAGTACTTCTTCAATGCTTTTCAAAATATGGTATATTTAAAAGTGCACTGTATACTATAAACTCTGACAAATATTTGACTAATATTTAATGTGAGCCATACCTAACTGTTCCAACTTACTTACAAATTTGACTTAAATGTAGACTTAGGAATGAAACTGACTCATAATGTAAACACTGTCTTCACAAAAAATACCGTGTTCACAAAAAGTCCAAATCATATAAGGTCCTCTTTTACAGAACATTTTATGGACATGAAGGACATAGAACTATGAAAGAAATATTTGGTAGAAATATTCTTCACATTTGAGCAGTTTATAATTACTAAGTCAGGCTCATGTAACCATCAAGATGAAATTACACAAGCTGTCACCAATCAACATAGATAAATTGTAGTTAATGCAACAAGAACAACAACATAGATAAATTGTAGTTAATGCAACAAGAACAACAACATAGATAAATTGTAGTAATGGGTAAAGGCTGTGAGGACTGTGGGAATTTCAGTCTACAAGGGGTCATTGAGGGGTGAGAATCATAAGGGAACTTCACTAAGTATGGGAAGAAGGGGGGAAAGGAGTTTGAAGATATAGGTTTCATTAAAACTCTGACACTTCATTCTTTTCAAAATCTTGAGCAAACCATCTAAATTCAGACCATGAGTCAAAACAACCTCAAGGATAACAACTTATGGTTTTCATTTCATGTTTTCATTTCAAATCAAGCTAAGCCAAGCCCTGTCTATGATGAAGAATTTTGGGTTTTCTTTTCTTAAAAAATGAATCTTATGGTTTAGAGATTTCTGGTGATGAAATCACTGCTAACTCAAAGTTGCATAACCATATCAATTGAAACCTGCCATTGGCTCCATGGGAGAAAGGCAAGCAATATCTTCCCATGGGATTTAGCATCTCATCAACCCAGTCATCTATGAATTTATTCCCACTTACAACAGTGAGGTACAGTATGTTGAGAAAAATTCACTTAAATCACTATTCTTCTAATTACTCTTCAGAGCCAGGCTCTGTGCAGTGGCTGAAGAGCAATATATAATAGAATATATCACTGCCTGGGTTTCTTGGAGAATTCCTAGTGGTCCCAAAGGCTTACACATTTGGCTACCACAAAAAGATAAGTAGTTTAAATCACTTCAGAGGTGCCTTGGAAGAAAAATTTGATATTCTACTTTTAAAAAAGAAACTAAAAACCATGTGGACCATTACTCAGAACAGGCTCAACAAAAAGTTGGTTAAGGTGTAAGGAGCTCACAACAGAAAATGCAAAAGAGATCTTATCAGTATTAAAATCTAACATCATCAGTATTCTAATAGAAGAAAGCATAGAAGGTTATAGAAGCTTAGAGGAAGGGCATTCTGGGAATAGCAGGCTATTCTTCAAGGGCAAATGAGCAAAACAAAATAAAAAGGTGATACTGGAAGGAAAGATGATTCAAGCAATGGGAAAAGCATAAGCAAAAATATAGGATGAGGTGATGAGAAGACGAGAGGCTGCATCAATAGGTAGGGAAAGATTTTTAAAGGAAAATGTAAACAGGTGACTAAATCCAATAAACATTAACAGACATTAAGCAGTTCAAGAATCTAGTAGAAGGGGTTGTGTAACCATGAAAATCAGGGTACTGTGCCAGTAAATAATTTAGAAAAGTATATGGACAAATAGACTCTCTTCAAATGGTAATCCAAAATTTCAACAAATACTGGACTATTCAATATTTTCTTTTTAAATATAAATTTATGTGTTATTGTTATTATATGCCATCAAGTCGCCTACGACTCATAGCGACCCTATGTACAACAGTCCTAAACCCTGCTCTATGCCAGGCTTATTGTCTCTCACACACCTACCCCAAATACCGTAGTTACTGAATCAATCCATCTCTTCGAGGGTCTTCCTCTCCTGTGCTGTTTCTCCACCCTCCTAAGCATGATGTCCCTCTCCAAGGACTGGTTCCTCCTTGTAACATGTCCAAAGCATGTCAGACAAAGCTTCAGAATCCTTGCCTCCAAGGAGCAGCCCAGTTTCTCCCTCTCCAGGATGAACCTGTTTGTTCTCTTAGCAGTCCATGATATATTCAGTACTCTTCTCCAGCACCACAACTCAAAGGCATCAATTCTTTTTCTGTCATCCCTAGTCACTGTCCAGCTTTCTTTGAAAGTAATTGCAAAGACTATGTACTGAAGGGCACCTTAAGTGGCATCTTAGTCTCCACACTAACAATGTTGCTCTTCAGTACTTTGCAGAGGTCTCTAACAGCAGACTTCCCCAGTGCAATTCATCCGTTAATTTCCTGGCTGCTGGCACCAAGAGTGTTGTGGAGCCAAGCAAACTAAAGCTGTTATCAATCTCAATCTCTTCACCATCTATCATGATGCTCCTAATCAGCCCAGGGGGTGAGAATCTCTGTTTTGGGCTCTGTTGGGCTTCAATCCATATTGAAGGCTGCAGTCCTTGGCCTTCTACAGCAAGTGCTTAAGGTCCTCTTCAGTTTCAGCAAGGAGGGTTGTGTCACCTGCATAACGCAGATTGTCAATTAGAGCCCAGCAACCTGGATAATCTGTTCTGAATGTAGATTGGAAAGGTATGGATATAGGACATAACTCTGGTGTATATCCTTCCCAATTTTGAACCATATAGTGTTTCCTTGCTGTGTTCTGATGATTGCCTCCTGGTCCAAGTGTAGATTTCACATAAGCATAATCAAGTGTTCTGAGATTCTCATTTCACCTGATAGTATGCATAGAAATCAGATCGATTACATCTCTGGGGAAAAAAATCACTAGAGAAACTAAGTATCAGCTGTGAAAACTAGACCAGGTACTGATTGTGGATCAGATCACCAACTACTCACATGCAAGTTCAAGCTGAAGCTAAAGAAAATGAAATCAAATCTACAAGAACCAAAATTTCACCTTGAGTCTATCCCACCATCTCAGGAACAGGTTTGAGGTCTTGAACATTAATGAGCGAAGACAAGATGAACTGTAGGAAGACATCAAGAATATCATCCATAGATCCAAGATGGCAGTGGAGGCAAAGACAGTATGGTGAGCTGCGGAAGCAGCAAACCACTTAAAGCAGGGCCATTATGGCCTTCCACAGACTTTGGCTTATTGATAACTGAACACTTAAGGAGTTGAAGACTGGCCCTCAGTGAAGATCGAGGCTCAACAACAGGAATTCAAGGATTCTCAAGGAGAAATGGGTGAGTCTCGTGGCTCCCAACCCCCCTCTGCAGAGCCCGCACCACTCCGCACAGCCCCTGCAGCTCCATGAGGCTTTGACAGCCAGAACAAATGGATTCCCTCACCCAGGATGGATGCTGGGCACTGGCCCTCCTCAAGACTGGTACCACACTGCGCAAGGTGGACTTGTTCTGGAGAGAATTCTTGGAGCCAGAATGGCGGCTGCGGGGAAGCGGGCGACCACCAGCCACCCACACAAGAGGGGCTGCATGCACACCGAGTGCCCGTGCGGCGGGGTGGGGTGGCACGCCCCCAGCTGCCGCTCGTGCTGGGGGGGGGGCATGTTTGCTGGCCGCCTGTGTAGGAGGTGGGGGATGGGATGCATGCCCGCCATCTGCAGGTTTGGGTTTCCTTGGACAGACCAAAGAAGACAATTACCTATAGAATGGATTGCTGAAAGTCACTGTGAGTCTGATGACCTTAACAGTGGCAGCAAGTACAAGAGAACCGACATCCTAAATGCACCACATATTTTGTTCTGCTGAATGCTTCTGCCAAAAGATTGTTAGACCTGGGGGGAGTCTGTTCACAATTCTCAGGTTCCCTTTATCATATATAAAGGCGGAGGCAGTGACACCTACTTCAAAATATAGTATGACCACCTATGGGGGGGGTGGGGGTAAAAGTGGCAGTGCTGGAATTGGAAACACTACCAGTGACCACAGAGTCCTCAGTCAGGCGAGGGGACCAGACTGGGGTAGGGGCAATTGGAGGGGGAGTATACCAGCCAGCTCCTGGGGGTGTTGCCCTGCTTGGGATGGGCTGTTCCCGGCCCCCGGCTCGGGGCGAGCCATTGCGGCCCTCTGCCCAGGGCAGGCTGCCCTCGGCCCCCGGCTTGGGGCGAGCCGTTGCTGCCCTCGGCCCCCAGCTCGGGGTGAGCTGTCGCGGCCCTCCGCCCAGGGCGGGCTGCCCTCGGCCCCCGGCTTGGGGCGAGCCGTCGTGGCCCTCAGGGTGAGCTCCTCAGTCCCCAGATTGTGCCATCTGACCCCTGAGTGGGGAAGGGAGAAAAAAAAAAAGAAAGAATGCCTAGGGTATCCAGAGAATGTTACCTAGGCCACCTTCTGCCACCCTCCCCGCCCCCCCAGTAAACCTGAAAGCAACACCCTCAAAGCCCTTCTATTTGTAACTCACAAGTTTGTTCTCTCTAGGTTTGCTCCCTTTCCTATAGGTAACCTTAACACTGAATTTTACTCCAGAATTGACCCTCAACCCAGTGCCAGTGACAAAAAGGAAATAAAACTGACAGCTAAGGAAGCAAAGGAGGATGGAGCCTCTAGGTTCAACCAGCCAGACCCACTGGACCCACCTGGGAAAACACTTTGCAGTCCAGAGGCGAGCAAATGACAGGGAAAATATCTTCTAACAGAGCAAGAAGGCAAGCAGCTTTAACCCAAGACCACCAGTAAGGTGATAAAGCGTCCTCCCTTCCCCCCTTTACATCTACGCCCCTGTTCAGCATGAAGAAGCCAGAGAGTCGGCATCCAATTCCCAAATCAATAAGACAGTTGGTTTAATTACCATTGGAAAATGCTTGTCATTCCTCTGTAGCATCTGGTCCCCACTGGACCCTCACCATTTCCTTCACCTGCTCCCCCCATCAACCAAACTGTGCGGCTCTGCAGCTGCATCCTGGCCCATCCTCACCCTTCTGCCCCCAACCCTCACCTCCTTGTACCCCCAATATGTTTTTCCCAATTAAAAAATAATAATGATAAAAAAGAATACCATCCAGGAAGAATGCAGGGGGTCATTACAAAGACAGAGAAGGAAGAAAAGACTAAGGTGGATGTCAGAAGAGACTCTAAATATTGCCTTAGAATGCCAAGAAGCCAAAGTAAAGGGAAGAAATCAAGATATTAAGGAGCTGAACAGAAGCCTTCAAAGGGAAGCACAGGAAGACGAATTAAAGTATTATAATGAAGTGTGCAAAAGAGCTAGAGTCAGAAAATCAAAAGGGCTGAACTCGCTCAGCATTTCTTAAACTGAAGGAACTGAACAACAAACTCAAGCCTCAGTTTTAGTACTTAAGGATGCTTTGGGAAGAATATTAAATAATCCAGGAAATATTAAAGAAGATGGAAAGAATATAAAGTCATTGTACCAAAAGGAATTGGCAGACACAGAAGGATTTAATGAAACAAAGTATGAGCATGAGCCTGTGGTGATGAGGAAGAATTTCATGCTTCTCTGAAAAAATTGGGAAAGACAAGACCCCAGACATTGACGGCATACCAATTGGAATTTTTCAACAAACCATCTTGGATGTGCTCACCAAGTTGTGCTAAGAAATCTGTAGGACAACCACCTGGCCAGTTGACTGGAAGAGATCTATATTTGCTCCCATTTCTAAGAAATGTTACCCAACAGAGTGTGGAAAGGCTGGATTTAGAAGAGGCCTTGGTACTAGGGATATTATAACTAATGTTTGATTTATCTTGGCTGAAAGCAGGGAATACCAGAGGAATGTCTATCTGTGTGATTGTGTAAAGACATTTGACTGTGTGGATCACAACAAATTGTGGGTAACTCTGAGAAATTTTGAGCACATTTTTAAAATTAATTATATAGTTGACTAGGAGCTCTGGTGACCTAGTAGCAAGTATTTCCAACTAGGAGGCACAAAGTTCAAAGCCACAAGATGCTCCATGGGAGAAAAATGAGCAATCATGTAATTTACAGTCTCTGAAAACCCACTGGACAGTCCACTATGAGTCCGTTCTAACATAAGAGCACATAGAAACAAGGCATATTTCAGTATCTCCCAGTGGTTAATGGCTAATGTGTTAAATAGCATAGGTATAAAACATGTCCATTACAGTAGAAAGTCCTACTGAACAATTTTGGTAGAAAATTGTCACCTAAGCAAAAAAGTGGAATAACTGGAAAAATTAGCTCTGACTGGACTAGGTTCTCCTGCATGTCAGCTCCTCCTCAGGAAACAGTTTAAGAAACAGAGTGGGCTTCTTCACACTTTCTAGAGTCCTCAGAGATTTCCTTTTTTGTTGTGTGAAATAGAACAGCAGGGGGAATGAGATGGCAATGTCCCCTGCTTGGACTCCTGGGAGTTTATTTCCCCAAGCTTCCATTCACTGAGTGTCCCTGGGAAGGCTGCCTTCCCAAGGGACTTCCCACAGTATCTGTCTCCACAGACACCTCACACACCCATGCATGCCAGAGTCATGGCACTTTTCTTTAAATAAAATATACTCTGCAGGATCTACTACTCCTTTTGGAAACATTTACTAAAATTACACTCTATGTGTGCCTGGAACTTAGTTAAATGCTATGTAGAATGAGAGAAACTTTCAAGTTATAATCATGTTTCTTATATAACTGCCTCATGTAGTTTTCAAAGTAATCCTGTGTAAAGAGGGTGGGTGATGGTGTCTCACCTTAAGACTGAAGAGACTCCATTCACATCTCCAACTCAAAACAGAATCCTGTGAGATCAGACATGTGCCATGTTTCCACACTGACTTCTATACATACTAACATCAATAGCCCTTCTTAACGCTCTCTCTGTTCCATGACTATATCTCCTAATATGTTGCAGTGGCCACACAGAACTCATAAACTATAGGGGATTTATAAGAGAAGATAATATATTGCAATTCAGGGAAGAAACAGAACACATTTCTTCACTCAGGACATCATTTCAGGTAGGCTTACAAGGCCCAAGCCAGTGTTACATAGTTCTTTTAGTCATGCAAATTATGACCTGTCACTTCTGCATTTCAGTAAACCTAGGCAAACTCTGGCTTCCTGGGGTGGCAATTCCAGTTCACTGCTTTCTCACTGAGGCCTCAGCTTGTCCACTGCTTCTGTTTCTGTTTCTACATCTGCTGCTGCTACTTTTGCTCTGGTTGGTCCTTATCAGTTTCTCAAAGTAGTCTCTGACCTAAATTGACACACTGCACTCTTCTTTCTTGATGCAAGTGAGACTCCCATTTTCTGCCAGTGAATCTGTTAAATTTAAGCCTATGGGGTAGGTAAAACGAACCAAATTCCTCCTTTGCAGTCTGCATAGCTTAGTTGTGTGTTTCTAGCCCTAGAGTGCTATTTACTTCAATTCACATAACAAATGTGAATAGTCAATGGTGTCTTAGTAGAAAGAAACTGCCCTACCAATCCAAAATTGTGCCATTTGAGTCTATCAGTTGCTCTGTGGAAGAAAGTTGGACAGCCATCTCCCATGAAAACCCACTGGAGGGTCAGTTTGAGTAGGTTCCAATTCAATGCTACTCACCAACAACCACAATCCAGCCTATAATAAACATTATGATAGATGGAGAAAAGATTGCAGCTGTAAAATTTTAGCTTTATAATATCCAAAATCAAAATGCGTATAGCAGCAGTTGAGAAATCAAAAGATATATTGCAATGGACAAAACTGTTGTCAAGAACCTTTATAAAGTAATAAAGAATTAAATTAAAGAACACCTACAGTACCCTAGTGGTAGGAAATTTTTACACTACAGTCCCAAAGACACACGGTTCAAATTCATCAGCTGCTCAGCCAGAGGATAAGCAATCTCCTCCCATGCAATTAATTGCCTTAGGAAATCAACAGTAACTATTGTTATTACTGTTGTTAGGTTCCACTAGGCAAGTACAACTCATAGCAAACTATGAACAACAGATCGGAATCCTGTCCTATTGTGTGACATTTTCACCCTCTCTGACAAACTTGAGCTAATGGTTGCAATCGCTGTGTCAATCCACCTATTTGAGGGTCCTCCTCCCCTTCATTGACCGTATTTCCAAGCATGAAGTCCAGTTTCAAGAAATGATGTTGTTATTGTTAAGTGCCTTCAAGTTGCATACTACTCATAATGACCTTATGAGCAAAAGACCTGAACCTTATCTTATCCTGTGCCATCCTCATCAACTCTGACACACTTAAGTTCATTGCTATAGTCATTGTATCAATCAATCTCATTGGAAGACTTCCTTTTGTTGATGATGTGCCATTAAAAGGAATAGTCTCTCTTAGCAACATGTCCAAAGTATAAAAAACAAAGCTTCACCATATTTTCCTCCAATGAGCACTCTGACTGCACGTTTTCTAAGACATATCTATTCATTCTTTTGTTAGTTCACTGGACGATTATTAAGTAATCCTCTCCAACACCACAGATCAAAGGCATCAATTCTCCTTCTGTCATCATTTTTCATTGTTCAAATAGCATAATAAATAATTGAAAAGACCATAGCCTGAATCTGGTGCACTTTAGTTTTCAAACAAATATTGTTCCTCAGTAATTTGGAGAGGTCCCTGGATGCACACTTTCTTTTTTTTAACAACAACAGAAAAATGCTTTTTTAAACATTTTTTTAATTTCCATTCATTCATTGTTGCACTTTTCTCCCTGCCCAACCTCCCCTCTATTTCACTCTTCTCTTTGAAAAGTAAAAGAAAAATTCTTTCACTATTATACAATCCCTTCCCCCAAGTCCACTCCACTATGCAGCCTTCGTTCCGGACTCCTATCATGACAATAATACCTAGTCAGATAGCCATTTTAAACAGTTCTCCTCCTCATCTGTTTCAATGCAGCATATATCATTTATCCCATCTCTCTCAGTCTCCCCGCAACTCCAATGTCGGTCCCGTTTTACAATAGTGGCACTATGAATGCACACTTTCCCAATGCAATACATCTCCTCAAGCAACTGCTGGTACCAAGGATATTGATTATAGATCCAAATAAAATGAAGTAATTGACAGTTTCAATCTTTTTGTCATCTATCAGAAAGCTGTAAATGACTAGAGATGCTAGAAGAATTGTTGCCTTTGAGCTGTGGTGCTGGAGAAGAGCACTGAATATACCATGGACTGCTAAGAGAACAAACAAGTTCACCCTTGAGAGGATGAAACTAGGCTGGTCCTTGGAAACAGGGATTCTGAAGCTCTGTCTAACATACTTTGGGCAAAGATGGATGTTTTGGAGAGTGGAGGGACAGTACAGGAGAGAAAGACCCTCTATGACATGGATTGACTTGGTGACTGGGGTAATAGGGGTAGGTATGCCAGAGACGATAAGGTTGGCTCAGGATAGAACAGGGTTCATACCTATTGTATATATGGTTGCTATGAGTTGCAGGCAACTTGACAGCACTTAACAGCAGCAACAACAATCATAATGTCTATCAGTCTAATCAGTTTTCTTAATGTTAAGACATAATCCAAATTGAAGGCTGTAGTCTTTGATATTTTTCAGTAAGCACTTCAAGTCCTCCTCACTTTGACCAAGCAAGGTTGTCTCATCTGAACAACGCAGGTTATTAATGAGTCTGCATTCCATCCTGATACCATATTCTTCTCATAGAGTACAGGTTCTCAGATTTGCTCAGCATACAGATTGTATAGGTATGGAGAAATAATAGAACCTTGTGACACATCTTTCTTAATTTTAAACCATATAGTATTTTCTCACTCCGAATATGAGCATATGAGCATAATTTAGTGTTCTGGATTTCTATTCTTATTCCTTCATCTCCCTTCCCCCCCATCCTTCTTAATGTTAGCCATAGTTTCTTATGAAACACATTCAAGTGCCTTTGCCTAGTCATTAAAATAGACCCTGTTGTTTTGGACAGTTATTGCAGATAAGTTAGGGATAATTAACAATAATATTTACTTTTCTAACAATAACATTGGTAATAGGGGTAGGTATGCCAGAGACGATAAGGTTGGCTCAGGATAGAACAGGGTTCATACCTATTGTATATATGGTTGCTATGAGTTGCAGGCAACTTGACAGCACTTAACAGCAGCAACAACAATCATAACATTGTGTTTTCTGAACCATAGGGGGGTATGTGTGTATTCTTTTATATCTTCTTTAATTTTTTAATTGTGATATGAATTAAAGTTCAGAAAGAAATGAGTTATCATTTACTCCTTTATGTAGATTATCTCCCTTTCATCTTTCAATCCGTAAGGCATATCCAAATAGACATTCTTCAGGCATTCTCTACTTTCAAAAAGATTTATCTGACATCAGCAATGATATTCTGGATGCCACAGTCTCTTCTAAACTTAGTTTGAACTTCTGGCAGTTCTCTGTCAATGTACAGTTCTCTGTCTTTTTTTTTTTTTTGGTCTTCAGCAAAATTTTGCATGTGATAACATTGATACTGTTTGATATTTTCCACTTTATGTTGGACCACTTTTTGTTGAATGGGAAAAAATATGGATCTCTTTCTGTCACTTGGCCAAGCAGGTTTCCTCCAAATTTCCTGGCATAGACTTCTGAATACAGCCAAGGCTGCATGGATGAGTTGAAACATGTCAGTTGGCTCATAGATTTGTGGGGCCTTATTTTTGCCAATGTCTTCAGTGCAGCATGAACTTCTTCTTTTATTACCATTGGGTCTTGTTTGAATAATACTTCCTGAGATATTTCAGTGTTGACCAGTGCTTTTTTGGTACAACTCTGTGGATTCCTTCCATCTCCTTTTAATGCTTCCTGCATCATTCAAAATTTTCCTCCTATCATCTATCAGTATTGAAAATTGAGGTTTGAATTTGTTTTTCAATTCTTTCAACTTAAGAAGTGCAAAGTGAGTTCTCTCCTTTTTATTCTTCCACTCCAGCTCTCTGAACATTTTGTTATTATACTTTGTCTTAAGCTGCCCTTTGAAATCTTCTGTTTAGCTCTCATACTTTAGTATCTCTTCCCTTTGTTTTGTTTTCTTAACATTTCAGTGTAATTTTCAGTCTCTTCTGACATACACTCTGGGTTTGTTTGGTTTGTTTGTTTGTTTTTATTATTTCCTGTCTTTGTAATGATACTGCCTGGTGGTGTTGTTTTTCTTGTTGTTGCTGGGTGCTGTTGAGTCCAGTACAACTCATAGCAACCCAATGAACAAAAGATCTGAACCCTATTCTATCCTGCGCTATTCTAACACTTGCTAACACACAAGAGCCCCTTGTGGCAGTCACCATGTCAATCCGCCTAGCTGAGGGTCTTCTTATCCTTCACCAACCCTCCACCCTTTCCAGCATCATGTCCTTCTCCAAGGCATATCGCTTTCTAGCAACACACCCAAACTAGGTGAGGCAAAGCCTCATCATAAAGAGCACCATAGCTGCACCCTGTCTAAGACATATCTGTTGTTCTCTTGGCCATCCATGTGCCAAGCTCTTCTGCAACATCACAGCTCAAAGGTGTCATTTCTTTTTCTGTCATCCTTATTAATTGTCCAGCTGTCAGAGCATAGCCTGAATCAGATGCACCTTTGTCCTCAAACTGACATCATTACACCTCAATAATCTACAGAGGTCCCTAACTGCAGATTTTCATATTGCAATGTGTGTCCTTATTTCCTGACTGCTGATACCAAGGTTCTTAATTGTGGATCTAAGCAAGGGGAAGCTATTGACAGTTGCCATTTCTTCTCCATCCATCATGACGTTGCCTATTGGTCCAGTGTAAGAATCTTTGTTTTCTTGATATTGAGATACCGAAGCCTGCATTCCTTGATCTTCTGCAACAAGTTCTTCAAGTCCTCCTCACTTTCAGCAAGCAAGGTTGTGTCATCTGTAAAACTCAGGTTATTGGTGAGTCACTACCTATTGTTGTTGTTAAGTGCTATCAAGTCACAGGCAACTCATCGCGACCCTATGAAGGAGAGTCCTCGACGCTTGGGTGCCTTTCTTCCTCTCTCCAGGTTCATAGGGTTTACTGAGGCAAGCTATTACGGAAGTGGATGCCACTCCTCCTTCCACGCTTGTTTTCATCGGGGAGCTCCACCCCACTCTCTGTCCATATTGGGTGACCAGCCATTAACACATTTGACACATCAATGTCACAGTGTTCAGCCTCACAGCAACTACAAGTGACTGCTACAGCAACTTGTACACCAGGGCTATACAACCTAGAGGAATGTCTGAACAAAAACCGAGACAGGCCCCAGACCCCCATTCATCTGGCAAGTCCACTCTGCCAACCCCCTCATGGGCCCCAAAGAAACACCACACATGCTCGGAATCCTCAAACCTACCACACCTCCAGAAGCCAGAGACCAGATTCAGCTGGCATTAAATATCCCAAGACCCTAGGTGGGCTTGACCTTTCAGTGTCTTAGCAGCCCAGCACGCCCAATTGCTGGGAAGATCCCTGCCCCAGAATCCCATTCATCTGGCAAGTCTACTCTGCCCAACCCCCTCATGGGCCCCAAAGAACTACAACATGTGCTCGGAGTCCTCAAACTTATGGCGCCTCCAGAAGCCAGAGACCAGATTCAGCTAACATTAAATATCCCTCACTACCTATTACAGATATGCAAATCAAAACAATGTAATGTCATCTCTTCACAGAAGCAATAGTGAAGTTCAAAAAGACAGCAAACAACAAATTCGGGTGAAGAGCTGGAAAGGTTGGAATTCTCATCTGTTTTTAGTGGATTGCAAAAGGATTCAACCATGATGGAATGCAGTTAGTCTTAATGCTTCCTCAAAAGGTTGAAAATACAAATACTATTTGATTCCAATTTAGCTATTCCACTACTGGGAATACATGCTAAAGAATTCAGGGTTACAAAACAAATAGATGTATGCACATGCATGTTTATTGCTACATTATGCAAAATAGCAAAAAGACAGAAGTAATCCAAGATCCTATCAACAAAACAATGGATAAAGAAATTGGAACCTTCATATAATGGAATATTATGAAGAACAATGAAGAATTTGTGGAACACTACACTACATGAATGAATCTAGAGAACATTATGCTGAGTGAAAAATTTAGTCACAATTGGCAAATATAGTGTAAGGTTACTGTTATAAAAATAGGAGGCTTTGAGCACCACAACAAGATGAAGATAAATAATCCAATTGAAAAATGGGCACAGGATTTGAACAGACACTTTGCCGAAGAAGACATTCAGATGGCCAACAAGCACATGAAGAAATGTTCAAAATCCCTAGCTCTAATAAGAGAGATGCAAATCAAGACAACTATGAGATATCATCTCACCCCAGGAAGAATTGTAAAATTTAACAGAACAGCAAGCAGCAAATGCTGGTGAGGTTGTGGAGAAACTGGAACTCTTATTCACTGTTGCTGGGAGTGTAAAATGGTGCAACCACTGTGGAAGGCAGTGTGGTGCTTT
>NW_006399755.1:4537405-4544536 GCF_000299155.1 Elephantulus edwardii
AATGGAAATCCAAAGTCTCTGTAAATTTTCATTGAAATTGATAATAAATTTTTTAAAAAAGGAAAACACAAAAACAAAAACAAAAAAAAAGAGTCTTAAAGAGATTTTTTTTTAAAATTAGGAGGCTTGGTAGGGTGTGGTGGAGAGATTAAGGAAACAATAGATTGATAATGCGCACTGCATTGGGATAACTGAAGGGAAGTCAACCTGAAATAAATGGACTATTAGATATTATGCATATTGCAATTGATGTTCTGGAACATGAAATGTATTGTGGATTAAAGGAGGAAGGGGAGAAAATCTACATGAAGGAGTGAATGTAAAACCAATTTCTTTCTAAACTTTCATTCAAATCGCAATAAAAAATAGAGATCTAAGTAAATGAAGATATATGCCATCTTCATTGTTAAAAATACTCAAAAGGACAGATATGTTGATTATCACCCAACTGACACACAGCAATTGTCCAAAATAACATTCATTAATCATATGGAGGTATTTAAGTGAAAGTAAATAAATTCAATGTAAATTTTTGTTCCTTGGTTATATTAGGCATATATCAAATTCTTATTAGTCACCTGCTGTTAGTAGCTACCCCACAAAACAATGGGATATAGAATGTTTCCATCACTGCAGAAAGTTTTATTAAACAATACTGAAATACATGTATCTAATGCAATGGTAATAAAAATCTGTCATTTTTTAAAAATTAAATAAATAACTCTAAAGTTTACCTGGTAATTCAAAGACTCTAGAAGAGTAAACAAATTTGAAAAATAACAAACTTGGAACTAATCTTCAAACTCATTGCTGTTGAGTCAAATCAGACTCAGAACAATGGCTTTAGATAAAGCAAGACTGCCCCACCAAAGGTGTAAATCTCTATGGGAGCAAACTAACTCATCTTTCTTCCATAGAGAAAGCTGATAGATCAAAATCATCAACCTTCTAGTTAGTAGCCCAACTCCTAACCCACAGTACTACCAAGGTTCCTTAAATGGTGGTGGTGGTTATTGTTATGTGTCGTTGAGTAAAATAAAACTCATAGTGATCCTATGAACAGCAGATCTGAACCCTGTCCTATCCTGCTCCATCTTCATCATCTTCAACATGCTCCAGTCCATTGCTCAAGTATTGAGCCCACTGTGTCAATCCATTTGGTTGAAAGTCTTCCTCTCTTTGACAGCCCTCCACCTTTATGCATGATGGCCCTTTCCAAGAAATAGACTCTCCTAACAACCTGTGACTTGTTAGAATGTGAGACAAAGTACGTAAGACACAACTTTATCATCCTTGCCTCTAAAGGAGCACTGACTGTACTTTCTCTAAGACATACCTCTTTGTTCTTTTGTCAGTCCAAGGAGTATTTAGTACTCTTCTCCAACATCACAACTCAAAGGTATTGATTCTTGTGTCATCCTTATTCATTGTCCAGCTCTCATATACAGCAAGTGATTAGAAAAGAGTGCTTCTTGGAGGCAAGAATGGCAAAGCTTTGTCTCTCCTACTGTGGGCATATGGCTAGGAGATGCTGTTCATTCAACATGGATAACATGCTTGGAAAGGGGGGGGAACATCGATAAAAGAGAGGAAGATCCCCAATGATATGGGTTGACCCAGTGATTGAATATTCCTTTAATTATGTTCATACAACAGCTTCTTGGTCTAAATATAGATTTGGTATAAATATAATTAAATGTTCCAGGATTCCCATTATTCTCAAGATTAGTCATAGCCAAATGACTTTGCATAGTCATTAAAACACAGGTAGACATTTAGGAATTCCTTGCTTTCAGCCAAGGTAAATATGATATGATATCCCTGGTGTCACAGCCTCTTCTAAACCCAGTCAGAACTTCTGGAAATTCTCTATGTATGGTTCTAGCCATTTTTAGATAATCATCTGCAATATTTTGCTTGTATATTATATTACTTATATTAATTAATAATTTCCACATTTTTTAGGATCACATTTCTTGGGAGTGGGAACCAATATGGCTCTCTTCCAATCAGTCAGCCTATTAAGTTTTCCAAGTTTCCTGACACAGACTAATGAGCACATCCAGGATTTCATCTGTTAGCTGAAACATGTCAATTGTTACCACATTGATTCCTGGGACCTTATCTTTTTGCCAATTCCTTCAATGCAGAGTGAACTTCTTTCCTCATCACCAGTGACTCTGTCATATGGTACTTTCTGAACTATTTTGTTGTTGTTGTTATGTGCCATCGAGTCACCTGCAACTCATAGTGACCCTATGTACAACAGCTCTAAAACATGTCCTATTTTGAGCCTGTCTCACTGACTGTGGCACACCTAACTCCATTGTCCTAATTACTGTGTCAATCCATCTCATCCTGGGTCTTCCTCTCCTGTGCTGTCCCTCCACTCTTCCAAGCATAATGTCCTTTTACAAGGACAGGTCCCTCCTAGCCATATGTCCAAAGTTTGTGAGACAAAGCTTCAGAATTCTTGCCTCCAAGGAGAAACTTGGTTTTATTCACTCCAAGACAGACCTATTTATTTTCCTAATAGACAATGTTGTGCTCAATACTCTTCTCTAGCACCACAGTTCAAAGGCCCCACTTCTTCTTCTGTCATCCTTAGTCATTGTCCAACTCTCTGATGCATAGCAAGTAATTATGAAGACCATGGGCTGGTTCAGGATCACCCTAGCCTCTAGAATGACATCATTGCTTTAGCACTTTGACAGTCCCTGACAGTAGACTTCCTAAATGAAATATTTTAGTATTGATCAACTATTTTTGTGCACTGTATTCCTTCTGTCTTCTTTATTGCTCTCTAGATCTGTCAAGACTTTTTCCATAGAGTCTCTCAATGCAACTCGAGGTTAGAATTTGTTTTACCGTTCTGTCAACTTGAGAAACACCAAGTGAGTTCTTCTGTTTTTATTCTCCAAATCCAGATCTTTGCACATTCCATTATAATACATTTTTTTTTGTCTTCTCAAGCTGCCTTTTGAAAATTTCTCTTCATGTCTTATACTTCAGCATCTTTACCTTTGTTTTGGCTTCTTGATATTACAGTACAATTTTCAGTCTCTTCTGTAATTATTATGATTATTTTTCTTTCTCCTCAGTCTTTGTAACTATCATTGCCTCCCTTCATGAATTATATCTTTGATGTCATTCCACAAGTCATCTGCCCTTCGATTACTAGTGTTTAATGTCTTCAACATATTCTAGAGATGATTTTTAAATTTAGATGTGATAGGCCCAAGGGCATATTTTGGTTCTTGCGGACTGATTTTCTTCAACTTTAATTTGTGCTTTCACAGTTAGCACCTGGCCTGATTTACACTGCTGATATTGCACTTCAATGATTCTTTCCACAGGAGTAGTCAATCTTATTGTTGTCATCCGGTGAAGCCCATGATTATAGATATCATTTGTGGGTTGCTTTTAAAAAAAAAAAATAAAAATTGCAACTTATAATGTTGTTGTTGTTGTTGTGTGCTGTTGAGTCATCTGCGGTTCATCGTGACCCTATGGACAACAGCTCTGAAGCCTGCCCTATCCTGAGCCAGTCTCACTGACTCTATACATCCTCCCCCACCCCCTCATTACCCCAGCTACTCTTCCTTTCCTGCACTGTCCCTTCACTGTTCTGAGCATGATGTCCTTCTCCAAGGACCAATCCCTCCTGGCCATATGCCCAAAATATGTGAGAGCTTCAAAATCCTTGCCTCCAGCTCTGTGTCCTCAGAGTTCTGAATTCTCTGCTCTGCATTTGATCACATGCCATTTAAGCTGGTCTTGGTTCAGATAAAAATCAGGGTTCCAAGGGAGTTCTGGTGGCCTAGTGGCAAAAAATAGTGCCGCAATCTTGAAGGCACGAGGTTTAAATCCACAGATGCTCCCCTGGAGAAGGAGGAGTAATCTCTTCCTGTGCTCACCGGATCTGATTTAACCACACAAGAAAGAAAAATAAAAAATTCAGGGTTCATTTTCTTAAGCAAAAGAAGAACAAGAAACATTCAGGCTTAACTATCCTTATAATTTAATTACTATATCTCCCCCATTTGTTTCTAATAGTTTTTCTCTTTATTAAAGACTAAGCTAGCTATAAGGTTTTCTTAATTTCTGGTTTCCTCCCATGTACTTGTAAGGTCTCACTCTCACTCTCCTCACCCTTCTCCTCTCTCTTCTTGCCCCCTCGTCCCCTCTCACCCTTGCTCTCCTTCCCTCACTCTGGCATACAGTCAGAACAGACTCATACCGGCCCTCCATTGGGTTTCCAAGCCTTGAACAGTGTGGAAGGAAATTGCCCATTTGTCTCCTGTAGACGCCCTGGTGGATTCAAACTGTCAGAGAGGAGCCACCTTTTAGGTTATCAGCACAATTCCCTGCAGACTAGATGCTCATGGATCTCTCTACTTATGAGATAGACATTATTTCCATTTTAAAAATGAGAAGACTGAGTACAGAGAAATTAAATAACATGTGCAAACTGAAAAGCCAGTGATTGACAAAGTTGTTTACATCCCAGGCAGCTTGTCTTTGAACTCCATACTCTTAATTATTGCAGTATACTGTCTTTCTACATTGTATATAGATTTTAATTGCAGATATCACTTGAATTGTAACTTATTTTCTTATGCCTATTTGCAACTATAAGGACATACCAAAGTAAAAACCAGCAAAACAAAATTTTAGTGTGAATGTATACACTAACCCACTGGATGATAAAATGGTTAAAAGAGACAAATGATCATAATAAAATGAGATAGAGAGGAAATTGTAATTCGGAGAAGGTACAGGAAGGGACTTTTGGGAAATTAGAAAACTTCAATATATCGATCTGGTTGAAGCTTACAAAGATATTTGCCTTAGATATATTAATTAAGCATTATATTTTTACATATAGTGACTCCTGCAATACACTGTAGTCTGTCAGAAACTGAGAATAGCACAGGATAAGACAGGGTTCAGAACTGTTGTTGAAAGGGTCACTATGAGTCGTATTTGACTCAGTAGCACCTAAAAGCAATAATAAGAAGCAGCACTAGATTTTTGCATAGAATTTTTTTATATATGATGTTTCATATTATTCTTCATTCATATTGTGTTTTGTACAATTGTTCATATGCATTATGTTTTACAAAATCAATCACCATTGGATCTTGCCAATCATTACCTAATCCTTTTAGGTCCTTAATAGATCCCTCCCATTTCCTTCACCCCCTCCCTCCACCAAACAAACTGTGCAACCCTGTGGTTTCACCCCTTCCCATCTTCACCTCTCTGCTCCCATTCTTTTCCCCTTTAAGTTCCCATGAATTTTTTACTAGTTATCCTTTACTAGTTATCGTTTATAGTAATGGTCTTATGCAGTATTTGTCCTTATAAGATGGAGTTAGTTCACTCAGCATAATGCTCTCCTGTCTCTCCTAAATTGTGTAGTATTTTACAAAATTCTTGCTCCTGAGTGCTACATTGAAATGGGGAAGAAGGATCAGCAGTTAGAAGACAAGGACTTGGTGACAGAAATAAAGCTGGAAATAGAATGATAGCATTTTGCACAATCAAAGACTTATTCATTGCAAATACACTTTATAAGAAACAAAAGTGCAGGCTATACATATGGGTTTCACCTGATGGCATGAGTAGCAGTCAGTTTGACTACATCTGTGGGAAGAACCACTGGAGAAACTCAATATCAGCTGTGAAAACTAGGCCAGATGCTCACTGTGGAACAGGCCACCAACTATTTATATGCAAGTTCAAGCTGAAACTGAGAAAAATGAAATCAAGTCCACAGGAGCCAAAATTTGACCTTGATTCTATCCCATATGAATTTCAAAACTATCTCAGGAACAGGTTTGAGGCCTTGGACATTAATGAGCAAATATCAGATGAGCTGTGGGAGGATATAAAAAATATCACCCAGGAAGAATTCAAAAGTTCATTACAAATACAGAGAAGGAAGAAAAGACCAAGATGGATGCCAGAATAAATTCTAAATAATGCACTGGAGCACTAAGAAGCCAAAGCAAAGGGAAGAAATCAAGATATTGAGTTGAACAGGTGATTCCAGAGGGTCATGCAGGAAGACAAAGTATTACAATGAAATGTGCAAGGATCTGGTATCAGAAAATGAGAAGGGCTTAACTTGCTCAGCATTTCTTAAGCTGAAGAAACTAAAGAACAAATTCAAACCTCAAGTTGCAATACTTAAGGATGCTTTGGAAAGAATATTAAATGATCCAGGAGGCATTAAAAGAAGATGAAAGTATATACAGAGTCACTGCACCAAAAGGAATTGGTGGACACAGAAGAACTTCATGAAACAACATATAAGCAAAAGCCTATGCTGATGAAGGAAGAAGTTCAAGCTGCTCTGAAAGAATTGGCAAAAACCAAGGCCCCAGGAATTGATGGCATAGAAATTGACATATGGCAACAAACAGCCGCTGCCCTGGATGTGCTCACCAAGTTGTGCCAAGAAATCTGGAGTACAACCACCTGGCTAACTGACTGGAAGAGATCTATATTTGTTCCTATTCCAAAGAAAGGTGATCTGACAGAGTGTGGAAATTGTCCAGGCTGGGTTTAGAAGGGGTCATGGTACTAGGGATATTGCAGCTGATGTTAGATGGATCTTAGCTGAAAGCAGAGAATACCCGAGGAATGTCTATCTGTATTTC
Source organism: Elephantulus edwardii (assembly GCF_000299155.1). Taxonomy (NCBI): domain Eukaryota; kingdom Metazoa; phylum Chordata; class Mammalia; order Macroscelidea; family Macroscelididae; genus Elephantulus; species Elephantulus edwardii. The sequence continues at coordinate 4,544,074 of NW_006399755.1, forward strand.
ATTGACTGTGCAAAGGCATTTGACTGTGTGGATCCTAACAAACTGTGGCTGACTCTGAGAAGAATGTGAATCCCAGAACACTTGATCATTCTAATGCGAAACCTATACTTGGACCAGTGGCAGTCGTCAGAACAGAGCAAGGGAACACTGCGTGGTTCAAAATTGGGAAGGGCGTAGGCCAGGGATGCATCCTATCTCCATACCTTTTCAACCTGTTTGCAGAAGAGATTATCCAGGAAGCTGGGCTCTATGAGGAGAAATGTGGGGTCAAGATTGGGGGAAGATCTATCAACAATCTGTGTTATGCAGATGACACTAGCCTGCTTGCTGAAACTGAAGACGACCTGACCTGAAGCACCTGCTGCAGAGGGTCAAGGACTGCAGCCTACAATATGGATTGAGGCTCAATGTCAAGAAGACAACTATTCTCACCACTGGACCAATTGGCAGCATCAGAATGGAT
>NW_006399755.1:4545111-4557132 GCF_000299155.1 Elephantulus edwardii
GACGGCACATAACAACAACGTCATTGATATTACATGCAAGCAAGATTCTGCTAAAGATTATCCAAAACTGACTGGAACAGCACATCAACAGAGAACTGCCTGAAGTGCAGGATGGATTTAGAAGAGGCCATGGAACAAGGGATATTATAGCTGATGTTAGATGGATATTGGCTGCGAGCAGAGAGTACCAGAGGAATACTGTGTTTCATTGACTATGCAAAGGCATTTGATTGTATGGATCACAACACACTGTGGCTGACTCTGAGAAGAATGGGAACCTCAGAAATCTTGATTGTGCTTATGTGAAACCTGTAAATGGACCAGGAGGCAGTTGTCAGAGCAGAGCAAGGGAACAAGTTCAAAATCAGGAAGGGTGTGCATCAAGAATATGTCCTATCTCCATATCTTTTCAATCTATATGCAGAATAGTTTATCCAGGAGGCTGAGCTCTATGAGCAGAAGTGTGGCATCATAGACTCATCAACAATCTGTTTTATGCAGATGTTTTAAGCAAACCCTGCTTGCTGAAACTGAGGAGGACCTGAAGCACTTGCTGCAGAAGGTCTAGGACTGCAGCAGCCTTCAATATGGATTGAAGCTAAACATTAAAAAAACAAGATTCTCACCTTTGGGCCAATTGGCAGCATCAGCATAGATGATGAAGAGATTGAGATTGTTGACAGCTTCAGTTTGCATGGCTCTACAATCAACACTCGTGGTACTAGCAGGAGAAAAATCAAAAGATAAATTGCATTGAGAAAGTCTTCTGTCAGAGATCTCTCCAAAGTACTGATGAGTAAAGATGTCTGGAAACTAAGGTGCACCTGATACAGGCCATGTTTTTTTCAATTACTTGCTATGCATCAGAGAGCTGGACAATGACTAGGGATGATAGAAGGAGAGTTAATGCCTTTGAGCTTTGGTGCTGGAGAAAAGTATTGAATACAACATGGACTGCTAGGAGAACAAACAAGTTCATCCTAAAGAGGGTGAAGTCAGCCTGCTCCTTGGAGGCAAGGACTTTGAAGTTTCGTCTGACATACTTTGAACAAGTCATCAGAACAGAGCAAGGAAGCACTACATAGTTCAAAATCAGGAAAGGAATGCATCAGGGATGAATCCTGTCTGCATACCTTTTCAATCTATTTGAAGAACAGATCATTCATGAGGCTGGGCTCTATGGGGAGGAGTGTGGCATCAGAATTGGAAGAAGACTCATCAGCAACCTACATAATGCAGATGAAACAACCTTGCTGACTGCAACTGAGGAGAAACTTAAGTACTTGCAGCAGAGGACTGTAGTCTTCAATATGGATTGAAGACAAAGTTTCTCCCCACTGGGCCAACTTGCAGCAACATGACAGATGAAGAAAAGATTGAGGTTGTTAACAATTACAGCTTGCTCAACTCCACAGTCACTACTCTTGGCATCAGCAGTCAAGAAATCAGAAGACAAATTGCACTCGGAAAAAAAATCTGCTGTCAGGGACCTTTCCAGAGTACTGAGAAGCAAAGATGTCAGTCTAGAGTCTAAGGTGTGTCTGATCTAGGCCGTGGTATCTGCAGTTACTTGTTATGCATCAGAGATCTGGACAATGACTACAGATGATAGAAGGAGAATCAAAGCCTTTGAGTTGTGGTGCTGGAGAAGAGTCTTGAACTACCAAGAAAATAATTAGGTCTGTCTTGGAGAGGGTGAAACTAAGTTTCTCTTTGAAGGTCCATCTCACATACTTTGGGCACGTGGCGAGGAGAGACTGGTTCTTGGAGAGGACATCATGCTTGGAAGGGTGGAGGGACAGTATAGGACAAGAAGACTCCAGATGAGATGGATTGATACAGTAACTGGGGTAATAAGGGTAGATGTGTCAGAGTCATTGAGACTGGCTCTAAATAGGGCAGGCTTCAGAGCTGTTGTACATAGGGTCACTATGAGTCACAGGTGACTCAATGGCACATATAAACAGTAACAATGATTACTTAGTATATGACAAGCACCTGATACATTCTCATCTTTGATTTTCACAGCAGTATTATAAAACACACTTTTATCCTCATTTTACTGACCAGGTAACTGGCATGTTAAGAGGAAATAGAAAATTTAAATATGTTGTCTAAAGAAACAAAGAAATCTCTGATGGCCTAGCAATAAGAAGCTACAGTGCAATCCCAAAGGCACTTGGTTCAAATACACCACAGGACAAAAATGGGCAATCGCCTCTTGTGCAATAAACTGTCTCTAAAAACCCATCCAAGGGAGAAACAAGTCATAAAGTTAAGCATAAAACGATGCATGATAACAAACATTCATCATTACTACATTATATTCTTCCCAGGATTTTTTCTGTATTGAGTTTTCAGATTATATCGGTAATGTTAAGACAGCTAATTTGTTAATAAAGACCAAGTGCTGCTTTAAGTGATGGTGAGAGTAGAAAGGTATGTGGATTTGGTCTTGGCTTAAAGGAATTTACAGCCTACTAGGAGAGAGACTGTAGCACTTTAAAGTACATTGATGTGTCTTTATTAACTCCTATTCCTAAACCAAGGTTCAGGATGTCATAAAATAAAATAAAATAAAATAAATTTGCCCCTGACAACATAATATCTGAATAGGAAAGAAGTGTCATGAATAACTAACTTGGTGGATTTGGAAAATTAACTGAGCTCAGGATAGTATCAATGGTTTCAAGACATTGAAGAGGCTTAGATAAGAACAAGTTGTCTTTACTCTGCTGTTAAAAGGTAATTTTATTAAAAAAAAGTTCCTTGGTGAAATGCAATTAATTCTTGGTTGAATTCATTTTAAAAAGTTCTCCTCTATAAGCAATGGCTGAACAAAACAATAGCTCATGGGCAACTGGTTCAAATAAAGTATTTATGAAAGTTCAGAAGGGGAAACTTTCCTCTATCAGAAAGAAGTTCCAAAAAGGTTCTTTAATCTGAAGAATTTGGAAAGGAAGACATTAAAGAGGAAATGGCAGATAATTTGAGAAGGGCACGAAATAATTGGGTATGGAAACTCCTGTTTTACAGAGAACTTGAAGAGAGAATTTTATTCTAGCATTTCTAATAAAATATTTATAAAATTATATTCTTGTTGTTGCTTGTCTTTGAGTCTAGCACAACTCATAGCGACCCCAGGAACAAAAGGCCTGAAGGCCCTATACAACCATCAGCGTTTATAAAAGTTCGCAGAGTTTCTGGAGGTATGTTTTTTAGGAAGTGGATGTCATTAATGCTTCCAAACCTGTCAAAGTATGTTATTATTGTCATGTGTCATTAAGTCACCTGCAATGTATAGCGACCCTTTGTACAGCAGCTCTGAACCCTAACTTGTTCTGAATTAGTCTCACTAATTTTGACACACCAACCCCCATTGCCCCAGTTACCAGGGTCTCCCTCCCTGTGCTGTCCATCCACCCTTCCAAGCATGATGTCCTTCTCCAAGGACCAATCTCTCCTGGCCATGTGCCCAAAGTAAGTGAGGTGAAGCTTCAATATCCTAGCCTCCAAGGAGAGACTTGGCAGATCTTCTCCAGCACCACAACTCAAGGGCACCTATTCTTATTCTGTCATTCTTAGTCATTGTCCAAATCTCTGAAGCATAAGAAGTAATTGAGAAGACCATGGCCTGGATTAGATGCCCCTTTGTATCTAGACTAACATTGTTGTTCTTCAGCACTCTGGAGAGGTTCATGACAGCAGATTTTTCTCAATGCAATAAGTCTTTTGATTTCCTGACTGCTGGTGCTGATTGTGGATATCTGAGCAAGATATAATTGCTAACAGCCTCAATCTCTTCCCTATCTATTATGGTGCTGCCAACTGGCCCAGTGACAAGAATCTTTGTCTTCTTGATGTTGAGCTTTAATACATATTTAAGACTACAATCCTTGACCTTTTTAGCAAGAGCTTCAGGTCTTCTTCAGTTTCAGCAAGCAATGTTGTGTCATCTGTATTTTGTAGATTGTTAATGAATCTTCCTCCAATCCTGATGTCACACTCCTCATAAAGCCCTGCTTCCCAAATGATCTGCTCTGCATATAGATTGAAAAGGTATAGGGATAAGATGCATTCCTGATGCAATCCTTTCCTGATTTTGGACCATGCAGTGTTGTCAATTATATTTAAGGAGAAAATTATTTCTCATATCATATCCTTTCAAAGTCTAAAATGCTTCCCTTTTTCTCTAATAAGATCAATATATTCTAGTTTAATTCTGCCACACTGTAATGCCCTTATTAAGAGCTATTTCTGTAAAGAACTCTGTTTACTACTACTGTAATTTTTTAAAAAAAGTACTAGTTTATTTACAACATTAAAATACATTGTTTTTCAGAACAGAGTCTTCCAATTTCTTAATTTGTGTAACATCTTAGTTATTCAACTTACCCAGACCCACTGCCATTAGGTCTGTGTCTACTCATAGCAACTCTAAGCCTGTCATTTTAAAAGGAGGAGACCATCCATCTCTCTCCCAAACTACAGCTTTGTTGTGGTTGTGTGTCTAAAAATTGCACTAGAATGATGAGAGGTCAAAACATGTAAAAGAGCTGAACAGAAGATTTCAAAGGGCAACTCAGGAAGACAAAGCAATGTATTATAATGGAATGTGCAGAGAGCTGGAATTAGAGAATAAAAAGAGAAAAAATCACTCTGTATTTTGGAAGCTGAACTGAAAAACAAATTTAAGCCTCATGTAGCAATATTGGAAGATTCTATGAGCAATATAGTGAATGACCCAGAAAGCATTAAAAGAAGATGAAGGGAATACACAGAGTCACTGTACCAAAAAACCCAATTGACACTCAAAAATTTCAGTAAGTACCATATAGGCAGGAACCAATAGTAATGATAGAGGAATTGTAAGCTGCATTGAAGGCATTGGCAAAAAATAAGGCCAAGAAATCAATGGGATACCAATTGTCCCTGGATAAACTCACCAGTCTATGCCAAGAAATTTAGAGAAAAGCTGTCTGGCCAATGAATTGGAAGAGGTCCCTGTTTGTTCCCATTCCCAAGAAAGGTGGTCCAACTGAATGAAGAACTATCAAACAATAGCATTAACATCATATGCAAGCAAAATACTGGTGAAGATCATTTATAAACAGAACAGTACATAGATAGAGAACTACCAGAAGTTCAAGCAAGATTTAAAAGAAGCTGTGGCACTAGGGATATCATTACTGATGTCAGATTAATCCTGGCTGAAAGTAAGGAATACCAGAAGAATGCCTATTTGTGCTTTATTTACCATGCAAAGGCAGTTAACTGTGTAGATCATAACAAATTATAGCTGATATTGAGAAGAATGGGAAACACAAAGAACTTGATTGTGTTAATGTGAAACCTGGACCAGGAGGATGTTGTGTGAACATAGCAAGGAACACTGCATGATTTAAAATTGAGAAGGGAGAGTGTCAGGGTTGTATTCTTTCTCCATACCTATTCAATCTGTATACTGAGCAAATTATCTGAGAAGCTGAACTCTGTAAAGAGGAATGTGGCATCAGAATCAGAGGGAGACTCATCAATTACCTACATTATACAAGTGACACCACCTTGTTTGCTGAAAGTGAAGAGGATTTGAAGCACTTTTTGGAGAAGATCAAGGAATGCAGCCTGATAGGCAACATCATGATGGATAGAGAAGAAATTAAAACTGTCAACAACTTTATCTTACTTGGATCCACAATTAACACCCTTGGTATCAGCAGTAAGGAAATAAAGAGATGCATTGCACTGGGAAATCTGCAGTTAGGAGCCTCTCTAAATTATTGAGGAATAATGTCTGTTAGAAGACTATTTTATTCAGGCTATGAATCTCAGAGCTGAACAGTGAATAAGGAAGACAGAAGAAGATTTAATGCCTTTGAGCTGTGGTGTTGGAGAAGAGTTCTGAACATTCCATGGCTGCCAAAAGAACAAACAAATATGTCTTGGAGAAGGTGCAGCCAGAGTGATCTTTGGAAGCAAAGATGATAAGTGTTCACCTCACATAATTCAGGCATATTGCTAGAAGGGGCTATTCCTTGGAGAGGGGATGCTTGGAAGGGTGGAAGGTTGGCCAAAGAGAAGAAGCCCCTCAACATTTGGATTGACATGATGACTGAACCAATGGGCTCTAGTTTGTCCAAAGTGTGAAGATGGCACAGGATAAGATGGGTTTCAGAGCTGCTGTTCATATATGATCACTATGAGTCATTCTTTACTCAGTGGTACCTAACAACAAGAAACGGGATTAGCAGAATTAAGCTAGGTGGACAAAGAAGAGGCAGAACTCACAAGACTCCCTAGCATCCAGGTAACTAAAGAGTTAATTATTCGTACACATAATCTTTTTTTAATTGAGACATCACATGATGTAATATGCCTTGATTTCATTACTTAGTATTACTTAATGAGAATTCTTTTGTATCATATAATCTTCTTTGGAAACATTATTCCTGTTGCCTCAAAATATTTTTCTTAGGTATGCATCATAATTGATTCAACCACTGCTTTTTTTGATACTTAAGGAAAATTCTTCCTGTTCTCTTTCTATAAGTAGAGTGATGCTGCAATGAATGTCCTTGTGCATATATCTTTGATCATTATCTCTGGTTATTTCCTTGGCTTAGATTCTAGACATGAGGTCACAGGGTGAGAGGGGATGAACTTTCCAAGACATATTTACAGTTATTCCTCCCCAAAGGCCAGATCCTTTTATGCTTCCACTGTCAGAGTATACAAGTACCTGTCACATGATACCCTAGCCAATATTTTGTCTGAGATACATAAAGGGAAAATGTTTTACCCAATTATCCAGGACTCATGAACTGATAGAGCCTAACCATCTGCTGAGAAGAAATTTGAGTAGTTCCAACTAAACATGGAAAGATGATTGCACTTGTCACAGATGGGGCACCTGAAAAAAAAGGAGAAGTGTTTCCAACATTTTATTTCTATCTGGAAAGAAGGTTGTGCACCCCAGACATCATGCCTTTTTCAGAAAGAGATTATGCTACATACTTGGGTGTGCTGAATCTCTAATGATTTCATACAGTCACAGAGTAAGCTCTCCCGTTTTGTTCATTGTTATGCCTTTACCTGACATAGAGTCGTGGAATATTTAGAAGAAACAAAAAGTAGTATATGAAATGCCAATAGTTATTTTGACTATTTAAATTCTTAAAAAGTCAAAACAAAAATTATTTGAGAGTCAAAAGGCTTTGAGCTACCCACTTTGCTATATTTCCCAATGTCATTGAAATTAGACTCTTCTACTAATGTTACTAAATAACTGAAGACACTTAACCTGAAATCACAGAGCATGAAACAAGGACTTAGTTAAGGAAATGAAGTGAAGACATTTATATTGAACAGGAGGCCAGGGAACTTCATTTTCCAGTGTCCAAAGGGTAACAAATGTTAAAATTATAGTGTTGCATGAGTACAATTTCAAAAGAAACTTGCCAATTATGATACCAATAAGTCTAAATTTCTATAATTGCTGCTCTAGTGAAAACTTTAGCTTATGCTCAAATTAAAAAGCATTTATTCTATTAGTTTTAAGAGGAAGTGATTGCTATGAAAGCTAACTGTTACTACTGAAGAATCATGGTATCTCTGAAATTTTATTTTTAAAATATCTATAAATTCCAGAACTATCTGGGAATTTCTGACCATGTAATACAACACTAGGTCATTTTTTCCATAAAGTATACAAAAGCAAAGCTGAATACCATAATCAGTATTATAAATCTGAGATTAGAATTATATTCTCTGGTTGAATACACACTAAATTTTCAGGAATAATTCAGTCTAATACAAACCCATATCCCCTTACTGAACTAGTCAAAATAGATCAATAACTAATACTAAAATTAAAATTATATACTTTTGTTCCAATTAGCACATTCAATTTCTACTTCCAAGGCATTTTTATTGCATCTTTAAAAATAAAATCTTTATTTTTAAATGAAAGCTTCAGTACCTATCTTTATATGATAACTATGAACAATAAAGTAAAAGCATGAGCTTTGGAATCTCCAAATTCTGACTTCGGCATCCAATAAGCCACATGGTTTTCACCATAGCATTAAATACTGTAAGCTGCATCTAAACCATAACTCAAGGGTTCAAGGACATAATCTCTATAACATGCTTACAAATAACTCAGCTAATTGCTGTCAAATCAGAACAGACTCATAGCTGATCCTGTTGTAGGTTTTCAGAGGCTGTAAATCTTAATTCACTAGACACTCTATGAGGGAAAGATTGTTCATCTTTGGATTTGAACCACCAAATAGGCACCATCATCTTTGTGTTAGCAGTGCAACAACTCAGGTAAGGCCATCCACAGTCCCAGAATTCTGGCGCATCGTACGTGAGGGTTAAGTAGTTTTGGGGCTGAGAGCAACTGTGGGAGACTTCGCTTTGGCCTTTCCAACTCAGGTAATTTGGACTTAGAGACTCTTAAACTCAAGAGACACTTGCCACAGCAGTAAGAGGCATGAAGTGTCTGAAATCACAGAAGGCTTAAGACCTAAGCCATCATATCAAGGGTTGGATGGGATGAGGGAGGTGTTGAATGGGATAGGTGAGAGGTGAAGGGGATGCTGGTGGAGCAGGGAAAGGGATGGATCAAGACACAGTTGTCAAGAGCAGGGATCAACACTGAATCTATTAGTTACTTCTATAATTGGGGAAGGTTTTTCATCTGCTCCTTTCTGTAAAAGTATCTGCTTGTCAGATACTGTTCTAAATCGGAGCATTCAAATTAAGACAGACTAGGAAGGAGGATTGGCCATCCACTTCTGAAGTAACAGGCCTTCTAAAACCCCCTGTACTATAGAGCACACTTAGAGTAGACTAGCAGATACAGCAACAGAGGCTGAACCTTCAAATATGGAAAAACAAAGGAGGAGCAAGAGTTGTGAGTACATACTACTAATTGGAATGTGGAATGTGAATGTAGGAAAATTGGACATTGTTAAGAAATAGAACACACAAGTATTGAACACTAGGTATTGGTGAAATAAGATTGATTGGCATGAGGCATTTTGAAGCAGATGACCATATGACCTACAATGCCAGAGATGAAAAGGTGAGGAAAAATGGGGTAACTTTTATAGTTAGAAAAGTTATTTCTAAATCCATCTTGAAATATAATGGAATGACAGGTTAATATCCATATGCATACTAGGAAGTGCAATGAATACCACTGTCATTCAAATATATAAACCAACTAGAGCCAAAGAGGAGGAAAAAAAGAGTTCTAACAATCAGAAATCATTAAAACATGCAATTAATATGCATTAATTAATGGGTGACTGGAATGCAAAAGTTGGAAATAGGGAAGAAGGATCACTAGTTGAAAAACATGGACTTGGTGACAAAAATGATGCTGGAGACAGAATGATAGAAATCGGTGCAATCAATGTCCTACTCATTGCAAATACTTATTATAAGAAAGATAAATGTGCTCTCAGGCCCTTGCTTCTAACATGACAAAGAAAAGGAGAAACAAGTGCCAAAAAAGGCAGCAGCCACGTGCAGCCCATTTTCTGCATAAACTCGCCCAGTGTGTGTACAAAAACAAGGCAATAAAGAAGGGTTATGTGATTAGGTATTACTGTAATGACGGGAGTCCATAACAAAGGCTGCATAGTGGCGTGGACTTGAGAGGAGGGATTGTATAACAATTAAAGAATTTTTCTTTTATTTTTCAAAGAGAAGAGCGAACTAGGGGCGTGGAGGTTGGGTAGAGAGAAAAGTGCAACAATGAGTGAATGGAAATCCAAAGTCTCTGTAAACTTTCATTAAAATTAATTTTTAAAATATAATAGAAAAAATAGTGTTAAAAAAAGTTTGTAATTCGAAACATAGTAGAAGCAGCTTCCATCAGGGATAGTTCCAAAGCGAGTGTCTTCAATGCCTATGTGCTTCCAAAGCTCTATGTGAAACTGCACTACTGTGTGAGTTGTGCCTTTCACAGCAAGGTGGTGAGGATCTGCTCTCATGAAGCCCAGAATGACTGAACACCTCCATCTAGATATAGGCCTGCAGGTGCTGCCCCACGACCACCACTGAAGCCCATGTAAGGTACTTGATTCCTTAAAGGCTGAAGAAACAAATTATCTGAAAATAAAATGGAAATTATACTTAAAAAAAATAAACGTAGATTATACACATGGATTTCACCTGATGGTATGCATGAGAATCAGGTCAATGATATCTGTGGGGAAAATCACTGGAGAAACTTGATTTTAGCTGTGAAAACTAGGCAAGGTGCTGATTGTAGAACCATCCACCAACTACTCAAATGCAAGTTCAAGCTGAAGCTAAAGAAGGTTAAATCAAATCCACAGGAACCAAAATTTGACATTGAGTCTATCCCACTTGAATTTTAAAACCCTCTCAGGAACAGATTTGAGACCTGATAAGCGAAGATCAGAAGAGCTGTGGGAAGATATGAAGAATATCATCCATGAAGAATGCAAAAGATCATTACAAAGACAGAAGAGGAAAAAAAGACCAAGATGGATGTCAGACGAGACTCTGAATATTGTACTAGACCACTGAGAAGCCAAAGTAAAGGGAATAAATCAAGATATTAAGGAGCTGAAAAGAAGAGATTTCAAAGAGCAGCATGGAAAGAAAAGGATAATGAAATGTGTAAAGGGCTGGAGTCAGAAAATCAAAGAGGCTGAACTTGCTCACTATTTCTTAAACTGAAGGAACTGAAGAATAAATTCAAGCCTCGAGTTGCAAGCTCAAGGATACTTTGGACAGAATATTAAATGATCCAGGAAACATTAAAAAAAAGATGGGAGGAGAATACAGGGTAACTGGACCGCAAAGAATTGGCTGACTCAGAGGAGTTTAATGAAATGGTGTATGAGCAAGAGCCTATGGCGGTGAAGAAAGAAGTTCAAGATGTTCTGTAGGAATTTGAAGAAAAAACAAAGAAACAAACCCAAACAACAACAACAACAACAAACTAAAAAACAAAACAAGGCCCCAGGAATTGATGGCATACCAGTTGACATATTTCAACAAACAGACCTTGCTCTGAATGTACTCCCCAAGTTGTGCCAAGAAATCTTGAGGACAACCACCTGGCTGACTGGAAGAGATCCATATTTGTTCCCATTCCAAAGAAAGGTGACCAATAGAGTGCAGAAATGATCAAACAATATCATTAATATTGCATGCAAGCAAGATTCTACTGAAAATTATAAAAAAATAACTGAAACAGAACAATTGAGAACTGTCAGATGGGAAGCCTAGGTTTAAAAGAGGTTGTGGCATTAGGGGTATTACACCTAATAATAGATCGATCTTGCCTGAAAACAGAGAGTACCAGAGGAATGTCTATCTGTGTTTTTGCATATACTATGCAAAGGCATTTGACTGTGTGGATAGCAATAAACTGTGGCTGACTCTGAGAAGAATGGGAATCCCTGAATACTTGATAGTGCTTATGTGAAACCTATACTTGGACCAGAAGGGAGTCGTCATAACAGAGCAAGGAAACAATGCATGGTTCAAAATCAGGAAGAATGTATGCCAGGCATGTGTCCTATCTCCATATATTTTCAATCTGCAGAACAGATCGTCTGGGATGCTGGGCTCTGTGAGGAAGAGTGTGGCATCAGGATTGGAGTAAGACTCATCAACGTGTGTTATGCAGATGACACAGCGTTACTTGCTGAAACTGAGGAAGACCTTGCTGCAGAAAGTCAAGGACTGCAGCTTTCAATATTGATTGAAGCGCAACATCAAGAAAACAGATTCTCACGATGGTCTGATTGGAAGTATCATAATAGACAGTGAAGGGGCTGAGATGGTTAACAGCTTTAGTTTGCTTGGCTCCACATCAATACTCTTGGTACCAGCAGCCAGGAAATCAAAAAACCAATTGTATAGAGAAAGTGTGCTGTTAGAGACCTCTCCAGAGTACTAAAGAACAACAGTATCTATCAGTCTGGAGACTACGGTACACCTGATCCAGGCCATAGTTTTTACAATTAT
>NW_006399755.1:4557292-4558987 GCF_000299155.1 Elephantulus edwardii
CTGGACAAGTTGCAAGCGGGGGTCAGTTTTTGGAGAGGGACATTATACTTGGGAGGGTGGAGGGGAAGTACAAGAGAAGAAGACCCTCAATGAGATGGATTGACTCAATGACTGCAATAATGGAGATAGGTGTGCCAGAGACAATAAGGTTGGCTCAGAATAGAGAAGAATTCAGAGCTGTTATATATAGGGTTGCTCTAATTCGCAGGTGACTTGACAGCACATAACAACAACATTATTATTTCAACAGTTTATATCTCCCTACGTGATTGTGATCATTAATTTAGTCAAATGATTCTTATTTAGTCCAGTGTTCCTCTGAGCATACCCAACAAGTAAAGGAATTATTTTAAACACTCAGCTAGATATTGAAGAATCAATTCTAGAGCCTGTATCAATAGATACCAGATTCAGTGTTCTTTCTATTACCTAAAAGAGTTTTAAGTGGTTCCTCTTTAATTGATTGATCTCATTCATTGAGATTCTCCCCCTTCCATAGAATTTCTGAACACTACTTCATTTTACTACTTCCAAGTACACTGTGTTGTCGTTACATAGTATTAAGTCATAACCCAGGGGTTTTCAGAGGCAGTAAAACACACTGGAAGAGATTGTCCATCTTCCTCCTGTGGAACAGCTGATGGACTTGAACTGGTATGCTTCTGGATTGGCAGGACAAAACTTTACTACTAACCCACCCGAATTCCCTGAATGTACACTGTTGTGTGGTGTTGGTTAAGTGCCATAGAGTAGAAAATGATCCGTAGAGACCCTATGAGCAAAAATTTTGAACATGAAACTTTCATTTTTTCTCCAGGTTCATAGAGTTTCTGGAGGCAAGGGGGATTTTGTTGTTGTTGTTTTGGAAGTGGATGCCACTCCTGATTCTAAACCTGTTTTATTCAGGAGTTCCACAAAAAGCAGAAAACAAACCTTCCCATTCTGCTCATCTTCCCAGCCTGGAAATAGCCCTAGCCTGGCAGGCAAAAAAGTCTTTTTAAATAGGAGGCCAAGTCCAATCAGCTATCTAATCTCTATTGTGAACAACAGCCACACCCTAGTCTCAACCTCAAAACAGAAAATACACCTTTACAGAATCTGGCCATTCTACTCACCCCACTAGTGCAGATTATCCTCTTGCAAAATAGCTCCCATACCCTCCTAACTGAGCTCCTGCTTTTATTATGGCCTTTCCTCAGTAAACTACCCCTTCAGCAGTAAGAATGAACTTTTAAGAGAAATTTCATGTCATGCAACTCCTTGAATGCTTCAACACAACTAAAATAAATCCAAAGTTCTCTCTTTTGTCTCCAAAGAACTTCAGGGACGTCATCTATTGTATTCCTCCTCTTTAACATGCTCCTACCACATGACTTCCTAACTAACACTTCAAGCTTGTTTTTCCTGCACAATCTTTTTCTTCTCTTTGCTCAGATAGCTCTTCCTTCATGTCTTCATATTACACACTTTCTTACCTTATTCAGGCCTCTTTTCAAATGTCTCCTCCTCAGAGAAATCTCTTTTCACCACTAAATCAAAATAACTTCTAGCTTTGAGGACTTGCTATCACATAACTTTGTTTATTTTCTATACTACCAACTCTAAGGTCAGCAGTTTGAATGCACAAGCTGCTCCATTGTACAATGTTTTCTTGTTGTTGTTGTTGTTGTTGTTGTTGTTATGTGCCGTTGAGTC
>NW_006399755.1:4559987-4561132 GCF_000299155.1 Elephantulus edwardii
CAAGTATAGGTTTCGTATTAGCACAATTAAATGTTCTGGGATTCCCATTCTTCTCAGAGTCAGCCACAGTTTGTTATGATCCACACAGTCAAATGCCTTCGCATAATCAATGCATAATCAATGTCTTCTTATATTACAATTTCTGAAAGTCACTGGAGGATTTTTAAAGTCAGAAATTAAGCAATGACAGTGCTTTTTAAAATTTAAAATAATAAATTATAGTCAGCCATTTAGGGGATGAGTCTGTGGGCTGGCCTGGGGCCTGGGCCTTGGAGTCTCTCTCCACTCTAGGAATTGGCTGGCTAGCTAGCATCTCAATGGCAGTCTCTGGATGGCAGTCTCGTAAGGGAAGTTTCTGGGGTCATGTTGTGTGTTACTGTTCTTTCCTGACCCCAAATGAGGGTGGCCCTTGAGCTTTAGACTAAGGGTGGAGGCCTGCTCAAGGGTACAACTTTAAAATCCTGTAGGATTTTAGAATTTAATTTTAGAATGAATATTCTTTAAAAAACAAAGCAATCATTTGTCTATTTTCTGTACTGAACAACTTGGAGTTGTTGTGATGCTAAATATTGTTCCATAGTCATGTCAAATAACATAATGGTTACCCATTATGTACAATGGTTGGATGAGCTCTCAGATTGATTCATGTTGAGAAGCAGGAGTGTCATCCACTTCCTAAACTAGATGGTTCTGGAAACTCTACAAACTCTCTTTTAAATGTACAGAAATAATGTTAATTATAGAAAAGAGTTCGGGTCTGTTGTGCAAACCTTACTCTGAGTCGTATTCAACTCAACCAAACTTAACCACTGCTAAATAAGACTAGTGCTGTTATAATCTGGAAGAACATTCTTCCACTTTGCACATCACTCTTTGTCAATGTGCTGTATGAAGTAATCTGTGTTTGCTGTGATGCTGAACCTTGTGCCATGGGGATATCAAATACCATAATGGTTTCCTATTGTTGACAGTGTTTGGTGGAGCTCCCAGTTGTAAAATAGGTTTGGAAGAAGGAGTGGCATCCACTTCCTAAACCACATGCCTCTGGAAACTCTATGAACTTGGAGAAACAGTGATAGTTATGGATAGGCATTAGATCTTTTGTTCATAGAGTTGTTATGGGTCGACCTCGACTCAACAGCAAT
>NW_006399755.1:4562127-4567489 GCF_000299155.1 Elephantulus edwardii
AGGATTCTGAAGGTCTGTCTGATATACTTTGGACATGTTGCAAGGAGGGACCAGACCTTGGAGAAGGACATCATGCTTGGGAGGGTGGAGGGACAGCACGGAGAGAAGACCTTGGATAAGATGGATTGATTCAGTGACTGGGGTAACGGGGGTAAGATGTGTCAGAGGCAGTGAGATTGGCACAGGATAGAGCAGGGTTTAGAGCCATTGTACATAGGGTTGCTATGAGTCTCAGGTCACTTGATAGCACACAACAACAACAACAACATCAACAACATCTCATCCTCTGTCATCTCTGCAGTAAGCTCTATGATAACAGGAGATAGTATTGTCTCCTTTTATAGCACCAGTAGCTAGGATAACACAAGGCAGCTACTTAATGAAGAGACTCAATGAATCATTAAATGAATGAGCCAACATGCACTGTGATCCCTTGATTTACAGGTGTATATGCAAGATTACATAGAATGTAAACTTAATTTGAACTTGCAGTTGAAATAAATATAATTAAAGGAGATCTAGAAGGTGGTAATGTAAGGACTGAGTATTGAAGAGCAGAGAGTGGAAGAACAGAACATATGTTAAGGAAAGAGTAAAACCTTTATGGAATACAAGGCAAGAGAGAACACAGCTTGAGTAGTAAAAAAAAAAAAATCGAGAATGACTCAGTAAAAGAATGAATTTGAAATTTCTAAACTCATCTAAATTATTTCAGCCTCAAAGAGACTAAAGACATTTTCTAAATTCTCCCAGAGATGATCAAGATGATCAGAAATTTCTCCCAGTAGAATTTCTAGTGACACAGAAAGTTAAAAGCAACATTAATCGGCATACCTATCTTAAAAATAACTTCTGTGTGCCCTGTACACCTCCTTTTCATTTCCACCTTCCAACTAAGATTTGGCAGAGAATCAGGCAGCTACACTGAAGGACATTAAATAAAAACCATAATTATAAGTCAGTTTCTCTGATGACATTAGAGGTAGAGTCTGAGTGATGAGTTAATTTCACAGTGACTCTATTTAATAATCTCCAATAATTGCTATTGTTACAGAATGTGACTTGGCAGATGTTTTAAGCCCTGTTTCCCTTCCCTGACTTGGAAAAAAAATTATTGTAAAGTATAAGGTTTCTTACATGCATAATTTTAATGTTCCTACAATTGTCAATTTAAAATCCATATGATTTCTGTAGTTAGAGAAAGAGTATGTTGTGGTTGGTTTTTTTTTTCCTTGGTTGGTAATTTTTCAAAAAGGAAAAAAATCCAAACAAAAAAAAACCCCCCACAGTTATACACCAAGGAGTTTGTTATCTAGAAACAAGAGTGGGCATGCTATAGAACACAGTAGAACAATACCCACACAATAAAGGCAGATGGAGTAACATATGGCCAGCACAGCTGGAATGCTTCATAAATGATCCCCAAACCATTGCTGGTCTTTGACTACTTCCCTAGTTCAAAGTACAGAACAATATCCATTATCAGTAAACATTAAAAAGCCAAATGAGTTATTTAAATTAGGCTTGAGTAAAGGTCATATTCCTAAAAATGCAGAACTAAAAATTAAAGCATTCTGGTAATTAGGAAACTCTTATTATATTATTGTCCATTTGCTTTACAATCCGCCCACCTTTAATTAAGTATATTTTGTACTTTTGTTTTCAGAAACAAATATAATTCATTTATTTCTTTATAAACTACTAATCAATACTTAAATAGACATCATATATAAAAGTCTGTTGCAGTAAAGAAAGAGTTTAGAAATATTTATTTGGTCTATTAAGACCATCAAACTTTAAGCCTCTGCTACCATTATTACTTCTGCTGTGCCTAGCATTTGAAAATAGTAAATAGAGGAAAATGAGATGTAGTAGAAATAAATAATATCTAAAGTAGAATCATGTAAGAAAGTTTCTTCATCTTTCTAAGTTCTGCTTTTCTAAATGAAAATATGGAAATAATTACTAGAGTTTATGAGGAAGGCATAGGACTGATCCTTCTTTCATTCTGTTATACTTAGGGTCACTAAGAGTTAGACATAAACTTTACAAAAGAGATATATAAAAGAATTTCCTACCTGAAATCACCATATAAAGGGTAGAGCTCATAATGAAGCATTGTTTCTAAGCACATACATTTTAGAGCTCATAATGAAACATTATTCTTTTACATTTCCAAAGAATTTTGAAAATTAGCCCACAAGCACTATATGTATTGTGATTTTTAAATTAATTTTACTCTTTAGAGGAGTTTGAGGTTCTAATGGAAAAGATAGTCTTAAGAGTTCTGGGGGGTTTTTTGTTTGTTTGTTTTTACCCTGTGCTCAGTCTCATTTGACTGTGTAACAAGTTATGTCTAACATTTTGACTAACATTTAGAAAAGTGGGAATCCCAGAACAATTAATTGTCCTCATATGAAACCTAGACCTAGACCAAGAGGCTATTGTCAAAATAGAGCAAGGAATCAACACTACATGGTTTAAAATTATGAAAGATGCTATGATTGTATCCTCTCTCCATATCTATTTAATCTGTATGCTGAGCAAATTGATCAAGAAGCTGGACTCTATGACAAATGTAGCACCAGGATAGGAGGAAGACCCATCAACAACTTGTGTTATGCAGATGGCACCCCCTTGCTTACTCAAAGTAAGGAGGACTTGAAGCACTTGCTGCAGAAGATCAAATACTATATAGTTTTCAATATGGATTGCTTCTCAACAACATCAAGAAAACAAAAATCCTTACCACTGGACAAATAGGCAACATTATGATAGATAGATGATAGATAGATAGATAGATAGATAGATAGATAGATAGATAGATAGATAGATGAGAGAGAGAGAGAGAGAGAGAGATAAAAGATTGACATTATCAAAGACTTCACCTTGCTTGGCTCTACAATCAACAGTCTTGGTAACAGCAGTCAGGAGATCAGGAGAAATCTGGGAAAGACTGCTGTCAGGAACTCCAAATTACTGAGGAATAATGATATCAGCTTGAGGACTAAGATGTGCCTATTTCAGGCCATGGTCTTTAGCTATGCATCTTAGAGTTGGAAAATGAATACGGATGACAAAAGAATTGATGCCTTCGAGCTGTACTGTTGGAAAAGCCTCAGAAACTGCCAAAAGAACAAACAGATAAAGAAAAAAGTCTTGGAAAAAGAGCAGCTGGTGTGTTCCTTGAAGGCAAAGATGACAGAGCTTTGCCTTCCATATTTTTTTTTATATGTTTTCCTAGTTTTCAGCAAGCAAGGTTGTGCCATCTGCAAAATACAGAGTGGAATCTTCCACCAATGTTGATGCTACATTCTTCTTTATATAGTCCAGATTTTTTTATTCCCCTCATATTTCTTAGTTTTTATTTAATAACTTATTCTAGGAACAGAACCAGGATGCCACATTACATATTGTTAACACATTTCCTTTAGCTCTTCTTGGTTGTGACTTGACTAGCCTTGTTTTTAATGACCTTGTTAGCTTTAAGGAGCACTGAATAGGTATTTTGAAGGTTGCTCCTGGTAATTCATACACAAGTCTAAAATTTCCTTCTACCAGTCTTTATTTCTTGTTTGCAATTTTTGTGTTCAAGTCAGCAATTATTATTAGTGATTCTTGATTTTATGTTCAATGTATTTCTGACTGCAAAAGTTAGTAGAGATCCTCAATTTCTTCATCTTTAGCTTTAGTTGTTGGTGCCTATATTTGAATAATAGTTAAATTAACAGGCCTTTCTTGTATTTGAGAGGATAGTATCCTATTACTCACAACATTGCACTTAGGGATGGATCTTGAAATGGTCTTTCTGACTATGAGTGCAACTATTCTCCATTTTTTCATTCCTGGCATAGTAGATAATATGACTAAATTTTGTACAATCAATGATTAATTTCAAATACCTTTTTTTAAAAAACACAAACAGTATCTAGACACATAGATCTCACCTAGGAGACTACACAGGAATTAGATTTATTACATTTGTGGAAAGTATCATTGGAGAAGCAAAATCTCAACAGTCAAAACCAGTCCAGGTGCTGACTTTAGAACAGGCCATCTATTACTTATGTGTAAGTTCAAACTGAAGTTAAAAGGGAAAAAAATCCACAAGAACCAAAATATGACCATAAGTCTATCCCACCTGAATTTAAGAACAATCTCAAGAACTGGTTAGACATTTAACACTAATAATAAAAAACCAGATGAATTGTGAGATGACATCAAGTATATCATCCATGAAAGAAGCAAAAGTTCATCACAAAGAGTGGCAAGAAGGAAAAGACCAAACTGATTATTAGAAGAGACTCTGATAATTGCACTAGAACATTAAAGAGCCAAAATAAAAGGAAGAAATGAGAAAGTAAAAGAGTTGAACAGATGATTTCAAAGAGCAGGTGAAAAAGACAAAATATTATAAGGAAATGTGCAAAGAGCTAGAGTCAGAAAATAAAAAGGAAAGAACCAAAGAATAAATTCAAGCTTCAAGTTGCAATACTGAAGAATGTCATGGGGAAAATCTTGAATGATCCAGAAAAGATCAAAAGAAGATAGAAGGCCCAAGGTGCATGGTTCAAAGCCACCAGATGCTCCACTGGAGAAGGAGGGGTAATCTCCACCTATATGAGTAGGATTCAACTCAACAATACACACACACACAAATAATAAAATAAATAAAAATTAAAAAAAACACTATTGTGATTAAAAAGAAGAAGATAGAAGGAATACACAGAGACACTGTACCAAAAAGAATTGGCTCATAGGGAACCATTACAGAAGCAGCATAGGATTAAGAACCAGAGGTAATAAAGGAAGAAATTCAAGCTGAATGGAAGACATTGGCAAAAAATAAGGCTCCAGGAGTTGATGGGATGCCAAATGACATGTTACACAAATAGATGCATCCCTGGACCTGCTCACCAGCTATGCCAAGAAATCTGGAAGAAAATTCCCTAGCCAATGAACTGGAAGAGATCCATAATTGTTTCAATTTTTTCCAAAAAGTGATCCCAAGAAAAACTGGAAATTATCAAGCAACATCACGCACACAAAGCCCTGCTGAAGATTGTTTTTAAATGACTAGAACAGTACGTTAGCAGAGAACTGCCAGAAGTTCAATATTTATTTAGAAGTGACTATGGTATCAGGAATATATATGATTTCTTATGTAAGATTAATCAATTTTGAAAGCAGAGAATACTAGGAGAATGTCTGAGGAGGTTTTTATAAATATGAAAAGGTATTTTACTCTGTGTGGATCATAACAATTATGGCTAACTTTGAGAAGAATGGGAATCCTAGAACACTTAATGTGCAAATCCAAAATTAATACCTATACAAAGGTATGTTGTTGTTGTCCTGTGCC
>NW_006399755.1:4569703-4591356 GCF_000299155.1 Elephantulus edwardii
TATAACCTGCATTTATGTCTCTTAAAAAATGTATTTGCTGTGAATAAGTCATTGATTGTGCAAAATTCGATCATTCTCTCTCCAGCTCCATTTCTGTCACCGAGTCCATGTTTTCCAACTACTGAATCTTCTTTGAATACAAAGGTATAGAGGTTGTATTCCAGAGTAAGGGAACACTGTGTGGTCTAAAATGGAAAAAAAAAGGTGTTCATTGGGTCTGTTTCCCTTCACTATACCTATTCAATTTGTATGCTGAGAAAATCATTCAAGAAGCTGGACTTTATGAATAGGTGTATGGTATTAGTTTTGGAGAAGACTCATAAATAACCTTTGGTATACAGATGACACAGCCTTGCTCATGGAATGTGAGGAGGACTTGAACCAGTGATTGGAGTAGAACAGGATTACAGTCTTCAATATGGACCATATCTCAACGTCAAGAAAACAAAATCCTCACTATCAGGCAAATAGATAACATTATAACAGAAGAAAAGATTGAATTTGTCAACAATTTCATCTTTTTTGGATCCTACACCCTTGGTACCAACAGTCAAGAAATCAAAAGACATGGTGGAGTGGAAAAATATGCTATCAGGGATCTCTCCAAAGTACTGAGAAGCGGTGATGTCAGCATTTGGGCTAAGGTGTGCCTGATTCATGCCATGGTTTTTCAATAACTATGCATCTGAGAGCTGGACAGTGCCTAAGGATGACAGAAGAAGAATTAATGTCATTGAGTTGTAGTGTTGGAGAAGATTATTGAATGCTTCCTGGGGGCAAGGATGTTAAAACTCTGTCTCATATATTTTGGGCATGTTGTTACATGGTACAAGCTCTTAAAGGACAACATGCTCAGAAAGATGGAGAATCAGTGCAAGAAAGGAAGATACACAACTACATAGATTGATATGGTGGCTGTAATATTGGGCTCAAGTGTGTTAGAGACAGTGAGAATGGCACAAGATGTAGGGCAGGGTTCAGATCTACTGTTCAAAGTGTTGCTATTAGTCGCAGTTGATTTGATGGCACATAGTAATAGCCTGATAATTCAAGAAAGTAGATTATATGAGGAGGAATGTGGCATCAGATTGGAAGAAGATTGATCAACAACCTGCACTATGCAGATGACATAACCTTGCTTGTAGAAAGTGATGAAGACTTGAAGCATTTGTTGCAGAAGATCAAAGACTACAGTCTTCAATATGGGTTACATCGCAACATCAAGAAAACAAAAATCCTCACCACTAGACCAATAGGCAACATCCTGATAGAGAAAATATTGAAGTTGTCAACAATTGCATTTTACATGGATCCACAACCAATATCCATGGTTGTTATTGTTAGGTGTTGCTGAGTTGAGTACAACTTATAGAGGCCTGAATCCTGTCCTATCCTGTGCCATCTTCATACATGCTGACATAATAGAGTCCATTGCGGCAGTCACCACACCAATCCACCTGGTTGACGGTTTTCCTCTCCTTTGCCCTCCACCCTTCCGAGCACTATGTCCCTCTCTAAAGAATAACCCGTCCCTAACAACATGCCTGAAGTATGTGAGGTGAAATCTCATCACCCTTTCCACCAAAGAGCACTCCACCTGTACCCTCTCTGAAACACATTTGTTTGTTCTTTTGGCAGTCCATGGATATTCAATGCTCTTCTCCAAAACCATAGCCCAAAGGCATAAACTCTTCTGTCATTCCTCTTCATTGTCCAACTCACAGATGCCTAGCAAGTGATCAGAAAGACCATGGCCTGTATCAGATGCACCTTACACCTCAAACTGACATCATTACTCCTCAATAATTTGGAGAGGTCCGTCTCTGCAGACTTTCCCAGTGCAATGTGTTCTCCTTATTTCCTGACTGCTGGTACCAAGGATGTTATTTGTGGATCCAAGCAAGATGAAGTTGTGATAGTGTCAGTCTCTTCTCCATCAATTATGATGTTGTTTATCAGTCCAGTGTTAAGAATTTTTGTTTTCTTGACATTGAGATGCAATCCATATTAAAAGCTACATTCCTTGATCTTCTGCAACAAGAGATTCAAGTCCTCCTCACTTTAAGCAAGCAAGTTTGTGTCATCTGCATAAGATAGGTTATTGACAAGTCTCCCTCTGATCCTGATGCCACATTCCTCTTCACAGAGTCCAGCTTCTCAGATAATTTGCCCAGCATACAGATTGGATAGGTATGGAAAAAGAATAAAACCCTGATACATTCCCTTCTTAATTTTAATATGTATAGTTTTTCCCTGCTCTCTTTGGCCAACAGCCTTCTGAATCCAGGTATAGGTTTTACAATTAAGTGCTCTGGGATTCCCGTTCTTCTCAATATCAGCCACAACTTGTCATGATCCACACAGTCAACCACCTTTGCATAGCCAATAAGGCATAAATAGACATTCTTCTGGTATTCTTTACTTTCAGTCAGGATCCATCTGACATCAGCAACTATATCCCTAGTGCCATGGCCTGTGTATTATTCCAGCCAATATTTTTGTTTATTTGGGGTTTTTTTTAAACAAAATTTTCTGCTAGTTTATTTACAAAATTTGAATACATTGTTTTCAAGAACATATTCTTTCAATTTCCTTCATCCCTCACCCAAAAAATTGTACAACTCCATGGTTAACTACCCGCACGCTACCTGCCACCCCCTCACTCCACCCCCACCCCACACATCCTCATCCCTCTGATTCCAACCTCTCCCACCCCTCTTGGATCCTTATATTCATTCTACAATAATAAATAATACAATATTTATTCTTGTGGGACTGAGTTAGTTCACTCAGCATAATGCTCTCCAATCCCTCCCAAGTTAGGTAATAATTTACAAAGCCATTGCTCCTGCATGCTGCATAGTATTCCATTTTGTAAATGTACCATAATTTCTGAATCAATTAGTTTGTGGTGGACATTTGGGCTGTTTCCGTGTTCTTGTGATGGTGAATAATGCTGCAATGAACATTGGTGTACAAATCTCCATTTGTGCCTCAGTTCTCATTTTCTCAGGGTATAGTCCAAGTAGTGGAACAGCTGGGTCATATGTAATTTCTATGTTCAGTTTTTTTGATGAAGCACCAAACTTCCACCCAGAATGGTTGTATTGTTTTACAATCCCATCAACAATGTTTAAGAGTTCCTTTCTCACCACATCCTCTCCAAAATGTATTACTTGCTGCCCTGTTAAACTTTGCCACTGTTATTGGAGTGAGATGGTACCTCATTGTGGTTTTAATTTGCATTTCTCTTATTGCCAGTGATTTGGAGCATTTCTTCATGTGTCTATTTGCCATTCATATATCTTCCTCTTTGAAAATTCATTCCATGTCTTTTGCCCATTTTTTAATTGGGTTATCAGTCTTTTTCTTGTGGAGGCCCACAAGAGTTCTGTAAACATTTGTTATAAGACTATTGCCTGAGATGGTATTACCAAATTTTGTTTCCAGTCTAGGTTTTCTTTTCACCCTGTTGGAAAAAGTTTTTGATGCACACATGGATTTAATCTTTAGAAGGCCCCATTCATCAGTGTTATCCTCTTCAGATTTTGCATTTCTGGTTGTATTTGGCAGTCTCATTATACCTTGGACTAGTGCTTCTAAGTTTGATCCCAGTTTGTCTCTTATGAGCGTTATGGTTTAGGGCTTTACGCCCAGGTCTCTGGTCCACCTTGAGTTGATTTTTGTGTATGGTGTGAGATGTGGATCCTGTTTCAGCTTTCTGCAGGTAAAAGCCCAGTTTTGCCAGCACCATTTGTTGAAGAGGTTGTAATTTCCCCATTTGACAGCTTTGATTTCCTTTTTGAATATGAGTTGACCATAGATAGCTGAATCTATTTCTGGGTTCTCAATTCTGTTCCATTGGTCTATGTGCCTGCTGTTGTACCAGTACCATGCTGTTTTGGATATTACTGTTGTGTAGTAGGTTTTGAGGTCAGGGAGTGCTATGCCTCCAACATCATTTTTGACCATGCAAGACACCTTAACTCAAGGTCCTGGGCACCTCAGCAGAGGCAAGAAGTTACTTCCAGAAGGGAACAGACTTCCCCCTTTGTCACTCAGTTTGGGGGGGAGGGAACTGCTGTCTCGCTTGACCATGTGGGACCCCTTAACTCAAGCAACAGGTCCTGGGCACTTCAATGGAGGCAAGAAGCCACTTCCAGAAGGGAACAACAGGTTTCCCCTTTGTCATTCAGGTACTTTGGAGGGAAAACCTGCTGTCTAGCCATTTTTTTAAATGATCTTCACCAGTATATCACTTGCATGTGATTTTAATACTATGAAAAGAAGTATTATATTGGGGAAGCTGCTGTCAAAGACTTTTCAAACGTGTTAATGAGCAAAGATGTCCGTTTAAAAAAAAAGGTGCACCTGCTTCAAACCATGGTGTTTTCAATTGCTTTCTATGCATCTAAAACTTGGACAATAAATAAGGAAAAGCAAAGAAAACTTGATGCCTTTGAATTGTGGTGTTGCAGTATATGGAATATCCCATGGACTTTCAAAAGAATAAACATGCCTGCCTTGGAGGAAATACAATCAAGAGTGTTCCTTAGAGACAAGGAACTTTGTATCACTTACTTTGGGCATATGTTCAGGATAAATCAATCCTCAGAGAGAAACATCTTGCTAGGAAAGGTAGAGGGTCAGTGAAAAGGAGCAAGACTCTCCTGGAGAAAGACTGAGAGAGAATGACCAAGGTGGACTTGAACATGACAGAATTGAAAGGAGAGTATAGGATAAAGCAAGGTTCTTATCTATTGTACACAGAGTGTCTATGAGTCCTACTTAACTCAGCAGGACACAGCAAGCTTTAATTTGGCAGGATTTTTTTTCTCATACAAGACAACAGCATTGAAGAGGAAGAGAATTATGTATCATTTTAATAATTTTGTAACATGAGTTGTTATTGTTAGGTGCAAGCAAGTGGCCTGCAACTCATAGTGACCATATGTACAACAACTTTGAACCCTGCCTTATCCTGAACCAGTCTCACTGACTGATACTGTTAATATGATTTATGGCTATTGATGTTTACTTTGGTTCCTTGGATAGGATAGTAATTATCAGGTTCCTCAATTGTAAGATAAGTTTTTGCTTCCTTTTCATATAATACTCTTTGGAAGGAAGTCACTATTTTAGACTACATATAATGAGTTATGCTCCTCATTTTTATTTTCTTTTACCAAATAAGCAGAATATTTCCATGAGACGACACTCGGTCACTTGCAGTAGAGAAGTTTGGAGCTTAAGTATCTTTCCAAAGTGTTGTTATGAGCTAACTTTTTTTAGAAACTATAGAAATTTCCTATACCTTACCTTGAAAATAATAATAAGTTCTCATTTTACTTTCGAGATAATTTTATCTTGAAAACTGTTTCTTTTCTTAGACTTGTTATTTAATGCTCATGCAATTCTGTTTCATCATTCCTACTTTCTTATCAACAACATGCTCTTTTTACAAAGATCTCATGCATTCTTTTCTTCTTTTAGATTCTTCCACCTAGCTGCTTCAAGTATGTAGCCTGTATAGTTTTCTGAGATAAAAAATTAGAATCCAAAGTATCCCTTTTAAGGAATATTATTACCTTTGAAGTGTAGGGAGGCATCAAAAATCAAAGTGAAATCTACAATTTACTTTCTTACAATAAATTCTGAGAAGTAACAAGATACAAAAAAGACATTTGTGTTTCAAACAGATAACAAAGATGCTGGAATGAGTAGAAATAAAGAACACATGAGGAAGTCAGAAATAAAATTACTTGTTTACAACAAATGTATTTCCACATACCTCAGAGATGTGGGCAAATTATTTAAATTTTTGTACCTCCAAATATTTGATTCAGACTGTTGTAAACAAATTTCAGCACCCGGAGTACTAGTATCTTTGGCAAGACAAAAGCAAACTACAAATACAGAGAAGCAGTGACAAAAAATTTAAATTAGTTAAACCATGTTGTTAACATTTTGTTTTAAAAGAAATCTGGCAATAGAGGTAACATTTTTCTAAAGATAGCTACATTTACAAACATTTTTCAATCTTCTCAAGAACTTGGGCATGTCCTGCAGAGTACTGCTAAGGCAATGAAAAAGTAACAAAGAATCAAAGTTTTGAATCCGTGAGCAGTGCAAACAGTTAACACCCTGGGCAAGTAACTTAAAGATCAAAGGTTCTAATTCACTCAGAGGCATCCAGAAAGGCCTAGAAATACACTTCTGAAATACCGGTAACTATAAACCGTGGTTTAGTCTGTAGGGGCTGTGCTGCTTAGTGGCAGCACCTTCCAGGTAGGCCGAATTCACCAGAGGGTCCAATGGAGAAAGATGGGAAAGCTCCCATGTGACTTCCAACCTCTGAAAATCTGCTCAAGGGTCAGCTATGAGTTGACATCCTACTTGAATGTAATGAGTTTTGGTTTTAGTGTATGATCTCTTTCTATATAGATAGTTCCACTTTGTTACACATAGGGTTGCAATGAATCAAAATCAACTAGACAGGCACTATTTTTTTTCCATTTTAAATAACAGTATTATTGTAATGGGGTGCGGGGGAGGGATCACTTTGGAAACTGGTAGACAGACCTGGATTAAAATATGAGATTCACCACTTCTAAACTATATGACATTTGTTGTTATTTATTATGTGCCATTATGCTAGAATTGACTCATAGCTGATCCTCCAGAAGGTTTTCAGAGACTGTAAATCACACAGGAGGAGCATGCCCATCGTTCTCTATGGAGCAACTGGTGGCTCTAAAAATCCACCTGTGGATTGACAACTAAACTTGTCACCCACTAGGCCACCAGAGCTCCCTGCATGACCATATACATGATTTGTTTAGTCCTCTGATTCTTAATTTCCTCATCTGTAAAAGGAAAACACCAGTAACTACTTTGTGTGTAACATAATTAATACATAGCAGGCTTTGAATTAAAAAGAGAGAGGAGATATTATTCCTGCCCTCCCAGAGTCTATAATCCAGTTGGGGTGGAGTAGAGGAGGTTAATTGAGGAATAAACAAAATAGGTGAAAGGTTCTCATAATAAATTCTACAGTATGACTTAGAAAAAAAGATTCAATCTTAACAAATTAGGACTGAGATAAAATTTGAAAAAAAGGTAATTGATAATGACATGAAACCCCAAAGAAGAGCATTTAATACATAGAAGAGAATATAAGCAACGTTTCCATACTGGATATGATGACACCTCAAAGGAAGGAGGAGCAGGGTATAGCCTGTGTCAAAGAGGGGCATGAGATGGGAGAAAAAAGGAGGCAGGAAGCACAACTTGCCGGGCCTTGTAGGTGTTCTTAAAGGATTTTAATCCTTGGCCTAAGAATTATGGAAAACATTTGAAGAGTTTTGAGCAAAGAGTGATATAGCTACATTTTTTTAAGGGTTCACTCAGACCACTAATAGAGAATAGACTTATATTGGCATGAGAAAATATAAGAAAGTCTTAGGTGGTCATGGCAGAGGAATGGGAAAAGGATAAGGGATGTACTGTAAGAGTCTTTAGGCTCAGAGAACCTGGCAATAATAGGCCTATATTTTGCAGGACAATCCACCATTGAACAATGTATTTTCTCACTCTTACATGTTATAATAAAATATTAACCATCTTTAAAGAAAAAATATAGAAAGCAGAATTCTGTGATATAACTTGTTGAAGAAAACAATTTCCCCAAGGTTTAGCACTTAGATTTATTTCCCAACAACACAGCTACATGGAAAAAAAAGGAATCTATGGATAGCAGTATTCATAAAAATCAGAGACTAAATTATAGAGGGGTGAAAGGGTTCTAGATGAAAACATTGCTGTTATTAATGTACCATTGCATCCACTGACTCATAGCAGTCCTGTGCACATTAGCTTTGAACCTTGCCCTATCCTGAGCCAGCCTCACTAACTCTGACACACTTACTACCCTCATTACCCCAGTTACTATGTCAATCCAAATCATCCAGGGTTTTCCTCTCCTATACTGTTTGTCTATCCTTTCAAGCATTGATGTTCTTCTCCAAGGACTAGTCTCTCCTGGCAATATCCCCAAAGTATGTAAGATGGAACTTCAAAATCCTTGCCTTCAAAGAGTAATTTGGTTTGATCCTCTCTAGGACAGACCTGTTTGCTCTCTTGGTAGTCCATGGGATATTCAATCTCTTCTCCAATACTCAAAGCCATAAATTCTTCTTCTGTCAGCAGTAGTCATTCTGTCCAGCTCTCTGAGCATAGCAAATAATTACAAAACCCATGGCCTAGATCAGACATACCTTAGTCTCTAGATTGACATTGCTGCTCTTCAGAACACTAGAGAGGACCTGAGAGCAGATTTTCCTAATGTAGTTCTTCTTCTGATTTCCTGATTGCTGGTGCCAAGATTGTTGGTTGTAGATCTGAACAAGGTGAAATTGTTAACAACCTCAATCTCTTCTCCAACTATCATGGTGCTGCCAATTGTCCCAATGATGAGAATTTTTCTTTTCTTGATGTTGAACTTCTATCCATACTGAAGACTGCAGTCCTTGACCTTCTGCAGCAAATGCTTCAGGTCCTCCTCAATTTTTTTTACCCAAAGTTGTTTCATCTGAATAACAGATTGTTGGTGAGTCTTCCTCCAATTCTGATGCCACTTTACTCCTCAGAAAGCCCAGCCTGCCAAAAGCTCTGTTCTGTAAATAGACCAAAAAGGTGTAGAGAAAAGATGCATCTCTGATGCACACCTTTCTTCATCTTGAAACATTTAAGGTTTCCTTTCCCTGTTTGTACAAATTGCGTCCTGGCCTAAGTAAAGGTTTCTCATGAGCACAATCTAATGTTCTGGGATTTCCAATATGCTCAATGTTAGCAATAATTTCTTGTGGTCCACACAATTTAATGCCTTTGCATAGTCAATGAAACACAGACATTCCTTTGATACTCTGCTTTCAGCCAAGATCCATCTGATATTGTCCCTAGAGCCACAGCCTCTTCTAAACTCAGCTTGTATTTCTGGTAGTTCCTTGTTAATGAACTGGTCCAGCTGTTTTTGGATAATCTTCAGCAGAAATTTGCTTGCATGTAATATTGTTCAATGATTTCCAAACACTGTTGGATCACTGTTTTTATGTAATGAGAAAAAATATGGATCTCTTCTAGGTTATTGGCCAGGTAGTTGTTCTCCAGATTTTTTGGCACAACCTGGTGAGCACATACAGGGCTGCATCTCTTTGTTAAATATGTTGGTTAATATGCTAATTCCTGGGACCTTGTTTTTTGCCAATTACTTCAGAACAGCTTGAATTTTTTCCTTCAAAACTATTGCCTCTTGATCATGTATTGTTTCACTAAATTCTTCTGCGTCAGCCAGTTCTTTTTGTATAGTGATTCTGTGTACTTTCTCCATCTTCTTTTGAAGCTTCCTCAATCATTCAATATTCTGCCCATAATATCCTTAAGTATTACCACTCGAAGCTTGAATTTGTTCTTCACCTTGAGAAACGCCAAGTGAGTTCATCCCTTTTGATTTTCTGACTCAAGATCATGGCACATTTCATTAAAATGAGATTTTGCTTTGTCTTCCTGAGCTGCCCTTTGAAATCTGTTCAGCTAAATCCTAATTTCTTCCCTTTGCTTCAGCTTCTCGGCATTTTAGTGCAATATTCAGTTTCTTCTCAGTCTTTTTTCCCCCCTCTATCTTTGTAATAACTTCTTGCATCCTTCATGGACAATAAGCTTGCAATTGTTCCCTCCTCCTTTGGGTTTCCTAACATGTGGACTCAGTCTACAGTGCCATATCTACTAGTCTGATCTAAGTGTGCTCTATTGTTCTGATGGTTTTCAAAGGTTTGTTTTTCCAGAAGTGGATAGCTAATCCTTCTTCCTAGTCTGTCTTATTTTAGATGCTCAGCTTTAGAACAATGTCTGATAGACAAGCATTTTACCCAAAAGAGCAAATAAGAGACCCTTCCCCATTACACAGCTAATAGATTAGATGTTGATCTCTCCTCCCCAATCCCCTTCAGCATATGCCATAATCCTATCACCCCAGTGTCTTTGTCTTGCCCCACCAGCACCTCATTTCTGCCCTAATTTTACACATGAAAATAGGGACAGAGAGGAATATAGAAAGATGAATACTGAATCAAAGTAACCGTATAGAAAATATTGTTCTTATAAATATGTTTCTAATTCATAGATTTCCATTCTCAGAGCTGTCATGAAGTAAACATTTTGCATCATAGACAGTATTTAAAATAAATGAAATAATAAAACAATGGGTGATTTGATGGAAAATATTATCCTATGCCACAATAGTAAGAATATATATTAGTTAACAGAATTTTCATTTAAATTATGTTTGTGTATGACAAGGAGAATTTTGAGATAGAGAAAGATGGAGTTATGTAAGAGAAAATGACTATAAATTATATGTTTTAGCTTGGATTACAGTTAAGCAGAAGTTTGAATAGTATTTATCTAGACCATTCATTCAACCGACATTCATAACACCTAATTTGTGCTAAGCACTCTGTTGAGAACTGAATTCACAATGAATAGAGTTTAGCTTCAATAAGTTCAAAGTAAAATGTGAAAACCAAATACTAAACAAAATAAGATTGAACCAGAAGAGCAACATTTAGGAGAAAAAAGAATATTTGGAGTCACTGAGGTCCTGAGAATGACAGGTGGGAGAAAGAAAGATTACTTGTTCTGTGATATTTGGTGATTGGTGTTAAGTGCCATCAAGTTGCCTCCTACTCATGAAGACCCTCAATCAGGTGGATTGACACAGTGACTGCTGGAATGTACTCTAATGTGTCAGCAAGTATGAGGATGGCTCAGCATAGGAGAGGGTTAAAATCTGTTATTCATAGCATTGCTGTGTGTTGTGGCACTAGACTCAATGTCATCTAACAACAATAACAACATAGTGACCCTATGCACAATGAATAAAACACTACTAATCTTATACAACCCTCAAAGTCACTTCTTAAGCCCATTGTTTTATCTACTACATCAATCCATCTTTTTAGAATTCTTCATCTTTTTTTTTGATCTTCTGCTTAACCAAATGTGATATCTTCTCTAGAAACTAGTGGCTCCTGATACTATTCCTACAATATATGAAGCAAAGTTTTTCTATCCTATTTTTTAAGGAACTCTCAGGTGGCCTGGTAAATTATGTTTTTTTTAATATTTCCCTTAAATATAAAATAAAAATAATATAAATAAATACATACATATAGACAGATAAACTGCAAAATATGAATCACAATTTATATACTGATATAAATTATGTTCTTCTCTTTTAGTAGACATTTCTTTTCCTGTAGATACTTGAAGGAGACATAAGGTGACATGGAGGACATTATATCTCTGCTGTCCACTCTTACTCCTCTAGAACTCATCATTATGGGTTAAAAATAGAAGCTGTTGAACTGTGGGAAATGGATATAGTTAAACCCCCACTGCAATTAGTACAGGAGCCCCACAGATTGTTAATGAGGCTGTTGGAATTAGCACCTGCTCCTGGAAGGGTGGAATGTGAGCCTGTTAGCAGTCAGGCCCCTTGGGTCAGTGGGAAGGAAATGGGAGTGGAGTTTCTATGTGTTTTCTTAGAGTCACTGAATGAGTGTTATTCCTTTTTTATTTTGAAGTATTCTTTAAGAACAAAAGGCTTTTCTACTTAGAGGAGACACCAAGGTGAGAAACACAGGCTGAGCCACAGGAACTCACAAAAAAGGCCAAGATAATAGTCCAAAGCGTTAAGTGAAGCCACACAATTCAGTATGAGAACTCTGACCATCAAGTGAGTCATGGCCTTTATCTATGTGACTTTGGGCAAAGCCGCCTAACCACTCAATGGCTCAATTTCCTTGTCTGCAAAATCAAGTCTATTCGGGGGTTATGGAGAGTAAATTATAGCTATGTGCATATTGGCCAGCATAGCACTGGGTACAAAGCAGGTGCTCAGTAATTGAACTTACTCCAAAATAAAAATGACTACAAAGAAATACTAATGAAATTCTTTGAAATCACAAAGAAGAAAAGCCTCATGTCAGATAAAAATTTCCTGAGGATGATATTGGAGTTAATCTTAAAGAATTTGTCTCATTTTAAAAAGAGAAAATGCAGTAGAGAGAAAATATTATCAGAGTGTTTCTGCTGAAACAAAGATATGGAGATAGGACAAATAATGATATTCAAAATATGAGACATAGCCTTTGTTTGGAATTGTGGTTACAAAGATGGATAAATCCATTTCTAGTATCAAACACATCATAGCAAAGTGTGAAGACAAACGGAACACAACAAATAATAATGATAATGGTTGTGACAGAGGGCTTTGCAGATACTGTGAGTCCAGAGAAGACACATCTGAACCAGCCTGTGCTCAGGTTGACCAGTCAGGCATATCATGGCCCCCATGGCCCATTCTTGGTAGATACACCACTTAGAATATTATTCTAGGTGTAGAGGATAGGTGCTATGATTTCTTTAAACAGATGCTGGGGCTAGATGCTTTTAACTTGATTCCAATTCATAGTGACTCCAGGTAAAACAGAATTAATATACTGCCAAGTCCATGCCGTTCTGCAATAGTAGTTAGGGTTGAGCTCACCATTATAATCTTTGTCTCACTCAGTTTCATTGAAGGTCTGTCTTTTTTTTCTCTGACTCTCAACTTTATCAAGAATGATGTCTTTCTTTAATGATTGGTGCTTCCTGTTCAAAGTGAGACAAAGTCTCACCATCATCACTTCTAAAGAGCATTCAGGCTGTCCTCCCTCCAGGGCACATTAGTCCATGCTTCTGGCAGTCCATGGAACAGTTAATAGTGCTCAGCAACACCATAACTCAAGCCACACAAAAACCACCATCATGTGAGAAATTGACATACAGTCTGTAGGTTTTATAGAAAAAATGGAAAATGTTCCCTATGCTGGTTTTCTCTATGCACGAATAAATGATTATTTTTTCCAAACATATACTGATGTAAACAAAACAACTACCAAATAAAAGTCTCAAAAAGGTACAAAAAATGGGAACAACTGCACAATGCTTGACATCTCAAGTGAATCTCCACAACAAAGAAGTGAAATTGGTACTACTGCTTTTGTTTTACAGATAAGAACATTGAAACTCAAAATACCTACTTATAAATATAAAGCCATATAGTAAAAAGCTCTTCTTGCTCTGAGACTATTGCAATTTCTTCTAGTATGTTCTAGAATTGCATTACAAACCATACCAAAGTACAATTATTTAGAGCACAGTCAATGAATGTAGAAAATGAAATTCATAAATACTTGGGACTATTATTTAGTCATTTAAAATAAGTTCCAAATGCATATTATAACATGAGTAGACCTTGAAAACATTGTACTGACTTAAATAAGACAATAATAGGACAAATCATTATGTGAGAGTACTGATGTTAAATATCTAAAACAGACAAATGCATTAAAAAAAACCCCACATTTTTACTGGTGATTCCTGGGATAGGATAGAACAGGAGTAGTGGTATAATTGTTTAAGAAGCAGAAAGTATGTGTCTATGGCGATGAAAAATTTAACAATAATTATTATGGTCTCACAGATGATTAATGTAAATTATATTCCTAATTTGTATACATGAAAAGTCAACAAATATTTTCATTTGATAGTAAGTATAATTTTACATCAACAAAAAATGCTCAACACCATTTTATTGTATCTCACAGACAATTTGAGTCAGAAATTCAATCCAGGCTCATCTGGATGGTTTTTCATCTCCCAAGAGCTCTGGTGGTGCAGTCTGTAGCGTGTTGTACTGCTAACAAAAGGTCACATGTCTCCAGAGTTTCGAATCCCCCAGTGGCTCCCTGGAAGAATGATGGAGAGTCTCCTACCATCTTACAGAAACCAAATTGGGGATCACATGAATCAGATTTGACTTGATGTCAATGAGTTTGTAGTTGAAATTTTTAAAGCCAACATTTTAAAAAAAATTTTTTTATTATTAAATTTTATCAGTTTTAATGAACATTTACAGAGATTTTGGGTTTTCATTCATTCATTGTTGCACTATTTTCTCTACCCTCCTCCCCAGTTCGTTCTTTTTTCCCCCCTTGAAAGTCTGTTTTAATTGTCCAATTGCCACAGTGCTTGCCAGTTCTGATTAATCTCCTTTGTCAGTGTGTCCTTTGCCATTGCCTATCACTCCTCCCTGAGAGAGACTTCACCCTGATTCATAAGGAAAAGGGGATGGCGTATTCTCTTAGCTACTTCCCGCTGAAAAGGGATGCTGTGGGTTTCAGAGTGAAGATCTTCTCTCACTACTCTAAAGGCCCCTTTGGCAATAGGAAACACATAGACTATTATGGAGATTGATTTTGGAATTTAGATGCACTGTTATCAATTGTGCTTAGCCATACATGTTCATATCCTTGAAGATGTACCATGGAAGTGTAGCAGCCTAGAAGACACAAATTTAACTAACAAGTTTAAAGTACATGAGTCAAAATTTAAAAAGCAATAATATTCCAAGTAGAGGCTCTAATAGTGAGAGTAGAGAGGAAGCTCCCACTCACTTGCTTTAAGTGTAGATATGAAGGACACTTGGCCAAGGTGGCCCACATAAGGTCCTCATGGCTGACAGGACTAACAGGCCCCAGCTCCCAGCTGGAAATAAAGGAGGACGCTTCAACAATTTAGATCCTCCCAGAAGAGCTGTGGGTGAGCATTAACATTACTGGTAAGTATATTCGTTTTCTCCTGGACACAAGAGCCTACTATTTGGTACTAAAAGCCTTCTGAGGCCCTAACTCTTCTCACTATTTCTTAGTTGTTGGAATTGATGGAAAACCTCATAAGCAGTTCCTTACTTCACCTCTGCCTTGCATGTGGACTTCCTAGTTGTAAAACAACTCAGTGGTAGATGGCATTTGCTCTGGGACTTAAGAACAATAAATGTCATAGTTGAGCCTCTACATATTGTGGTTCCTAACCTTTATACTATAATAGACAAAGTGCTAGTCAGTAGGCCTTTTATTGTAAGAACTACCTTCCCTCTGTAACTTGATAAAGCCAAAATTTTAATGCCACACATTTTTAATTTTAACTGTTGTCACATAGTGGTATTAAGTTGTGGATGGGCTAATCTTGCATGTTCAAAACAGTATTATACATGTGTTTATACTTTGGTCAAGATGGCTAATAGGTTGGGCTTGGCAAGGACTGCTGATCAAAATACCTATACTTGGCTTCTCTTGCTTGGTATTCTTAAGATGGTTGTATTCTTTACATGAGGTTGGCTTGCCCCAGAGGAAGCAACTCATGGGAATTAAAAGGAAGCCATTTGTTTGTTCTGACCTAGGGTAGGAAGCCAAATATAACACATTTTGCATTCTACTGGTGACAAAGGTGGACTAAGGTTCAAAATGAGGTAAACTAGGCTACCCTCTCGGTGAAAGAGTCATACATTCACAACACATACATGCAGGCAGACTGAGTATAATGTTGTAGGCACATTTAGAAAATGTAATCTGCCAAACATTAAAATAAAAGAACCTTATCAGAATGCAGCATTGCTCAATGAATATAAGTAATCTATAAACAAATGATAAGGAGTAAAAAAAAATTGCTTCTATTTACTTATTTCATTCACATGAATTCATAAAATAACTTGCCCAGATAGTTTTAAGTCATACTTCTCTTATAGATAAGAATATGACTTGCTGAAGATCCTTACAACAGTTGAGGAGCTGGGATTTGAGTCTAGCATTACTTACCACTCAATCCAGTGCTCTTTCCTGGCATGACAGTGTCTCAGGAAGTCGAGCATCCAGAGAGAATGCAGTAAGGGGAAAAAGATTTGTCTTTTCTGTAACAAAGACTCAATATATATTGGTTGAATTGAACAGAATTGAATTAAACTCCTAGAGGAGCATCTTAGGAATAAAACCTGAAAGATTTATACAAAAGTAAAGTTAACTTTGAAAGAAATACATTAACCAGCTAATGGAACAAGCTTTCTGTGAGGAACATTTCTTTGTTCACTAGGATCCATATAACAAATATTTCCCTTTTTATATATTCCCTGTTCCATTCTAAAAGGAGTCAAGAATTAGAAATGTCAGTAGAAAGAAATAATACTCAGAGTCTTTATTCTCATGCCAACATATAGGAAATGCCCAGGAAACAGTAGACATGGCTATTAGTAAGTGCTATTGTCAGAGAGCCCTGTGAACTGAGTTCTAGTTCTGGGCTTGAGTCTCATCAGCTTTGTGAACTTGATAAGGTCACACAGCTTCTCTGGTCCTTTCTTTTCTCACCAGTAAAGTGAAGGTACCATTAACAATCACTAAAGTTCTTCCTAGCATTAACATTTACACGACAACTGAGTACTTTTTCCTTATAATTTCTTAACTAGCATGATTGGTCGAGTTATTTTCTACTACTAAGCAATTAATTATCTAATCTAATAAGTGCAAACTGCAACTGTTAAGGAGCAACTAAGAATAGTTAAAACTGTTAGAACAAAGGCTCTAATCAAATGTTTCTGAGCATATGCTTACTCATGAGCTCAGGCAGAAACAGTGTTTATTCATCGTTCCTGTTAAAATCTCATGTGATGAAACACGAGAGAATGCACAAATCCTGCTGTACCAATAGTATAAATGACAATCCTATCCAAAGCAATCTACATGTTTAATGCAGTTCTAATACCAAATTCATTTTTCAAGGATATTGAAAAGGCAATTCTCAAATTCATTTGGAGAGGAAAGAGAACCTGAGTAAGCAAAGCACTTATGAAAAACAAGAATGAAGTGGTGGAGGTATAGTATCCCCTGATCTCAAAACCTACTACACAGCTGTAATAACCAAAGCAGCATGGTCCTAGTACAATGACAGAAATATAGACCAATGGAACAGAATCAAGAGCCCAGAAATTAACCCAGATATCCATGGTCAACTGATATTTGGCAAGCAAACAAAATCTATCAAATGGGAAACTACAACCTCTTCAACAAATGATACTGGCAACGTTGGACTGCTACCTGCAGAAAGTTGAAGCAGGATGCACACTCACTTCTCACTAAACACAAAAATAAACTCAGCATGGATCAGAGAACTAGATGTAAGGGCCCAAACCATAAACATCATAAAGAGACAAATCGGTACCAAACTTAGAAGACCTCCCTTATGAAATAAAGAGTCTGTCAAGTTCACCCAGAACTACACAACCAGGAGAGGATAAAATTGATCAATGGGATCGTCTAAAGATTAAATCCCTATGTGCATCAAAAACATTTCCCAATAGGGTGAAATAAAACCTACTGACTGGGAAAAAAGTATTTGGCAATACCATCTTAGACAAGGGTCTCATAAAAAAAAGTTTATAGAATCCTACAAGGCCTCCACAAGAAAATGACTGATAACACAATTGCAAAATGGGCAAGAGACATGGAAAAACATTTCACAGAGGGAGGTACTTGGATAGCCAACAGACATATGAAGAAATGCTCAAAATCATTGGCAGTAAGAGAGATGCAAATCAAAGGCACAATGAGATATTAATTCACCCCAGTAGCAGTGGAAAAGTTTAACAGGACAGCAAGCAAAAATTGTGGAGAGGATGTGGAAAGACAGGAACTCTCATACACTGTTGGTGGGATTGTAAAATGGTACAACCACTCTGGAAGGCAGTTTGTCGTTTCCTCAAAAAGCTGAACATAGAAATTCCATATGATACAGTTATTCTGCTTCTAGAAATATACCCTAAGGAAATTAAAACTGAGACACAAATGGAGATTTGTACACCAATGTTCATAGCAGAGTTATTCACCATTGCAAGAATATGGAGACAGTTCAAATATCTAATCACAATCAAATGGACTGTGAAATTGTGGTACATTCACACAATGGAAAGCTACACAGCACTCAAGAGCAATGATTTTGAAAATTACTAAATAACGGGAGAGACTGAAGGGCATTACTCTGAGTGAACTATCTCCATCTTAAAAGGTTAAATGCTGCATAGGACCATTATTATAAAAACAGAAGGATAACTAGTAAAATGTGTTTTGGGATCCAAGGGGGAAAAGGGGTGGAAATGAGCAGCAAAAAGTCAAGTTGTTGCTGTTGTTAGGCACCGCTGAATTAAACGTGACTCATAGTGACCCTATTAACAAAAGATCTGAATCTAGTTCTGTCCTACACCATTCTCACACTTCCTGACATACAAGAGCCCATTGCAGCAGTCACCATGTCAGTCCACCTGGTTGAGGGTCTTCCTCTCCTTCGCCAATCCTCCACACTTCCCAACATCATGTCCCTCTCCAAGGAATAGCACCTCCTAGCAACATGTTCAAAGTATGTGAGATGAAGCCTCATCATTCTTGCCTCCAAAGGGCACTCCTGCTGCACCATCTCCAAGATATATACATATATTTGTTCTCTTGGCCGTCAGTGAAATATTCTGTGCCCTTCTCCAGTACCACAACTCAAAGGTGTCAATTTTTTTTCTGTCATCCTTATTCATTGTCCAGGTCTCACAAGCATAGCTGGCAATTGGAAAGACTATGGCTTGAATCAGATGCACCTTAGTCCTCAAATTTGATATCACTACTCCTCAATAATTTGGAAAGGTCCCTAACTGCAGATTTTCCCAGTGCAATGTGTCTCTCTAGTTCCTGACTGCTAGTACCAAGGGTGTTTACTGTGGATCCAAGCAAGGTTAAGCTGTTGATAGTTTCAATATCCTCTTCATCCAACATGACACTGCCTATGGTAAGAATCTTTGTTTTCCTGACATTGAGACACAATCCATACCGAAGGCTGCACTCCATGATCTTCTGCAACAAGTGCTTCAAGTCCTCCTCACTTCAGCAAGCAAGGCTGTGTCAACCGTATAATGCAGGTTATTGATGAGTTTCCCTCCAATCTTGAAGCCACATTCCTCTTCATAGAGGCCAGCTTCTTGTAAAATTTACTCAGCATACAGACCAAACAGGTTTTCACAACAGCCTCTTGATCCAGGTATATAGGTTCCTCATGAGCACAATCAAGTGTTCTGGGATTCCCATTCTTCTCAGTGTCAGCCACAACTTATGATCCACACAGTCAAATGCCTTTACATAGTCAATAAAGCACAAATAGACATTCTTCTGGCATTCCTTACTTTCAGCCAGGATCCATTTGACATCAGCAATGATATCCCTGATGCCACAGCCTCTTCTAAATCTCATTTGAACTTCTGGCAATTCCCTATCTATGTACTTTTCCAGTCATTTTTAAATGATCTTCAGCAGTATTTTGCTTGCATGTGATATCAATGATATTGTTTGATAATTTCTACATTCAGTTGGATCACCCTTCTGGGGAATAGGAACAAATATGGACCACTTCCAATGTATTGGCCAGACAGTCATCCTCCAAATTTTGTATCATAGACTGGTGAGTGCATCCAAGGCTGCATCTGTTCATTGAAACAAATTGATTGATACCCATAAATTCCTGGGGCCTTATATTTTTTGAATGCCTCTAATGCAGCTTATACTTCTTTCATTATCATTAGCTCCTGTTCATATGATACTTCTTAAAATTTTTCAGTGTCAATCAGTTTTTTCTGGTACAGTGACTCTGTGTATTCCCTCCATCTTCTTTTGATTCTTTTTGGCTCATTCAGTATATTGCCTGTAGCATCTTTCAGCATTGCGACACAGGGCTTAAATTAGTTTTTCAGTTCTTTCATTTTGAGAAATGCAGAGTGAGTTCTTCCCTTTTTATTCTCCAATTCCAGCTTTCTGCACATTCCACTGTAATACTTTGTCCTCCTGAGCTGCCCTTTGAAATCATCTGTTCAGCTCTTCCACTTCGACATGTTTTCCTTTAGATTTGGCTTCTCAATGTTCCAGTGCAGTCTTTAGAGTCTCTTCTGAAGTTCATTTCGATTTTTTTTTTCTTTCTCTTTCTCCTCTGTTTTTGTAAAAGACTCTCAATGAGATATATCAACAGAGTAACTACAACAATGGGCTGGAGTACATCAGAGATGATGAGAAGGGCACAGGATAAGATAGGTCCACATCTGTTCATGAGTTGTTCTTTATTTGATGGCACCTAACAACCTTGGGCCTATCTAGTCCTTAGTTCTTAGAACTATTCTAGTTCTTACTTTTAATTTAGTACTTGTTACACTGTGGTACACTGTAATCATTGCTATTTCTTGTTTGTATCCACCTTAGCCTGTGATCTTCTGGAGGACAAAAGACAACCAACTCTGCTGGCTGCCAAGAGGCTTATATTTAATAGATGCACTGTGAACAATTATAGAATTCCTTTGTTCTCTTTCATTATGATGATAGACACATGTTCTGTCTTACACCAAACTTATAATAAGTCCCTCAAATATACATGCACATGCCTATGCTTCTATGAATGTGCATGATTTTGTTATTAGCTGTCATTGAATGGCTCTCTAACTTTTCATGTCTCCATGCACAACTAAGCAATGAAATGCTGACCCTTGGTCCTGCACCATCTGTAGGATCAGTTGAGATCTGTACAGTTTTCACCCACTGGTTTTCAAAAGTAAATGTTCAGACCTTTCTTCTGAGTCAATCTTAATTGGGTAGCTCTGCTGAAACCAGTTCAGTGTCATAAAAGCACATAAGCCTCCACTGATATTCATTCAGGAAACAACTATCTCTGAAGTACATCAAACCAGATGTCCCATGTGAAAGGGGAGCATCCCACCGCTGAACAATCACTGCCCTTTGGATGTGCCTAATTGGGGCCTTTTTGAATACAGAAAGGTAAGGGGTAAGCAAAGCCATTTGTATTGTTTATTTTACATATTTTCCCTATTAATAGAAAAAATTGTCATCTTCTCAGAAACCTGGAAGTACTATTATTATCTCTATTGTACAGAAACTGAGTCTCAGAGCTAGTAAGAAATTTACCAAAGATCACTGGCTCTTACACTGGAGAGTAGGGATTCAGCCACCCAGTATTTCATGACTACCCCACTACATCCCAGTTAAAGAGCAAGAGGAGTCCACTCATGCTCCAAAATTCCTCTTATGTTTTTAAATTGAGCAATCTCCATGTCTATGCTTATCCATGCTGAGTTTTAGCCCTTTACAAGAAGATTAGCAGCAAATGCCCTCTCAACAATAACTAACACCTCTATTTCTCCCCATTCATTATTTGAGCTGTGGAGGATATTTGTGAGCTATTGTTAAGTTGTGCTCATTAAGAGGGAAAGAGGGTGGGACATGGGAGGAGTATGACAAATCATATCCTCAGGTTGAACCAACCAGATAGACAAAGAAACACAGGTGCCCTTATAATTGAGGTGCATAATGAGCATATAATGCCTTTGTGTGGAGATTTGGGGCTTTTAAAGAAAAATAACATTTCCCTGTACACAGGAATTACCTTTTAAGGAAAAAAGTAAGTTTCTTTGCTCTTACTAATAATTTTGTTAAATGAAATTAATGATTTTAGAGCCAAAATATGATTTCTAATTACACAGGTATAAATTGCAACATTTTAAAATTATCACAAATTCTGTTTGTTTTATATTGATAAGAATATGAATTATTATACTTTAGATAATTTAACACAGTTCCAGAACATTTGTTTTCAGAATGTTAATGCTCCACTGATAAAAGTAATAGAAA
>NW_006399755.1:4591461-4664699 GCF_000299155.1 Elephantulus edwardii
GTTTGTTTTCCTGTAGCGTATATGTTAATTCTGTGATTATTTGAAATTTTATGAGATTTTGTAGAATTGATATTACCTTAACATATTTGATTCTTAGACCTTAAATTACTTCTAAGGTGCCAATAATAAAGGGAGAAATTAAGAAACTTATTATATATATTATTTTTCTTCTCTGTGTGAATTTTTATTTATGGTTTCAAAAGACTTTGAAAATCAAGAAAGTAAATTGAATCATTGATCACAGTAAATAAAATATACTGAAAAGTGAAGTCCTAAATATTCCAGCTTCTTCATTTTGAGGAATTCATGACTAAACTAATTTTTAGAAAGCTGGGACTGAAAGTATTGGCGTGGTTTATATATCTTGGTCAAAAAAATACTTACCTAGGTTTATCTTAAATGAGGACAGTTTCTTTCTCAATTCTGAAAGATTGTGCATGTACATATACATAACCTTATTATATGAAGTAATATGTTACTGTTTCAATATAAGAAACAGGTATGAAAATTTTTACATTATAGTATGACAAAGAACTTTACGTTTGTAAACTGTGTAATCATTTGAAATCAAAGCTCTAGGCACTGTTTTGCTTTCCACGTGTTAATTTATTTAGTTTTCAAAACAATCCACAAAAGTCAGTTCCAATACATGTCTATCTCACAAATGAGAGAAAATTAAACACAAAGAGGTTAAATAACTTATCCAAGATGATAAAGTTAGCAAGTGGAAGAGTTGGGATTCAAAGCAAAAAAGACTAGCCCGTGCTGTTACCTCTCACATTAAATATCAAATTTAATATTCTCAAAAAGTGATCTGAGTAAACATCTTTTAAGAGTTGAGTCTAAATCATTAAAAACAGATGTGTTAAGTACACACACACACACACACACACACACACACACACACACACACACACACACACACACACACACACACACACACACATCCATGCTATTGCTTTTTAAATACCATCAAGTTGGAACCAACCCACAGCTGACACTCCAGCAGATTTTTTTAGAGGCAGTGAATTGCCTGGAAGGATATTACCCAGGAGGAGATGGTCTTCTTTTTTCCCTACGAAGCACCTGATCGATTTCACCTCCTCACCACTAAGTTAACAGTGTGTTTTCTCTCTGTGTCTGGGTGTATCTATCTATATCTATATAGAATTACCTATCTTGTGGCCTAGTGGTGAGGAGTTATGCTCCCAACCCAAAAGCATGCAATCCAAAAGAGAAAGTGATACCTTATAATAAATTTTATATGATTGAATCTTAATTCCAAGATACTATATATTTACTATTGAAAAAGTTTTAAAATTATTGATAAGTAAAATATAGAGAAATAAAAGTAAAATAAATAATTAAGAATGTTTCATAATTATGCCTTCCAAAATAATCACCATTAACCTTTCCAAAAAACAGGATCATTCTAAGCATATAATTTTGTGACTTGCTTTTCTCACTTTGAAATACATTGTGAACATTTGTCTGTGTTGATGAATATTCATCAACTATATCATTCTTAATATCTGCAGAATATTCTATTGTACAGATAGTCACCTTTGTTGACCATTAAAACGATTCTCAATTTTTCTATATTTCTACAGTGAACTATCAAAGTGCCAAATCTTTGAACACATCAATGATTATTCCTTTACACTCAAATTAATAAACATAGATTTGTTGGGTCAAAGGATACATGTTATCAGGGTTTCAAT
The DNA here is from genome assembly GCF_000299155.1 of Elephantulus edwardii. Lineage (NCBI taxonomy): Eukaryota > Metazoa > Chordata > Mammalia > Macroscelidea > Macroscelididae > Elephantulus > Elephantulus edwardii. The sequence goes on from NW_006399755.1 coordinate 4,593,183, forward strand.
TGGTACATGCCCCTTTGCTCAGGAATAAAGTCTTTTGCATTACATACTCAAAGGAGGCTGTAGAAAAAGAGGTTTTACAGTCATTAGGTTTCATTTGCTTTGAAGGCAATATCAAGAATTAAATTGAATAACACTTGCATTATTAAGTGAGAAAATTCATAGAAAGAACATTATGCTTGGTCCATAGTAATTGCTCAATATCATAAATTCAATATCAGGTTTGTTGGATTTGCCATCCCAATATCTTTTACTACCAAAATCTCTTAAATTATGAGTTTATTTGAAGGTCTGAATGACCACCAAGTCCTGAGAAACAGGAAAAACTTGAGACTATTGATAATTTTGAAGTAAAAACCATAGGCTCAGAGCCAAGAAAATGTTCACAATTTTTCCTACTGATTCTCTGTGACTTTGAGCAAGTCTTTTTGAACGTGAGGACCTTCATATGTAAAGAAATGTTGATAAGATGATTACTATTTCCATTCTAACACTGATTCTCAGCTTTCTTAAACCTAGTAATTCTTATTCATAAATTTATTCATGCATTTTGAATTAGGATAGAATTGGTTTTAGCCAGAAGTGGGCATTTTCAACAATCCAACAATCAGTGAGTTTCTGAGTCCTGGGAATGGAAGGTTTGTAAAGGTTAGGGAGAGCCAAAGACACTTCAAAAGGTTAATGATTATCAGAGGAAGGAATTGTTCTGTCAAGGCAATGGTATGTGGTTCAGATCTACCAGATGCTCCACAGGAGAAAGATGAGCAGTCTTCTCCTGTGCAATTAACTGCATCTGAAAACCCCTAGGAGGGTCAATTAAGGGTCGGTTCCAACTCCATGGTACACATCACCACCACCACCGCCACCAAGAGAGTAATTCTAAGGAATTCTGGTGATACAGTGGTTAAGGACTAAGCTACTAACTGAAATGCCAAAGCATAAAACCTATCTTTTGCTCTCAGCATAAGAAGACAAGTGACTTCTGTAAATATAGCTCAGGAAACCATCAGAGGTGCTTTTACTCTGTTACATAGAAACCTAGGAGTAGGAATGGATTCAGTAGGGAACAATAATGGACTAATCATACATACAGAGTGTCTCAAAATATTTTAATGCTGAGAAAAGTAGAAAGTCTGTGAAAAAGAGGAAGTCTAGCAACAAGATGGACTGACACAGTGATTTCAACAATGGGCTTGGGCATTGCTGAGATCATTAGGGTGGTACAGCATAGGGGGAAAGTTTTGATCTGTTCTTCCTAGGGTCATTATGATCCATAGTCCGACACTCCATGATGCTTAAGAACAACATTGATGCTTGGGAGGCCAAATGAAGAACTGTTTGAATTCATGTAGGTCAACGGTTTCACCTAAAAGTCACAAAACCAAAATCTTATTTCTTTAAAGGTTCACTGTTAAGAGTGTCAGAGATGATGAAGATGGCATAGGATAAGATAGGGTTCAGATCTGCTGTTCATAGAGTCATTATGAGTTATACTCAATGGCACCAAACAACAATGTTAACCACTGACTCTATTTTACTTTATTTGTACCCATTTGAACAATCAAACAAGGCTTGAAGGCTCTGTTGAGCCCCAATGTCCAAGTTAGTTAAATGCTCATCAGCTAACCTAAAGATTGGAGGTTTGAACTTGCTATCTGTTCAGCGGGAAGATGTGGCGGTCGGCTTCCCTGAAGATTTATGGCGGTAGAAGCCCTATGTTTCATAGGATCACTGAGATTCTCAATTAAATAACAAGATTCAGTACTGTATCTTATGTTAGCTGTTGGACATTGTGAACTACGTATTTTTCCCTTGTGTAAGAGACTGTGTCTCTGCCTTTGAGACCCTGATAGGTGAATGAATCATTATTATTTTGTTTAGCTGCTTGGCATTTTCCTTAGCACTGATACCTCCCTGAAGTGGTTCATCATCAGGCTGCAAGCAAACTGACGGATAGGATAGCAGGGCGGATAGGTCTGTACAGAGACTACTAACATTTTTCTGTTCTGTGGCCTATTTGATATGCTTGGTCTTTTAAACAAATCAAAGTTAATTAACTAGGGCTCTTACTGCATTAGAGTTACTTTTTATTTTAGCGTTAGTAAACCTAGAATTCAGATTTGATGCCCATTGTTTAAGAAATGGTGATAACCATTTTCATGTTTTCCTCCTTGCTATTATAGAGCAGTTATTAGAAATTCTTGGAATTCTTATGACTGTTTCCTGTTGAAACTATAAAACTATGTTTCAAACACAGAGCAGGTTCTGTTAAGGTACACGCTTAAGGAGCCACATACAATGTTTACTCTCATGTTAATTGGCTATAGCTTTAATTAAAATTTTATTAGCACAAATTGGTCAGCTAAAACTGTTGAAGTGAATTTTTAATAAATCCGTTTAGCCCTCTCAAAAACAAAACAAACAACAACAACAACAAAAACTATATGGCAGTTTTATATTGGCTTTGGGTACGTCTTCTAAGAGACAGTTTATTTCGCTTCATGTTTCTTCTTTAAAAGAGTAGGGCTTAGCTTAAGGACTTTAAATTGGTCACATTTGTAAACTCTGAGTCAGTGCTTAGCATAGTATCTTGGTAGTAACTTTGGTTCAAATTATTTTCATGGCCTTGATTTGCAAAAAAGTGATCTCACTTAAAAATGTGAGTACAGGTAGCGTAATTGGTGGTAAGATGATAGGTATTCTTTCAACTATTTTGTGTGCACTTAAGTTGCCAATTCGGGACCTAGGGTGAAAGACCACTAGTAGCCCTGGACTCCTGGCGTACAGTCCTCTGCTTCCCGGGCCTGACGGGCCCCTTCCGGCCTGTACGAGGCGCCCCCTGGAGGCGACAGCGAGGGTGGCGGAGGTCCGGGCGGGGGTGGTGTCTACCGAGCAGCTGTGCGGCACAAGGCAAGCAAACGGATGAGCGAACAAGCGAGCGTAGTGCCTTTCCGCGCCGGTCCTCCCAGCCTCCGCTTCCTGCCCAGCCTCAGCCAGCTGCCTCTGGCGGCCCCGCTCCCCGACCCTGAAGATGCGCCTCAAGAACCAGGTACTGCGCCTGGGCACCAGCCCCGCGCCCCTACGCCCCGCCCACCCGCTGTCACCGGCGCGGCCGCCGCGGGGCCACGTGGTCGCGGCTCGGCTCTTCGGCGGCCTGGCTCTGGGGGGAGGGGCTGACTCCCAAGGAGGGCGGCTCCCAAGCAGCAGAGGGCACCGCCTCGCGTCGCTCGCTCGGGCGCTCCTAGCCCCTCTCCACCGCCCATCTGGTGGCTCTGGCCCTGGGGGCTTCCCGGTCACACCCTCTAGTCTCCAGAGACTTCCGGGAGTTCTAGAACAAACCGAAAAGAGCGCGCCCCCTCCCTGGCGCCAGCCGACCCCGGAGCGCGGGGAAGCTGCGTCGCTGCGCCTGTCCCTGTCCCCTTTGCTCCTTTTCCCAGCCTTTCTCGGGTGCATTTACTGAATGAGCCGGTGGCGCCCGAAAGTCCGGGCGAGCAGGACCCCAGGGTGCTGGGCGAATGAGCGTGGTTCCTCTGGGAAGCCCTGAGTCTATGACTCCCGCTAATTGTCGAAAAAGTAGCGACCTACCCTCCCTACTCGCATTACAGCTTGCTGCGGACCTAGTATTTGGGATGTTTCTATATTAGATTGAAAGGGCGCCTCTGTTGTATTAAGCAGTCCTCTTGTTATAGAAAGGAAAAAGGCTCAGGTGTTATGTAGGATGTATTTATGGTGGTAAATCTTGCCTCTTATAGAGCTGGAAGTTGTCATACATTTAGAGTTTACTAAAACACTTGTCCAGAAGTCTTTTCTTATTTTTTTGTGTGCGTGTACCGTCAAATCAGATCTGACTGGTACAGGAGGAGATTGTCCCTCCTTCCCCGGCAGAGCATCTGGTGGATTCGAACCGCGTGCCTCTGGGATTGTAGTTGCAGCTCCTTGCCACTAGCCACCAGAGCTCCCCCTGTCCGGAAGTCTTGAACCTGTCGAAGCCTAACTGAAAAGAGAGACTCTCCCCTCCCCCACCATATGTTAAGGGATTTAGGGGGAAGTGTAGGGTAATTGAGAGGTGGGGATTCGAGAAAACAACCGCAGGATGGGGGGAAATGAGTAGTATTGATTCCCAAGCTGTTAGTCTGTACGCTCAAGTGTGATAATTCTCATAAAATCTCGCTGGGGAATTAAATACTGCCTTCACAACACAGTTTGACACGAACTATGTGGGTTCCTGAAAGTCTACTCATGCCCCTTCCTTCGCTTGCTGCCTTATTTTAGTTGAATAAAGAGGCTGCCTCACGTTACCTTTCTGTACTTGTGCGTCTGGTTTTTCATTCTTTATAATACTTGCAAATTGACACTGAAAAAGCATTAACTTAAGTCATTTCGGAATAAGTTTGATGTTTTAAGTGAGATGTGAATGGAGCTCCATTCATAAGGGAAGTAGTCTGTGTGAAGTGTTTTGTAAATGTGAGTGGGTTGAGTTTAAAACACTGAATAAAATTAATGTAATGAGGAATCAAAAGGTTCAACCCAGATGTTTGCCTCTGCACTTCCTGAATTCAGTGTCATTGCCAAGCTGCATGAGGCCTTTTGCAGTTCTGAGTGAGGCTTGGGTGGGGTGGACTCTGGCATTGTGGTTGACCAGGAGCAACTGGATGGCTGAATTCACTCCATTCCTTTTTTTTTTTTTAATTTATTTTTTAAATTGAGCATTAGTGTATCTTTGGGGCTAAGGTTGTGGCTCACTCAACAATGTAGAGAATCTTTCTTCCTCTCCCTCCTTCCTTCCTTTGTAACTATTCTAGAAATACTGGAAAAATCTATGAAGGTCAGAGCCTGCCTAAAGGAGAAACCTGTTACAGAAGAAAAATTCAAATATTTACCATCAACAGATATAAAAGGCAGAAAACTTGGGAAACCTGGAAAAAACCAGCAGTTAGTTCCATCATATTCTGATTCTCACAGATTTCATCATAGATAGGTGATTTACATATAAGTTTTTAGTGTAAAAGTTTGTAAGTAATCTTCTGTGGGTAATACTAACCTCCAAAACCTTTGTTTCTTTATTAAGATAAATTGCTTGTGTGTGATTGTAATAAAGGTGGGCTTGTGGACTAGAGCTGATGGCCTCACTAATGGTATTACTTAGTGAATGTGTTAATAGATAGCTTTTTACCATCTGTCTAGAAGCAGTATAGGAGCAGAGGTGGGTGCTATAGTCCATAGCAGGTTGTCCTGCTAACCGAAAGGCCACACATCTCTAGCGGTTTGAATCTACCAGCTGCTCCTCAAAAGGAAGATGGTCAAGTCTTCCCATTAAGATTTACAGGGAGTTACAAACGTGATGGAAGATCACTATGAACTGGATTTGAATGGAATTCAAATTCAGAATTCCTGGTTCAAGTCCACTAAAGTGACTGACTTAGGAACTCTTAGATAACTTATTTAATTATTGGCCCTCCTTCCTCCTTGTAGAACAGTGGTGATAATACCAGCTATAGGGTGCTCTGGTGGCCTAATTAGTATAATAACCTAATAAAATTCTCTATGTATACAATAACTGCCATATAAGTGAGTACTCAGTAAATATTCCTAGTTAGATACACATAATCTGTAGCTATTACTCTTACTGATAGTGTATTTGATTAAAACTAGTCATTTATAGTTGGAGAAGGAGATTGGGCAAAGATGCATGAAATAATTCTCTGGGATGAATGAATCTATATCTTTATCAAAGTGTTTGTGACAAAAAATATATCTATTTGTCAAGACTTAGCAAATACAGCATTTAAAATCTGCATTTAACTGTATGTGTATTATATATAAATAAGGCTCCAAATATGTGAAATACATTCCTTTTAGGAACCAATACACCAGTCCAGTTCTGCATAGTGCATGGGGCTCCAAATATGTGAAGTACATTCCTTTTAGGAACCAGTCCACCAGTCTGGTTCTGCATAGTGTGGCCTTTCACCTCCATAAGCCCCTACACATTTAAACCCTATAAGTTCATGTGGAGCAATGGAAAGAGAAGAAGGCACACACATTTTTAGGTTGTGGCCAGAAATGATAATTCATGGAAAAGAAAGATCATTTTGCTTGTGCCCAGATCGTATTTAATTTGAAACTTGCATATGGCATTAGTGTTTATTAGTGGTTTTATAAACCACATTAAAATTTTTATGTGATCCAGTAGTGCTTATTTGCATAATAAATTCCTAAAGTAAGCACAAATTCTGAAGAATCCTAGTGAATTTGTATCCCTGTACTTGTTTTCAATAAATTCTCTCCATTATTGGTAGTTAAGAGAGCTAAAATATGTAAAGCACTTTTAGCACAGTGCCAGGCACTTTTATCTCTTAGGAATACATACTAAAAGGATGATGTGGAAGCAAAAAATGTTTCTGAGAAGCAATAGTGTAAGCTCTTCAGAGACCTCCCTCAAGTCTTTTGAGTCTTCATTTTAAGATATAGTTATAATATGCTTAGTCTGGTTTCTCAGCTAGCAACATGTGAGAAGACTTGCTAGATAGAAAGTGATACACTGTTTCAATATGTGTTACCTAGAGGTGAGGGAGGAACAAATTATAAAAATTCCATGGGAAAAGTCAGTCCTCATCTTAAGTAGAGATATCATTGAATTAAAGTTGTTGATGTTACAAACTATCAACTTGACTACAATTCATAGCCATACTGTGAACAACAGATCTGAACCTTGTCTAAACCTGCTTCATCCTCACAATGTTCATCACACTGAAGCCTGTTGTTTCAGTCATTATGTCAATCTATCCTTCAATATGACATTCTTCTCTTTTGATGATCCTCTAGTTTCCCCACCATAATGTCCTTTTCCAAAGACTGGCTCCTCCTAGTAACATGCACAAAGTGTTAACATGGAGTTTCACATCATTGCCTCTAAGGAGCACCTTGCTTGCACTTCTTCCTGGACAGATTTACCTATTCTTTGGCCGTCCGTGGTATTTTCAGTATTTTTTCCCGTCACTACAATTCAACGGCATCACTTCATCTGCCATTGTTAGTCATTGTCCAACTTTTGGATTCACACAAAGCAACTGAAAATACTATGGCTTGGATCATGCAAACCTTAGCCTTTAATCTGATATCCTTGCTCTTTAACACCTTCACGAGGTCCTTGATAGCCAAGAGTGTTACAGTGCAACACTCTTTTTGATTTCTTAACTGATGCTACCATGGGTGTTGATTATGGATATAATTAAATTGGCAGTGTCAATCTTTTCTCTATCATGATATTGTCTGTTGGCCCAGTGATGTAGATTTATACTTTTTATTATTATTATTATTATTATTTGCGAGTGTGTGTACTGTCAAATCTGATCTACTGGTACAGGAGATTACCCCTCCTTCTCCAGCAGAGCTTCTGGTGGATTTGAACCGCTTACTTTTTTGATGGTAAAATGTAATCCATATTGAAACTCTAGTCCTTAATCTTCTGCAGTAAGTACTTCAAGTTTTCTTCACTTTCTGCAAGCAAGGTTGTGCCATCTGCATATGGCAGGACGCTGATCAGTCTTCCTCTAATTCTGAAGCCACAGTCGTCATATAATTCAACTTTGAATTATTTTCTTAGCAAACAGATTGAATAAGGATGGAGAAAGGATACAAACCTGACATACACTATTCTGATTTTTAACCATACTGCATTCCCTTGTTCTGTTTGAACAAGTGATTCTTGATCCATATAGAGAATTGTTCTGGGATTCTCATTCTTTTCAGTTGTTATCCGTAATTTGTTATGATCCACACAGTCAAATGCCTTTACAAAGTCAATAAAATACAAGTAACATCTTTCTAGTATTCTATGCTTTCAACCAAAATCCATTTGATATCAGCAGTGACATCTCTACTTCTAAGACTTCTGAATCCAGCTTGAATTTCTGGGATTTTCTGGTACCTGTTTGTTGGGTTGGTTTTTTTTTTTTTTTAAAAAATTTCTGGCATTTCCCTATACCTCTACATGTATTTTAATAATCTTCAGTAAGATTATACTTGCATGTGATAGTAATGATATTGTTTGATAATTCCCACACTCTTTGGAGCACCTTTTTTTTTTTTTTTTTTTGCAATGGGAATAAATAAGACATTTCTTCTGTCAATTGACCAGGTAGCTCTCTTCCAAATTTCATGACATAGGCTAGTAAACTTGTCCAGGACTGCACCTGTTTGTTGAAACACCTCAGTTGGAGTCTTTCTACCCCCACCCCCCACCCCAGTGCCATCAGTGCAACTTAAACTTCTTCCTTCATTACTATCAGTTCTCAATCATATGCTTCGTTCTGAAAGGTTCAGTGCTGACCAATTATTTTTGGTACAGTGACTTTCTGCTTTTGAGGCGCCCTACATTATTCACTATTTTGCGCATAGACTTATTCAGTAGTATTATGGGAAGAATTATGTGAATTAGAGTTGTTGTTGTTGTTGTGTACCATAGAGTCTGAACTGACTGATAGATGACCCTCCAGGAGTTTTCAGAGGCAGTTAATTGGATAGGAGGAGATTGCCCATCACCGCCCCCCCCCCAAACCCTGTTCAGGATTGAAGTGCTAAGTAATAATTATGTTAGTGTCAACTTTATCTCTTAAAAGGACTAAACTTTTTGTATCTCAGTCACAAAAAGACATAATGCCACTGTTATAAAAGAAGACTGACATGATTAGATATTATTGTTATGACAGGTAGCATAGTGGAGTGGACTTGGGGGAGGGATTGAATAACAATGAAAGAATTTTTTTTCTTTTACTTTTCAAAAAGAAAAGTGAATTGACGGGGGAGAGGTGGGCAGGGAGAAAAGTACAACAGTGAATGAATGGAAATCCAAAGTCTCTGTAAACTTTCTTTAAAATCAATTTAAAATAAAAAAAAAGACTAACCTTAAAATCAGTAAACTTTATTTAAAAGGGAGTATTGTGTGTAATAAAATATTTTGAGAAGATTTTCATCCAACATTACTAGATTATAAACGTTGGTTTATTAAGTGACAGGATTCAGTTGTTTGGAAATCTTACATAATACATGACTTATTATATATCAATGAAACATCCATTGACACTGATACTTGAGATTTATAATTGGAGAGTGAGTTTTAAAAAGTATCTTTATTTTTTGATACAATATATTGAGATGATTAGTATATGGTACTTGTAATAAAATTTTTTAAAAAATACCATTTATGGTATATAAAATGAGTAAGGGATTTTAATTCTTGTTTTAACACAGTCCAAATTGGATCTACATCTTAAAGGTTTTTTTTTAGTGGCCACACTCCAAACATTGTCATCATATAACAATGTGTGTGTGTGTATGTGCACACATACACTTTTACTTGTGAACCTGATTACAAGTGAAGCATAGTTAGGATCATTGTTCAAATTAAAAAAAAAAATGTAATGGGAGGAGACTACACATGCTTCTCCTGCAGAGCTGTTGCATTTAATCAGTGCCTAGGTCTGCTAAAAATCTTGCCCTTCATTTTCCAAGAATGGTGGCTATACTGTGTCTGACTGGCTTAAGAGAATTTAGAATAACAGAAGTAGAAGGGTTGACCTTCTAGAAAGAAACCATTTACTCCTTTGTTCATGAATGAACTACATTCATTCCTAGTTCTCTCATTTGATTTCTTTGTGCTGTGTATCTCCACAACAAAATAATTATAGTGAATCTTTGAGGTAATATTTTCATATTGAAGCCATGAATTTTTGAACTCGGATTTGCTGCACAAACACCTTTAAAACAAGGTAGAGAGTAGAATCTAAGCAAAAAAAGGAAAAGCCCTGAATTTGGTGACTGACAGTGTCTCCAACAGTGGGCTTAAGCATAGGAGAGAGTGTGAGGATTGTGCAGGATCTGGGAGGGTTTCCTCTGTTGTTCATGGTCTCACTGTGAGTCAGAGCCAACTCAAAGGCACCTCACACCACCAACAGTGTGCTATCAGTTATTTTTTTTTTTAATTTAAGTACAAGTTTTATTTTATACTGATTTACTTACAAAGTTCGTAGAGATTGTTTTTCCACACTGGATCTCTCCCATTTCCTTTACCCACCCCACGCTCCACCCATCAAATAGTGCGACCCTATGATTAGCCACCCCCTACCCCCAGCCCATTCTCACCCTTCTGCTGAGCCCCTCCCCCCTTGGATCCTTATACACATTCTACAATAGTGGTCTTATACAAGATTTGTCCTTATGGGACTGGGTTAGTTCACTTAGCATAATGCTCTCCAGTTACTTCCAAGTTAGGTTTACAAAATCATTTGCTCATGCATGCTGTGTAGTTATTTCATTGTGTAAATGTACCATAATTTCTCAATCCATCCAATTATGGTTGGATATTTGGGCTGTTTCCATGTTCTTGTGATGTGATTAGCGCTACTATGAACTTTGGTATACAAGTCTCCATTTGTGCCTCAGTTCTCATTTTCTCGGGGTGTATTCCAAGCAGTGAAATAGCTGGGTCATATGGACTTTCTATGTTCAGCTTTCTGAGGAAACGCCAAACTGCCTTCCACAGTTGTACCATTTTACAATCCTACCAACAATGTATGAACTTTGGTGGCGTAGTGGCAGGATTCTGAGCTGCAATTCCGAAGGCACGTGGTTTCAGGCCACCAGCTGCTCCACGGAAGAAGGGTGGGCAATCTCCTCCCATGTGATTAACTGCCTCTGTGAAGAGTCCTTTCTGACTCGACGGTACACAGCAACAACAACGAACAATGTATAAGAATTCCTATCAACAATGTGTAAGAATTCTTATCTCACTGTATCCTCTTTAATGTGTATTACTTGCTGTTCTGTTAAACTTTGTCACTGCTACTGGAGTGAGATGGTATCTCATTGTGATTTTGATTTGTATCTGTCATATTTTCAGTGATTTTGAGCATTTCTTTATGTGTCTGTTGGCCATCTAAATATCTTCCTCTATGAAAAGTCTTCCCATGTCTGTTACCCATTTTGTAATTGTGCTATCAGTCTTTTTCTTGTGGAGGCCCTGATGGATTCTGTAAACTTTTGACATGAGACCCTTGTCTCAAATGGTATTGCCAAATGTTGGGTGTTTTTTTTTTTCCCAGTGAGATTTCTTTTCATTGTGTTGGAAAAAAATTTCCTTTTTTCAAGAAGATCGAAAAGGAAATTGTCAAGTTTATTTGGAGAGAAGAGAGACCCTGAATAAGCAAAGCACTTCTGAAAAACAAAAATGAAGTGGGAAACATAGCACTCTCTGACCTTGAAACCTACTACACAGTGGTAGTAACCAAAATAGCATGGTACTTGTACAGTGACAGGAACAAAGACCAATGGAACAGAATTGAGAACTCAGAAATGGATTTTTCTATCTATATAGATCAGCTGATGTTTGACAAGGAAATGAAACTTATCAAATGGGTAATTGACAACATTTTCAACAAATGGTGTCATCAAAACTGGCCTACTATAGGGTCCGCATCTCACACTATACTTAAAAATCGACTCAAGGTGGAACAGAGACCCTGGCAGTAAAGCCCCAAACCATGAAGTTCATCAGAGAAAAACTGGAATCCAGCTGAGACAGCCTAGTTTATTGTTTAAAGAGTCTGCCAAATACAGCCAGAAATATACAATCTGGATAGGATAAAATTGATGAATGGGACCTCCTAAAGTTAAATCCCTGTGCACTGTCGGTTACTTTTGAGTTAATTCCAACTCATGGCGATGCAGTGTGTTCATGATTTTCAAGGCTATGGCATTTCAGAAGGAGATAGTCAGGCATTACTTTTCAGGTACCCCTGAGTAGCTTTGAACCACCAACCAAAAGGTAGTTTAAGGCTTAACCATTTGCACCTCCTATAATTTAGCTACAGTTTATTCCAAAAAGATACAAGCCATTTGCACCATTTGCCATTAAGTGGATCCGGATTCCTGATGACCTTAAATGTTCTCTTGCATCATTTACTGTCCTTAACATTTTGAAAACCAGCTCCAGTCTGGATGTTTATGCATCAAAATATGATAATTTATCTACAGAAAACAGAACAACAACAACAAAACCCTTTAAACTTAACATTGTGCAAAAATGGCTCCCACACATAGTGTGCATTCCTGCCAGTTTGTGCTGATTTGTACAACCTCTGAGTAACAGGGAAAATGACTACTGTTGGTGTTGCAGCTGCTGTGGAGTTCCCAGTTGCTTTAGGAATTTTTACATTTTATTAGTGTAATGACATAGTTTGCAGTTATCCACAGTATGTTAATTGCTAACACTTATTATCTATCGTAGCAGCGTGATGCTTGATCTTATGTTTCCATTAATAGAAATGTTGCAGCTTTTACATGCAATTATAATGTGGATTAATCATCACTTATTTGAATTTGAGGAGTCCTGGTTGTGCAGTGGTTAAAGAGCTTGGCTGCAAGCAGAAATATCAGCAGCTAGAGTCTACTAGCTGTTCTGTGGGGGAAAGACTCTGCAATCTACTTCTGTAAAAATTTACAGCCACAGAAAACCTATGGGGCAGTTCTACCTGGCCATAGAGTGTTTTTATGAGTCAGGATCATCTCAGTAGCAATGTGTTTATATGACTTTTCACTCGCATGCAAACATTTTGGGACAAATTATAGTTGGGATGAGGATACTGGATTTAAAATACAAGACCAAATTAACTTTCATTTCTGGAATTTTAAAGTGTCTGTTTAATACAAAATTCTAATTTCACAAAGCCTCCTAAAGCCACTCCATAAGATTGGTTTGTTGATAAATGGATTGATTCATTTATTCACTCAGCAAATATTTATTGAGTGTCCAGTGTTGTAGATCAGGCCCAGTTGTACATGCCTCTAAAATATCGTCCGTGAACAAAACCTTAAATTTCTTACCATTATTTGAGATTACTTTTTAACATTAAGAAATAACTATCATAATTAAGGATGTGTATTTTTCAAGACAACAGGTGCTGTGGAAAAAAACCAGTAAAATAGAGTAAGAGGAATCAGGAGACTCTGCTGGAGGATTGCGATCTTCTCATTGAGAAGGTGGCACTTGAACAAAATTTGAGGGTGATAAGGAGTCAGCTATGTGGCTGTACAGAGAATAAGCAGAGAGAGATCAGAAAAAAGAAAGACCTTAAGGCAGAAGTTCACCTGGACAGGTTCAAGGAACAGTAAAGAAATCTATGGCTGGGGTGAGGAGTTGGGCTGCCACCCGAAGGCTTGTGGTATCAACCTACCAACTGCACCACAGGCAGAAGATGAGCTGTCTCCTCTTGTGCAGTTTACAGCCTCAGAAGTTCCACTGGAGAGTCACTTATGAGTTGGTTCTGACTCCATCCATGGACTTTGAGGGGAGAATGAACAAAAGGGAAAAGAGTATAAATCCGATTGTAAATTTTTGTCCTGAGTAAAAGGTTGTCTTGGTTCATCAACCCATGAGTAAATGCTTAGCCTATATATTAAGTACATTGGAGATACTTTGCAGTGGTGCTTGTAAGAAATAGTTACAGAAATAGAAAATGACATCCTCATTCTAAAAGTTGCTAATTATGTGTTCCTGGAACAAGTCGGAAGTAGGGTTAGGAAAGAGAGACAGTAGTATACTTATGAGATAGATGTTGATGTGTAGGTGTCTAAATCTTGCCTGACCATTGTCACACCTACTTACCTACTTCCTTTTTAATCCCAAACTACTTGGTACAGAAAAATTCCTGACTTTGTCCTTATTTGAACTTTTAACGAGGAAGGAGAAATCCCAATGTGAAGAACAATTTTGCTTTGAAATTTTGAGCTCTGTCAACCATAGGAGACTCATTTTATAAATTGGCAATGTTCTTTTTAAATGAATTGCATGATTAATATATTTATATCTTTTTTATAGTTTGCAAATTATTTTTACATATATTTTCTCATTTGACCCTTAGAGAAAATAAATACATGTGAGAGATAGATGGGTATAATTATATTTTATACTGATTATCTTTTCTTTTTATTCTAAATCTACCTTTTATCATTTTTTCTATCCTTCTGTGGTATGAGAGGCTAACCTTCATAGACTAAATGAATGGGCTCCTTTACCCTCTGACTTCTGGAAGGATCCAGCTAATAGCAGACCTACTCTCCTCTCATTATGATTTACAAACTCAGAAACCGTTATTAACTGGAACCAACTCCAAGGCAGTGATTTCTTCCTTCCTTCCAGAAGAGCCTTGGTGGCATTGTGGATTTTGTACTGAGATTCTGACTGAAAGGTTAGTGATTCAAATACACCAGCAGTTTCTGAGGAGACTGTTCCTATTAAGATTGACAGCCTCAGAAACCCAATCAAGAGCCACCAGGAGTCAGAATCAATTTGAAGCTAGTGGAGTTGTTTGTTGGTTTTGTGTGTGTGTGTGTGTGTGTGTGTGTGTGTTTTACATTTTCGACCCTGTAATAGGCAACTAAGGAGCTCTGATGATGTAGTCCCTAGAGCATTAGACTGCTAATCCATAGGTGGCACCCTTAGTGGTTGTAATCTACCAGTAACTTTGAGGGAGAAAGATGGGTAATCTCTCATGTGATTTATAACCTTGGAAATGCTGCTAGAGAGTCATCTGTGAGTTGGTTCCAACGCGACAGCAATGAATTTTTTATTTTATAGGTAACTGGCTAGCATTGACGTAATGGAGGCTGTTGTTGTTATTATTATGTGCCATTGAGTTGCTTGTGACTCATAACTACTCTAGGTACAACAGCCCTAAGCCCTTCTCTGTCCTGTGCCAACCTTATTGCCTCTGGCATACCTACACCCATTACCTCAGTCTCTGAATCAATCCTTCTCATCAAGGGTCTTCTTCTCTTGCACTGTTGAGACTCCTCTCCAGGGACTGGTCCCTTCTTGCAAAATGCCTAAAGTATGTCAGACAAAGCTTCAGAATCCTTGCCTCCAAGTAGAAGTCAGGTTTTACCCTCTCTAGGATAAGCTTGTTTGTTCTCCTAGCAGTCCATGGTATATTCAGTACTCTTCTCCAGCACCACATCTCAAGGGCATCAATTCTCCATCATCCCTAGTATTTTTCCAGCTTTCTGACGCCTAGGAAGTAATTGTAAAGGCTATGGCCTGCATCAGGAGTATCTTAGTCTCCAGACTGACATTGTTGTTATTCAGTACTCTGGAGATGTCCTTGACAATAGTCTTTCTCAGTGTAATTTGTCTTTTCAGTTTCTGGCTTCTGGTACCAAGAGTGTTGACTGTGGAGCCAAGCAAACTGAAGCTGTTAACAATCTTAATCTCTTCACCGTCTGTCATTATGCTGCCAATTGGCCTAGTGGTGACAGTCTTTGTTTTCTTGATGTTCAGCTTCAATCCAAGGCTGCAGTCCTTGACCTTCTGCAGCAAATGCTTCAGGTTCTCCTCAGTTTCAGCAAGCAAGGTTGTATTATATGCATAGCACAGGTTGTTGATAAGTCTACCTCTAATCCTGATGCCACATTTCTCCTCATAGAGCCCAGCCTCCTGGATAATCTGTTCTGCATATAGAGTGAAAAGGTATGGAGATAGGACACATCCCTGGCATACACCCTTCCTGATTTTGTAACATGTAGTGTTTCCTTGTTCTGTTCTGATGACTCCTTCCTGGTCCATGTGTAGGTTTCACATTAGCACGATCAAGTGTTCTGAGATTCCCATTCTTCTCAGAGTCAGCACTGTTTGTTGTGATCCACACAATCAAATGCCTTTGCATAGTCAGTAAATCACAGACATTCCTCTGGTGCTCTCTGCTTTCAGCCAAGAGCCATCTGACATTAGTTATAATCTATTACTGCGGCCTCTTGTAAACCGAGTCAGCACTTGAGGCAGTTTTCTGTTGATGTGCTATTTCAGTTGTTTTTTGATAATTTTCACTAGATTCTTGCTTGCATGTGGTATTAGTGATATTGTTTAATAATTTCCTCACTCTGTAGGGTCACCTTTCTTTGGAATGGGAAAAAATATAGATAGTCCCTATTCTATATGCAGAATAGATCATTTGGGAAGCTGGGCTTTATGAGAAGGAATGTGGCATCAGGATGAGAGGAAGACTCATCAACAACCTATTTTCTGCAGATGACACAACCTTGTATACTGAAACGGGGGACTTGAAGCACTTTCTGTAGAAGGTCAATATGAATTGAAGCTCAACCTCAAGAAGACAAAGATTCTCACTACTAGTCCAGTTGACAGAACCATGGTAGATGGAGAGGTGATTGAGGTTGTTAACAGCTTCAGCTTGCTCAGCTCCATAGTCAACACCCTTGGCACCAGCAATCAGAAAATCAAAAGACTAATTGCACTGGGGAAATTCTGCCATCAGCGACCTTTCCAGAGTGCTGAAAAGCAGTTATGTTAATCTGAAGACTAAGGTGCACCTAATGCACGTCATGGTCTTCACATGGTCTTGCTGTGCATCAGAAGGCTGGACAATGACTAAGGATGATGGAAAAAGAGTTGATAACTTTGAGTTGTGGTGCTGGGGAAGAGTCTTGAATACACCATGGACCTCCAAGAAAACAAATAGGTCTGTCTTGGAGAGGATGAAACTAAGTTTCTCCTTGGAAGCTAGGATTTTGAAGCTCCATCCACATACTTTGGGCACATGACCAGGAGGGACTGGTCCTTGGAGAAGGACATCATGCTTGGAAGGGTGGAGGGACAGTGCAGGAGAAGAAGACCCTAGGTGAGATGCATTGATACAGTAACTGGTGTGTCAGAGTCAGTGAGACTGGCTCAGGACAGGGCAGGGTTCAAAGTTGCTGTACATAGGGTTGCTGTGGGTTGCAGGTGACTTGATAGCACATAACAACAAAAACAACACCCTCCCTATTCATCCACTCTCTCCTACAGTTACAACTCTCTCTTGCTCTTTCTGCAATCCTCATGGTTCTTCACTTTTACTACTCCCATAATACTGCATCATCTTTGAAAGCTTCTCTCTTTTAAGCCTTCCTTCGTTTCCCTTTTTGACTGCTATTTCCTATTGGTATCCTGTATGAGACATAGTTTTAAAAGCTTCTCTCTTTTAAGCCTTCCTTCGTTTCCCTTTTTGACTGCTATTTCCTATTGGTATCCTGTATGAGACATAGTTTTAAAGTGACAACCTAGAAAAACTGAGTGATGTTTCTCAGTAATAGACATTTGACAGAGTAAGAATTTTAACCTAAGTTTTGTGACTCAAAGATCAATTTTGACTGCACAGTAAGATATCTGCTTCCAAATGTTGAGTATGGTTGAAAAAACTTTTTTCTCCAGTTAAAAGTATATTATATGGTATATTATTTACTGATATTTCCTTAAATTATGAAGGCTCTTTTTAAAGAGTATTGCTCTGAAAGAGATATTATGTTCTCTTTTTCTTACCCCTTGGTAAGCAAGCATATCATCTTGTTTTCATAGGAGAGATAGGGAGACAATCAGGAAGCATTCAGTGATTTAAAAAAAATTCTTAGTAAGAAATAATGGGAACAATGTGAATTCTTAATAATCTGAAGAGCAATTTTCCTGTTTTATTACTGTGAGTTAGTTTCTGAGTTAACAGTGTGTAACAACAACAGTATACTGTAGAGCTCTCTTTTTGCCCTTATCTTTTGTCTCTTTACTTCTAATTTGTTACCATACCAATTGTAGTGTTCTAAAACATAGTTCTGAGCTTCTCTTTCCCGTGCCCCATGGATATGACTAGTATTCAACATTATGCTCCAACTACCAGTGCCAAAGATGACTAAATTGGAGATTTTAAATAACTTCTGCACTATGAAACTGATCAAATGTGCAGTCAAGATCTATTTATAGTAATTTGTTATTAGAATCTGAAAACTGGAAATGAAGAAAGATCAACAATTAGAAGTCAAGGTGTTGGTGATAGGAGTGATTTCAGATACTTGAAATATTTTGTATTATCAGTGAGGAAGGCCCTCAAGATGAATTAACACAGTCACTGTAGCAGTGGGCTCAAGTGTATCAGAGATGGTGAGGAGGGCACAAATTAAGGCAGGGTTCAGATTTGGTGTGCGTAGGGTTGCAATGAGTTACAGTCATTTCTTTGGCACGTAACAGCAATAATAACTTAATCATTGAAATACCTTTTTTCAGTAACATAAGTAAGAACTCTACATGTGGATCTCACTGGATGGAATACACGGTAATCAAATAAACTACATCTGGAAACTATGGAGAACATGGAATCATAACAGGGCCAGGAGTCAACTGTGTAACAAATCATCCACTCATTGAGCATATGACATTTCAAGTTGAAACTGAAGAAAATAAAAACAAGTCCATAAGAGCCAAAATACAATCCTGAGAATATGCCAACTGAGAGACCATTTCAAAAAATAGATTCAACACACTGAACCCTGATCAAATAATGTATTACAATAGTCAAATGTACTACCAAGGACTTCTTTAAAGTAGTAAAGAACAAAGATATCACTTTGAGTGTTAAGATATACTTGACCCACCCTACAGTATTTTCATTTGCCTCATATTCATTTGAAACCTGGATAACATAAAATACGGAACAAAGAAGGATTGAGGCATTTTGATCTTGGTACTAGGGAAATCATTAATAACCTGAATTATGCAGATGATACAACCTTGCTTGCTGAAATTGAGGAGGACTTGATGCACTTGCTGCAGAAGGTCCAAGAATATAGTCTTCAATATGGATTGCATCTCCATGTCAAGAAAACAAAGATTCATACCACTGGACCAATAGGCAACATCATGATGGATGAAGAGATTGAAACTGTCATCAACTTTATCTTGCTTGGATCTACAATTAACACATTTGGTACCAGTAGTTGGGAAATGAAGAAACACTGGGAAAATCTGCAGTTAGGAACCTCTCCAAAATATTCAGGGGTCAGTTTGAGGACTAAGGTGTGTCTGATTCAGGCAGTGGTCTTTCTGATCAGTTGCTGTTGATGCTTTTGAGCTGTGGTGTTGTAGAAGAGCACCGAGCATCACATGGACGGCCAAGAGAACAAAAAGATATGTCTTGGAGAGAGTGCAGCTGGAATGCTCTTTGGAGGCAAGAATGATGAGTCTTCACCTCACTTACTTAAGGCATGTTGCTAGGAGGAGCTATTCCTTGGAGAAGGACATGATACCAGAAAGTGTGAAGGATTGATGAAAGAGAAGATGACTCTCAACCAGGTGGGTGGGTTGGAGTGATGCCACAATGGGCTTTTGTGTGTCAGGAAGTATGAGGATGGTGCAGGATAGAAGAGGTTCACAGATCTTTTGTTCATAGGGTTGCTGTGAGTTGTACTTGACTTGGTGGCGTGTAGCAACAACAGCAACAACTAGTGAAGAATATTAAGCCACCAGAAGAACAAATAAATTGGTCTTGGAAGACATATAGCCAAAATGCTACTTAGAAGCAAGGATGATGAGCCTGCTGTTGTGGTCAAGTTAGGCTTAGGGATCGGCAACAATGAGGAATATCCTCAAGGTACTGACAAAGTGACTAAAGCAATGAGCACAAATATAGCAACAGTAGTGAGGATAGTGCAGGACCAGGCAATATTTTGTTCTACTGTGCATTGAGTTAGTATGAATGCAACCTACTCATTCATTGTTATGTACTGTTGAGTCAACTCCAACGTATAGCATCCCTTTGAACAAAGGGATGCCCTATTCCGAACCTACTTGACTGTCTCCAGGACTCCTGATCCCACTGCCACAATCCCTGTGTCAATACATCTCATCTAGTATCGTCCTCTCCTGGACTGACTTTCTACCCTTCCAAGCATGGTGTCCTTCGACAAGAACTGGACCCTCCTGACGATATACCCAAAGTATGTGAGATGGAGTTTAAAAAGAATTGCCTAGGCAGGGCTGGGATGGGGCTGCTTCCCTTGGGGATCTCCCTGACGTCCAGTCTCCCTTGACCCTACTTGTCTGGTCCCTCTCTTTCCCCACATTCCCTACTGACCAGTGACTATGCTTGCACAGTAGACTTCTGAGGAAGAGCTGGTCACATCAAGTGCTGCTCCCTGTGCCTCTAGCAGACAGGACATCTGTGTGCACAAGGCAGAGTGCTGAGATGGTCCAGAAGGGCACAAGTCCTGGACACAAGAGAGGCTTCACAGCAAAATATCCCCAGTCTGCCTCTCAATTTGTCTTATTTCAGTACCACTGTATTTCTTTTCATGTACCCTAATTTCATTTATTGAAGTATTCTAATTTCGTTTTCTTTTAATGTGTTTCATCTTCTTTAACTTAACTCATTTAATTTATACCAGCATATTTTATTTAGTTTAATATTTAATTTGTTTCTATTTTGTTTAATTTTTTTAATTGTGATGACCTATTTTCATTTTCTTTACTTTACTATATTTTAGGTACTTTAGTTAATTTTTCTCTTATTCTATAAGTGGTTATCTTTGCCTTTAAAGGCAAAGGCCATACACTTTAGCTGTCAGTACTCCTTTAAGAATTTGGCCACAATAAACATGCATGAACATTACTCAAATGAAATGCTTGGTGTAACTGAAGATAATCAGACCTAAAACCAACCTTGTTTATGGAAAGTGAAGAAGACTTGACACATTTACTGAAGATAATCCAATACTAGAGCCTTCAATGTGGGCTAAATCTTAAGAAAATAAAAATTCTCTCCACTGGCCAATAGGCAACAACATGTTAGGTGGATAAAAGATTGAAGTAATGCACAATTTCATTTTATGTGGATCCACAGGTAGCACTCATGATGGTAGCAGTTGAGAAATCAACTGAGAAATAATTTGAGAAATCAATTTGCATTCGGCAAATCTCCACAATGAACATATAGCTAAGATGCCAGTTTGTTTTTATTTATTTTTTAAATTGTGATTTTAACAAAAGTTTACAGAACTTCATTGTTGCATATTTTCCTCCTAACCCCCCAGTTCACTTTTTAAAAAAAAATTCATTCATTGTTGCATAATTTCTCCCCACCCCAGTCCACTTTGCTGTGCAACTTTTATTCTGGCCTTTAGTTCTTACCTTCCTTGGTTCCAATGCAGTGTTCATTATTTATCCTCTTATTTCTTAGTTTTGCCCCAACCCCCTGTCAATTCTGTTTTACAACAGACATGTTACACAATATTGCTCCTTTTGTGACTGTGGTATTTCACGCAGCATGCCCTCCAGATTCACCCATGTTGTATAATATTTTATGAGGTTTTTTCAGTACTGTGTAATACTTCATTGTGTGAATATACTATAGTTATCCTATCCATTCACTTATTGATGGGTACTCAGGTTGCTTCTATCTCTTTGCTATTATAAATAATACATCAATAAACATGAATGTACATACCAAAAAAAAAAATCCTTTCCTCCAAGGAGCAACCTAGTTTCACTTTTTCCAGGACAGACCTGTTTTTCCCCTTGGTAGGCCATGGTTGAATACTCTCCTCCAGCATCACAACTCAAAGGTATCAGTTATTTTGCTGTCATCCTTAGTCATTGTACAGCTCTCAGGTATGCATATCAAGCAATTGAGAAAATCATGGCTTGTATCAGTTGCACCTTAGTCTTTAGACTGACATCATTGTTTTTTATCCCTCTTGAAAGTTCCTTGACAACACATCTACCCCAGTTTCCTGACTGCTGGTGACAAGGATGCTGATTGTGGATCTGAGCAAGATGAAATAGTTAATCATTATTTTCTCCATTTATCATGATGCTGCCTTTTGGCCCAGTGGTGAGAATTTTTGCTTTCTTGATATTGAGATTCAGTCCATATTTAAGGCAGCAGCAGAAATTCATGTTGATCTTCTTCATCAAATGCTTCCAGTCCTATTCCATTTCAGTGAGCACAGTTGTGTCTGCTACATAATGTGGGTTGCTAATGAGTCTTCCTCCAATCGAGGCCATGTTCTTCTTCATAAAGATCATAAAATTCATAAAAATCCTGGATGATCTCTTTTACATATAGATTGAAAAGGTTTGACAAAAGGATACTTCCCTGACACACACTTTTCTTGATTTTGAACCATGCCTTTTTCCTTTGCTCTGTTCAAATAACAGCTTCATGGTGTGGGTATAGATTTCCCATGAGCACAATCAAGTGTTCTAGAATTCCCATTCTTCTCAATGTTAGCCACAATGTGTTAGCCACTATGCCTTTGCAGAGTCAATAAAACACAAATAAATGTGCTTCTGGTACTCTCTACTTTCAGCAAAGATCCATCTGATTTTATCAATAACATCCTTAGTTCCATGGCCTCTTCTAAAACCAACATGTATTTTTGGCAGTTCTCTGTCAATGTACTATTCTGGTCATTTTTAGATAATTTTCAGGAAGATTTTGCTTGCATGTGATGTTAATTAGATTGTTCAACAATTTCCACATTCTGTTGGGCCACCTTTTTTGGAATGGTAAAAATATGGATCTTTTCTAGTCAGTTGGCCAAGTAGCTGTCCTCCAGATTTCTTGGCATGACCTTGTAATCACATCCAGGGCTGCATCTGTTTGTTGAAATATGTTAATTGGTATTCTTTAAATTCTTGGGGCCTTATTTCTGGCCAATTCCTTCAGAGAAGCTTGAACTTCTTTCTTTATTACCATTTGTTCTTAATTATATGGCACATCTTCAAATGGTCTGTATCAGCCAATTCTTTTTTGGTGCAGTGATTCCATGTATTTCTTCAGTCTTCTTTTGATGCTTCCTGACCATTTATTGTTTTTCTGATAGCATGTTTCAGTATTGGAATTTAAGTTTTGAATTTGTTCTTTAGTTACTTGTTGGAATGCTGAATCAGTTTGGGATATTTTTATTTTCTGAATACAGTTCTTTGTCCATTTTGTTTGAATACTTTGTCTTCTTATGCTGAGTGTAATATCTCAGTCACAAAACAACAAATATGGCATAGGGCCACTGTTGTAAAATGGGACTGATATCAGGGTTGCGGGAAGACAGAAAAGGAGGGGAAGAATGATGTATATGTCAATGAAACAGATGAGGGAGAGAACTGTTTACAGGAGATATATGAATGGGTATTCTTGTCATTACAGAAGTCCAGAGTGAAGGCTGTATAGTGGAGTGGACTTGGTCGGGGAAGGATTGCATAACAATGAAAGAGTTTTTCTTTCTTTTCAAGGAGAAGAGTGAATTGGGTAAGGAGGTGGGCAGGGAGAAAAGTGCAACAATTACTGGAAACCCTAAGCGTCTGCAAACTTTCATTAAAATTAATTAAAAAATACTTTGTCTTCAAGAGCTACCCTTTGAAACCTTCTTTTCAGCTTCTTAACTTAATAATTTATTTCCTTTGTTTTGCTTCTCAGCACTCCGGTACAATATTCAGAGCTCTTATGACATCCATTTTGGTCTTTTTTTCCTTCGTCTGGCTTTGTAATAACCTTTTGCTTTCTTCATGGATCATTCATTGATATTGTACCACAGCACATCTGGCCTTTGTTTATTAGTGTACAAGACCTCAAACTTGTTTTTGAAATGGTTTTTAAATTCAGATGGAATAGAGTCGAGGTTGTATTTTGGTTCTTGTGGATTTGTTTTCATTCTTTAACATCAATTTGAACTTGTACATGAATAGTTAATGGTCTGTTCCACAATCAGCACGGGGCCTGCTTTTCATAGCTGATACTGAACTACTCCAATGATTCTTTTCACAGATGTAATTAGTCTGATTCTTGGATAGTCCATGTGTATGTGAGGTCCATATGTGAAGTAGTTTGTGATTTTTAGAAAAGATATTTGCAGTCCTTCTTCCCAACTTTTGCATTCCAGTCACCAGTAATTATTAATGAATCTTGGTTGCATGCTCAATCTATCTCCGACTGCAAAAGTTGGTAGAAATATTTTGTTTCCTCTTCTTTGGCTTAAGTTGTTGGTGCATATATTTGAATGATTTTGGAATTAACAAATCTTCCTTGTATGTATATGTAGATTATCCTCTCTTCTCACAATGTTTTACTTAAGGATGCATCTAGAAATGGTCTTTTTGACCATGACTGCAGCACCATTTTTCATTATTTTTTTCATTTCCAACATAGTAGATCATATGATTATATGATTTAAAGTGGCCAAGGTCTGCCCCTCTTAGCTCACTGATGCCTAGCATGTCAGTTTTTGTATGTTCATTTCTATTTAAATAATGTCCAGTTGTCCTACAGTCATACTTTGCACGTTTTACATTCCATTTATTAGTAGATGGTTGCAACTATTCTTCATTTTTGGTGTCTTTTGCTATGAGGGCTAGCCTCCAGTGCTCAAATAGTCTAAATGGGCTCTATTATTCATAGGGTTTTTCAAGGCCTGTAATTTTAGAAGTGAATGGCCAATCCTTCCTCCTAGTCCATTTTAATCTGGGCACTCTACTTTTAATTTGCCATTCACATCATTGCCTACTCAGTGGCACCAAACAACAACAACAGCTAGCTACCTACAGTATTGCCAGGCCTGCCTCCAGCTCCATTTTCTGTAATGAGAACCTCTCCTTTATAAGGGTTCTGTGAAAAACATCATCTGACCACAAAGACTTTGGAAATGAAGCCCAACTCCTTGGTGATGATGGTGGTGGTCGTGTTTACTGTGGGGTATGAATTGGTAGGTTTGTGGGACCAATCCATACCTGACTCTCTAATGGGTCTTCAAAGGCAGTAAATCATAGAAGGCGATTGCCTATCCTTCTTCCATAGAGCAGTGGATGGATTTGAACCACGTGCCTCTGGGATGGCAGCACAGCTTCTTACTACTAGGCCACCAGTTTTCTCTTGATGATGGAATCAGTATGTTATTAATCACTGTGTCTCCTGAGTCCTAGGAATGGTCTCTCAGCCACTATGTAGACATTTGTGGTTGACCTGTGTTTGCTTGCTCAACTGGTACTGAAGATGAAGTTTTAATTTTTTTTTAACCTAAAGATTTATTGGTTATCTTTCCCCCAAGTCTCTGATATTAAAAAAAAATCTTTTGGCTTTCAGAATGTGAGGTAATGAACAACAGGTTATCTGAGAAGCTGTGGTTTTGAGCATTTTACTCAGGTCATTGGAAATAATGTTCCTGAAAGTGTCTGGCATATGATTATAATAGTGGAAGTCAGACCCTAACTCTGTATTAAAGTAAGCATTTTATACTACATAATCTCCCTGTCCTCTTAGGCTATCACTTGTTGAAGGACAAATGATACCAGTTGTAATACTATACTGTAATTTGAGTTCCAATTACTATGTTGTTTGGAACATACAGCAGAAGGACAAAACTCAGGAGACTTTATTATGCATTGTTATTGTTAGGTGCCATCAGTTGGGCTTTGATTAATACATGGGATGATCTTACTAGGCATTGAAGTAGTATTTTACTTTTAAGGATTTGCTTTCTTCTTTTTGAGTGTAAATAATTATGCAGTTAATATGTTATTATAATAAATAAAATAATATATGAATACATGATGTAAGAGAGCATTTTTACCAAATTAAAATAAATTTCATATATTTTTTAATTTTAAAATAGAAGAATCACAATCTATAAGATTGGGGGGGGGAAGATTAGAATAACTGAAGGTTTAGACATCTATTCGCTGGCCCAAAATGGTATCCTGTTCTATGAGAGACCGTCTCTAAATTATACACCAGAAAAAAAAATACCATACCAAACTGGATAGCCATAAAAATGAGTAAAGTTGTCAGAGAATTGGAGAGGTATAATATAGATTGACACTTACCAGGGATAAAGAGAAAATAGTAACATATATAGGCCGAATAAGAAACACATAAAATGAAGGTTAAAAAAAAATTGAAAGTAACAGTTTAATTACCTTATGCTTATAGAGCATCTTTTCACTTTTATGCTTTTTTCACTTATATAGGGTGATAAAAAGAAAGCATGGAAATGGAAAAACAAAATAATTGTCATAATTCTGAGATAATACTTTTGTCGTATGCTGTGCAGTCTCATTCCGTGTGATTTGATGCCTCTGAAAACTGCTGATAGATCAGCTGTGTGGTTGTTCCAATTGACTGCACTTAACAGCATGCTGCCCTAGAGAGCATTCTTGTTTCCTATACATTCTATCCCAGTTAATAACATCACTTCTTACTCAGTGTCCCAAGTCAGAAGATTTTAGAGGAATTATCTTAGATGCATTCCTTGTCTCGCTGTTTGCATTCAGTTATAATCTCATTGGTAGTCAACTTGATTTCTTTAGTAAACCAAGATTTGCAGAGTATCTACTATGTGTCAAGTGTAAGTTTGTAGAATGATACTGTCAAATCTACTACCCTTGTGGAATACACATTTCCTTAAACACCAATGTGAGAAGCTGGATTATGTAAAGAAGAACGTGGCATTAGGACTGGATGACAACTCATCAACAACCTGTGTTATGCAGAAAACACAGCCTTGCTTGAGGAAACTGGAGATTTGAAACACTTAACTGAAAAAAATCAGCGATTACAGCCTTCAGTTTGGGTTACATTTAGACATTGCTGTTGTTATGTGCCATCAAGTTGCCTCTGACTCCTAGCAACCTCTGTATACAACAGCTCTGACACCTGCCTTGGCTTGAAGCAGCCTCACTGACTCCAACACACCTACCCCCATTGTATTAATCCATCTTATTTGGAGTCCTCCTCTCCTATGCTGTCCCTCTACCTACTGAGTTTGATGGCCTTCTCCAAGGATTGGTCTCTTCTGGCCACGTGCCCAAAGTATGTGAGACAGAGTTTCAGAATCCTAGTCTCCAAGGAGAAACTTGGTTTCACCCTCTCCAAAACAGATCTATATGTTTTCTTGGTGGTCCATGGTAGGTTCAAGTCTCTTCTCCAGCACCACAACTCAATTTTCACCACCAGACCACTGGGCAACATTATGATATATGGAGAAAGATTCAATTTGCCAGTTTTCAATTAGTTTCTTGAATAATTGGATCCATGTGGTTTTACTTGGATCTACAATAAACATCCATAGTAACAGGTACATTGGGAAAATCTGCTGTCAAGGACTTTCCCAAAGTGCTATAGAGCAAGGATGTCAGTTTAAAGCAGTGATATTTTTACTTGCTTAATATGCATCTGAATGTTGCACAGTGAATAAGGAATATGAAAGAAGACTTGATGTCTTTGAATTAGGGTGTTGGTGAAAAGTATTGAGTATTCTATGATCTGCCAAAAGAAAAACCAAATTTTTTTTTCTTTGGTTTCTTTGGAGGAAATACAACCAGAAGGCTTCTTAGAGGCAAGAATGGTAAAGATGTGTCTCACATTGTTTGGCATATAGTCAAGAGGGGCCAGTTTTTGGAAAAAGACATCATGTTGGGAAAGGTTCATGAAAGAGAGAAAGACCTTCAGTGACATAGATTGACACAGTGACTGTAACAATAGGTTTGACCATAGTGGAGATCCAGAGCATAGAGGAAGACAGGACAAGGCTTGGATCTACTGTTCATAGTCATAATGAATCTTAGTTGAATTGTTGAGTTGTCACCTAACAACAACAACAATATTTTTAGTATGCCTGTATTTTTTTTAATCTATATATGGAACAGATCATCTGGGAGGCTGGGCTCCATGAGGAAAAATGTGACATCAGCATTGGAGGAAGACTCATTAACAATCTGCATTATGCAGATAATACAACCTTGCTTGCCGAAACAGAGTAGGACCTAAGGCATTTGCTACAGAAAGTCAAGGACTGAGGTCTTTCTTATGGATTGAAGCTCAACATCAAGAAGACAGATTCTCACCAGTGGGCCAATAGGCAGCACCATGATGGTGAAGAGATTGAGCTTGTTAACAGCTTCAGCTTGCTCAGCTCCACAGTCAACACTCTTGGTACCAGCAGCCAGGAACTCAAAAGAGGAATTGTATTGGGAAAGTCAGCTGTGGGAGATCTCTCCAGAGTACTGAATAGCAACAGTGTCAGTCTAGAGACTAAGGTAATGTGTAATCTAGGCCATACTCTTCGCAGTTACTTGCTATGCATCAGAGAGCTGGACAATGAGTAAGGATGATAGAAGAATAATTGATGCCTTTGAGCTGTGGTGCTGGAGAAAAGTATTGAACATACCAGGGACTGCTAGGAGAACAAACAGGTTCATCCTGGAGAGGGTGAATCTAGGCTGCTTCTTGGAGGCAAGGATTCTGAAGTTCCATCTGACATACTTTGGGCATGTTGCAAGGAGTCCTTGGAGAGGGAAGGGTGGAAGGAAAGAGCAAGAGAGGAAGATCCAGGATGAGGTGGATTGACTCCATGACTGGGATAATGGGGGTAGGTATGTCAGAGATAATAAGGTTGGCTCAGGATAGAACAGGGTTCAGAGAGCTGTTGTACATAGGGTCTCTATGAGTCACAGTCGCCTCACAGCATGGAATAATAACAAAAATAAGTTACAGTTCTCTCCTGTAGTTTGTTGTTGTTCTTATGTGCTGTCCAGTTAACCACAACTCAGTGATCCTTTGAATAACAGCTCTGAACTTTGTTCTATCTTGAGCCAGCCTCACCATCTGATACACCTGCTCCTATTATCATAGTCACTGTGTCAGTGGACTTCATCCTGGGTCATCCTCTCCTGTCCTGACCCTCCACCCTTCCAATCATGATGTCTTTCTCCAAGGGCTGGCCCCACCTGACAACATACCCTAAATACGTGAGACAGAATTTAAAAATCCTGGCCTCCAAGTAGTAACTTGGTTCCACACAGCCGTGACTGGAGTCTGAGCCATCAGAGGGTTAATTAGAGGCCTCACATCATTGCCCCTCACCAGGGGAGACCCACATGCCTGGCGCTGACCAAGGCCAGACAGCCTTCAGTTCCTGATGTGAGAATCCTTGCCACCAGCACCATTGTATCTGTATGTGTACTTGTCCTTACGGTTTGCTCTTAAGAGTATCATTTATCTGCCTATGTTTGTACTAGTCAAGTGTCTTTGCATTTTTATACTCTTACTAGGTTAGATTTGGATATGTCTACTTGTTTGTCATCTGTTCTATTAGGTACAGTGCTTATCTGTCAGATGCTATACTAAAGCAGAGCTCTCAGATAAAGAGAGGTTAGGAAGGAGAATTTGCTATCCACTTTTTAAATAATGGGCCTTGGAAAACCTATCTTAAGGTTTATTAAATGGAAATGCTTTTCACTATGTTTTGTAAAAAAGGAGAAAAACTCCAAAAACTTACCAAAGATTTGTTATTAGTTCCTCATTGCCTGTACATTTACAAACTTTGTGAAACTCATAGTCTTGTTGTTGAATACAGTCTAGTCCAAACCAGCCTATCCATATCTGACCCTCCAGCGAGTTTCCAAAGGCAGTAAGTCACACAGGAAGAGATTGTCTAGCCTTCTCCCATGGAGCAGCTGGTGGATTCAAACTGCATGCCTTTGGGATTGCAGCACAGAAGTATCTGTTCAACTGTAACTTCAGTTGAAGCACCATATGTAGTTAAATTTTACCTTAAATTTAGATCTCTGGCTGTTATTTAATATGTTAAAATATTACATTGTGATAAAACATTGAAATGAAAAATGATTGTGTACTTTGACATTTGCTTGTCACATTTCATGCAATGCGATTAAAAACATAATAAATTGTCAAATCTCTTTATATGAATCCTACACTTTTCAGATTTCAGAGAAACTAATGTCACCTTTTCATGTGTCATTACTGACTGTCACTGAGACATCTGACATAAACATGTCAATAGCGCAACTTTCAATAGAGACTGTGGATTTCCAGGATGTGTAATTAAGTATTACAGATGAATGTCCACATCCCTTTTCTTTGCAGCAGCTCAGAGTTACCAATATGCCCTATTGAAGAATCATGTCTGTTGTTTTCCTTTGCCACTAAGTCATGGAACACGTATGGCTTAGTCACAACTTACTAGAGTGGGTGAATCCAAGATAAAAATGCAGATCAGTGACTAAGGGCTTTATTCAGCAGAATCTCTTGCTATAACCACCTGGAGGAGGACCTGTAGGCTGAAACTGAGAATGTGCTAGACTGGGTCCTCTTTTAACTACTGCTGTGCCATCACTGTGTTACCATTTGTGGTGTCTTTCTCCTCCTGTCATCTCCAAAGTCTCAAATAGATCTCCATACTTAGTGCCACTGGAAGCTCATCTGGGTGGGAATCCACTTCATGGTGCAGGGATGGACCAGAACCCTGGACCATCTTCTGGATGTCTAAACTGCACACCTCCTCCATCCTTTCTTGGGATCCTAACAAAGAGCTTTCTACTCACTTCTTATGGACTGGTACCTTGAGTGTCTTCCAACTCTCAAGAATAATTTAAACTCTACATTCAAAGTAATATTTCATTGTTCATTTTTTTTGAGAGAAAAAAAGAAATACATATTTAAACTCTAGCATAACATCTCCAAACAGAAATTTTTAAAAAACTCCAAAATTTCAAGAGCCAAATAGAAAACCTTAGTTTTCCATAATATTCCTTGAGATGTTATCACCAGTACTAAAGTGTGTAAGAGGCCAAATTGATAAGCATGACCCATGGAAAGGAGGTCTTTGTGATATTAAGTTTAATTGTCAAACAAACAAAAACCTCAGTAGCCCCTAAATACACAGTCACACTGCCATTGAGCAACTTTTGAGTCATGACAACCTTCCGTGAAGCTCTGCGAATCTTAATGGGGACATCCTGTGGCATTTTCCTCCCACTGAGTGGCTGAGAGAGTCTGGCTGCTGAGCTTTTGGTTAGCAGCTCAGTGTCTAAGCACTATGCCACCAGGGCTCAGTGACAAAAAATTACACAGGATATTTTGGAAAAATATTACACGCTTTTAGTTATTAATTAGAAAGTCTTTAAACATGGCCAGCCATTTTCTTGGTCCTGGTTATAATATGAGCATCTTTAGGTAAGATATCTGGTGGTATAGTCCTTAGAGAATTGCACTGCTAACCCAAAGTTAGTGTTGAGGACTCTCCTTCATAGGGTCGCTGTGAGTCACCTGCAACTCAACGGCACTTAACAACAACAACCACCACCCAAAGATGGCTCTTTGCTGGCACTTCGAGTCCATCCGTGGCTTTGTGGGAGAACAATGGGGAGTCTCCTTTTGTATGATTTAGAACCTCCAAAAACACACTGAATAATAGATTCATTTTAGACAGTTCCTTCTTTCATCTGTTCGAATTCAATGATCATTATCTTATCCACTCTTATCCTATTCTCTTCCCACTCCCCACCCCCCTGCCAGACCTGCTTTATAACAGTGATATTAATAGGCATTGTGCATAGGACAACAGTCCAGAATAAGAGATAACACCATTGCAGAGAGGACTGAGGTGGGGTAAGGTAGGTAATTGTGCAACAATGAATCAGTATTTTAAAAAAAGTGAATGAATGAAAATAACTTCTCTATAAATGTTCATTAAAATCACAATCAAAATAAAATTTTATTAAAAACCATACCAAAACTAAAACACACAGAAAAATGAGCTATGAGTTGATACCGACTAGAGTGAATGAGTATCCACACTGTTGCACTTCCTTTTCTCTGGTACCTTCTCTAACCATATTGTTATCTTTTGTCTGCTATTCTATGTGTTACTTTAAATCTGCTGTACTTTCTTTTCCTATTCTGCTCGTGACCATGTTGGAAATACCTATATAATGATGCCAACCTGTTTGTGACTTGCTGATACATTGACTTTCTCTCTGGCCACAGTTTCTGGAGCTGCCTCATTCTGATATTTTGCTCTGCTCATCAAACCCCCAAGAAGCACCTCTTAACGCATCTACTCTTCTTTTTAAAAAAAACTTAAATTTTATATTAGTTTGCTTACAAAGTTCATATATACATTGTGTTTTACACTATCCTTCATTCACATTGTGTTTCATACAGTCCCTCTTATTCATCATATTTTATAAAATTCATCAACATTGAACTATGCCCACTGTTACCCTGTCTTTCCAGATCCTTACCATATCTTAAAGCCTCTATTTTTTAACTTACTGCAGTGTGGGGTTTGTTAATTTTTTCTTACCACTAGGTTATCAGGTGCTTCCCTCTCTAGCCAGCTGCTTTCCTCTTCTTATGGCTTCTTTCTTCCTTGTGAATATCAGAGCACTGCAGCAGATGTATTTCATTTTTATCACTAATTCTTACATTTCTCAATATGCGTGGCTTTCAGTATTTTCTGCTTTACCTGGTTCCACTAATTCCAGCCCACATACTCAGACTCACTATACAAATGTCTTTTCCCTTATGGTATTTTCCCCCCTAGAACTCTCCTTTCCCTCCTGCAGTTTAAAAATGATGTTTATGTGGAACAACAAAAATACAAATTACCTAGGAGCAGACTAGAACAGTAGTTGTACTACTTCAATGTATATTATGAATTGCTTGATTTTTTTTCTTTAACTTCTTTCCTAATCTATAAATATGGTCTAGATTTACTGTCCATTTCTTGACCTATGGATTGTCATGGCATGCAGAGGTAGACCCTCAATAAGATGGATTGATGCAATGATGCAGTGAGTACAGTAGTGGTCTCAAGCATGTCAGAGATCGTGAGAATGGTGCAGGATAAGGCATAGTTCCATTATGTCCCATAGAGTCACTATAAATCATAGTAAACTCCGTGATACAAAACAACAGTAGTAACTTCAAGCTTTCAGTCTAGTTACCAGATTTACCAACTTCTGGATCTATTGACACTCTCAGAAATGCTTTTTACCCACAAACAAGGAACATTCCTTATCTAAACCCACAGATATGAATAGTCATTATGTAGGAATCTTGGAGATACCATCATGATGACAACCCTACAACAAGAATCAGACACCAGCAGTGATAAAAAGCTGGATTCCCCTGGAATTCTCTTGTTTTGTATCTTTTTCACTGTCCTTTTCATGCAAATACAGAACTAGCCCACATTTCTCTCATTCTCCTTTGGACTCCAGAAGCTATTTATTATTAATAATATCTTATAATTCATCTATTGTATCATCCAGATGTTTGTATATTATATTTAGCCTTGTAATTTCAACTAATTGGAAATTTCTTCAAGGTAGTGAACATTGATAAATGCTGCTTTCAAGCCTCCCCACAGCCCAGTCCTGTGCCTAGAAACATAAGGAGATGTGTATGTTTATGTGTATATGTGTAGATGTGTGCATGTGTATGTGTATGTACACATACACATATATAAACACATACACATATACACACACATATATATACACACACATCTCCTTATGTTTCTAGGCAAAGACTGGACTGTGGGGAGGCTTTAAAGCAGAGGAGGAAGAAAAGATGAAAATGGATGTCAAAAGAGATTCTGAATATTGCACAAGAGCGCAGAGAAGCCAAAGCAGAGGGAAGAAATCAAGACATTAAAAAGCTGAATAGAAGATTTAAAAAATCATCTTGGGAAGACAAAGTATTAAAATGAAATGTGCAAAGAGCTAGAGTCAGAAAACCAAAGGGGCCAAACTCACTCAGCATTTCTTAAGCTCAAGGAAATGAAGAAGAAATTCAAGCCTCAAGTTGTAATAATTAAGGATACTTTGGGCAGAATATTAAATTATGGAGGATATTAAAGAAGATGAAAAAAGTATACACAGTCATTATATCAAAAGGAATTGGCAGACACAGAAGAATTTCATGAAACAACATAGGAGCAAGAGCCTCTGGTGATGAAGGAAGAAGTTCAAACGGCTTTGAAAGAATTGGCTAAAAATAAGACTCTAGAAATTGATGTTATACCAATTGATATACTTCAACTAACAGATGCTGCTCTAGATGTGCTCACCAAGTTGTGCCAAGAAATCTGGAGGACAAACAATTGGCCAACTGACTGGAAGAGATCTATATTTGTTACCATTCCAAAGAAGATCTGATAGAGTGTTGAAATTATCAGACAATATAATTAATATCACATGCAAGCAAGATTCTGCTGAAGATTATAAAAAAATGACTGGAACAGCATATCAACAGAGAACTCCCAGAAGTGCTGGCTGGGTTTAGAAGGGGTCATGGTACTAGGGAAATTGTAGCTAATGTTAGATGGATTGTGGCTGAAAGCAGGGAGTACTGAGGAATGTCTGTGTTTCATTGACTATGCAAAGGCATTTGACTGTGTGGATCATAACATCTGTTGCTAAGTCTGAGAAGAATGGAAATCCCAGAACACTTGATTGTGCTAATGTGAAACCTATACTTGGACCAGGAGGCAGTCATCAGAACAGAGCAAGGAAACACTACATGGTTCAAAATTGGGAAGGGTGTACACCAGGGATGTATCCTATCTCCATACTTTTTCAATCTGTATGCAGAACAGATTATCTGGGAGGCTGGGCTGTATGAGGAGAAATGTGGCATCAGGATTGGAGGAAGACTCCTCAACAGTCTGCATTATGCAGATGACACAACCCTGCTTGCTGAAATGGAGGAGGACCTGAACCACTTTCTGTGGAAGGTCAGGGACTACAGCCTTTAATATGGATGGAGGCTCAGTATCAAGAAAACAGATTCTTACCACTGGGCTGATTGGCAGCATCATGATGGATGGTGAAGAGATTTAGATTGTTAATAGCTTTAGTTAGCTTGACTCCACAGTCAACACTCTTGACACCAGCAGCCAGGAAATTAAAGGATGTACTGCGATGGGAAATTCTGCTGTTAGAGACCCCTCTAAAGTACTGAAGAACAAAGATGTCAGTCTGGAGACTAAAGTGTGCCTGATACATGCCATGGTCTTTGCAGTCACTTGTTATACATCAGAGATCTGGACAATGACTAGGGATGATAGAAGGAGAATTGATGCCTTTGAGCTGTGGTGTTGGAGAATATTGAATATACCATGGACTGCTAAGAGAACCAACAGGTGAAGGTGAAGGTGAATCCAGTCTGCTCCTTGGAGGCAAGGATTCTGAAGCTTCATCTGACATACTTTGGACATGTAGCAAGGGGGAAATCAATCCTTGGAGAGGGATGTCATGCTTGGGAGGGTGGAGGGACAAGCACAGGAGAGGAAGACCCTTGATGAGATGGTTTTATTTAGTATCTAGGTAATGGGGGTAGGTGCTTCAGAGACAATGAGACTAGCACAAGATAGAGCAGAGTTTAGGGCTGTTGTATATAGGGTTGCTATGAGTTGCAGGCATCTTGATAGCACCTAACAACAATAACAACATGTATATAGTTTTTGTCTTTCCCTAACTGAAATAATTGATTAACAGCTTAACTGCAGGAAGCCTTTGAGGTGTTTCTGAAGAGTGGTCAGGTTGCATACGCACATGCCCTGGGGCTATTAAACCTGGAATTGCAGCCAGGCATGCTCCTCATAAGCTGTGTGATTTAGGGAGGCACCTTAGTGTATCTGAGCCTTTCCTTTTTCCTCCTCTGAAGAACAAAGGTGTTGGTGTCGATCTCATATGTTGTTTTAAGGATAAAATTAGATAGTGTATGCAGACTCATTCAATAAATGAAGTCATTGTTGCCATTGTTATCACTATTTCTTTTCATAGTAATAGAACAATTAGAAAGAATAGAAAGATCATGCTCTACAGATTACAAAGACATGTCTTCACTGAATCTGAGAGTGAGACTGTGAGTTAAATATTTTTGAGTTGTTACTATGTGCTAGACACTATCCTAGATACTTAAATCTGTTCCAAAACCTTTTCCTCACCATTTTAAGACATTTTAGTTCACTCCTTACTCTTCAAGGGTCATGCCATTAATTTTCATGTTTCACATATGCGTTAGGAAACTAATACTCCTCTTTAATCCTTGTCCAAGAGTTTCTTCTGTGTATCAATGCCTTTTAGTGAAATATCCATAGCTGTAACATATGTACCTCAAACTCAGCATGTTCAATGTGTAACCAGGAATGTGTTTATTGTAAAATATAATTAAGATGATAAAAATGTTACAAAATACAAAATACATATAGTAATTAATTATTGGGCCTTTCTAAGACCCCTATGTAGTATCCATCTATAACAGTGT
Organism: Elephantulus edwardii; assembly: GCF_000299155.1. NCBI lineage: Eukaryota > Metazoa > Chordata > Mammalia > Macroscelidea > Macroscelididae > Elephantulus > Elephantulus edwardii. The sequence continues at coordinate 4,629,119 of NW_006399755.1, forward strand.
AAATTTGAAAGGCATTGAAAATTACTCCTATAATTAACATTCTGAAGGAAATATTCTCTAGTCAAAGCCATTTTCTTCTTGAACCTGATCTTGGGACAATAGTCAGGGTCTCTGTGAGGGCTGAGTAACCAAGAAGCTTGGAGATTTCAGAGTTTTTATTTAGGGTTTCAGTGGTGCTACTATATATAGTATGTCCCATTTTTCTTTTTCCCTCAAACTGTCTCATTGATGTAACATGAAACCAAATAGAACAGTGCTGAACAGCTTGAAAGAGTGAATATTATGTGTTGAAAAGGAATATCACAGTATCACCTGATAAAAATAGCTTAAACCCACAGCACGCAGAGATTGGTGTGTTCTGAAAGAGTGCATTTTTAAAAAGATTTTATTCACTCCCCACCCCACCCCCTGCATAAATTGCTGTGTTTTTTGCAAAAGCCTCACCAAGTAAGTAGTAAGTTGAAGGGGATGGGGACAGGGTGGGGGCAGTGGAAAAACCTATAAGCTTAATGGACAAATAATTCTTTAAAAAGAACTAGAGAAATGGGATTAAACTGTCCTTTTACTTTTCCATGTTACTTAACACTTTTGTAAGGATTCCTGAGAATTGAGGTAGAATTTTAACCAAGTCAGGATTCAGAAGCCTATAAAGTGAGGAATAAAGAAGGAAGGAACTATATAATTTATTTATTCCAAAAGCTAAGGTACCACATAATTTATTCATTCAACAGGCCTTAACCAAGGAAATGTTCCACCTTAAGTATCCAAGGAATACTTAGGTAAAATAGATAACGGTCCTTAAGGAGTTTCTTGTCACATAGGGAATACATAGTTATAAATGTTGATTGCCTTCGAGTCGTGCACAACTCATAGTGACCCTATGAACAAAAGACCTGAACTCCCTCTACAACTGTCAACATTTATCAAAGTTCATAGAGTTTCTGGAGGCATGTTATTTAGCACATGGATGCCACTCCTGTTTCCAAAATAAATATGCATATAAATATTGTCATGTTGAAAGGAACAGATACAGTAAGAAAGGTATAAATGGTGTAGCGATACCATGTGGTGTAACATGTCTGGATACTAATTGTAAGGTGGATGGTTTGAATCTACCTGCTGCTCCATAGTAAAACGAGGGGCAGTCTCCTTCATAAAGATAAAAAGTTCACTATGAGTTGGTATCGCGTTGATGTGAGTGGGTTTTTTGGTGTGGGTCATTTGTTTATACAGCAAAATTTTATTAAGTTCTGTACGGGTCAACATAACTCTAATCTGCAAAATCAATTCCATGGGAACAGGTTACATAGTTGTTGTTGTTGTTATGTGCCGTCGAGTTGCTTGTGACTCATAGCAACCCTATGTAGAACAGCCCTAAACCCTGCTCTATCCTGTGCCAATCGCACTGCCTCTGACACACCCATCCCGAGTACCCCAGTCACTGAATCAATCCATCTCATAGAGGGTCTTCCCCTCTTGTGCCGTCCCTCCATCCTCCCAAGCATGATGTCCCTCTCCAAGGACCTGTCCCTCCTTGCAACATGCCCAAAGTATGTTAGACGAAGCCCCATAATCCTTGCCTCCAAGGAGTAGCTTGGTTTAACCTTCTCTGGGATGAATCTATTTGTTTTCTTGGCAGTCCATGGTATATTCAACACTCTTCTCGAGCACCACAGCTCAAAGGCATCAATTCTCCTTCCATCCTCCCTAGTCATTGTCCAACTCTCTGATGCATAACAAGTGATTGCAAAGACCATGGCCTGTATCAAGCGCATCTTAGTCTCCAGAGAGACACCATTGCATATGTTACATAGTAGGTTAAATTATACCTCCTGAGGCTTTATAACAAGCCATAAAAGTGAGTCTCTTCTGCTCTGGTTAGTCCTTTACTCACCAACTCAAGGCTTTCAAGAGGGAAAAGGCAAGGCCAAGTCAGAACATGTGACTAAACTTTTAGAGGTGAAATCTATGTTGTCCAGTGGTAGAGTGAGAAGGACTTCTGGCACTGTACTGAAATGGTATGAAGAACAATAACAATGTATTGTCATCAAGTCAGAACCAGCTCATAACAGACCCTCCAGTAGGTTTCCAAGGCTACAAATCACATGAAAGGAGAGTATTTATCTTTCTCCTGCAGACCTGATTCAAACCACTAGAGAGGGTTAACAATCCAATTCCCTGTGAAATAGGCCACTCAGACTGGTGGTCTTTTTTATCTCTGTACCCTACTGTGCCACAGTATTTGATGATTAAAAGTTGATTTTTTTGTTTGTTTATGTTTTGTTTGTACCATCAAATCAGATCCGACGGGTATGGGAGGATATTGCCCCTCCTTCTCCAGCAGAGCGCCTGGTGGATTTGAACTGTGTGCCTCTGGGATTGCAGTACAGGTTCTTGCCACTAAGCCACCAGAGCTCCCTAAAAAGTTGATTTTTAAATATATTTATGTGTGTGTGTGTATGTATATATGTATAAATTGTGTGATCAGTGGGTTGTCTTGCAAATATTTAGTTTCTGTGCATTTATAGTTGGATAAATAACTATTCTAATTCACTGTCCCTGTATGAAGTGAAGTAATAGTAACCTCTTGTGCCCTAGTGGTAAGAAGCTATGTTCTAATCCCAAAGATACGTAGTTCAAATCCACCAGCTGTTCTGAGGAATTAAGATAACAAGTCTCCTTCTGTGCAATTTACAACCTCTAAAAATCTGCTGGAGGGTGAGCTATGGGTCAGTTCTGACTCAACAGTATACAACAACAGCTTGCTTCATATATATAATTTTTTTCCCTCTAGGATCAGAGAGTGATTTTGTTGTCCTTAGACTTGTTCCTGTTTTAACAGGGTATTGTAATTTAGTTTCTAGTTTGTCTACTTATTCAACAACATTTCTTTGTTTTGGAGAGGATAAGCAATGTATACAGGATTTCACAGGCAGTAACTGCTCAGGCCTTACATATCTAAGGCCATGCTCTCTATACTACATCCTGTTTGTCTCATATGAAAGATATTTCATTTCATGCAAGCTCTGTTTATATATCTGTGTATTATGTTTCAATTTCTTTTAACAGCAACATCATTTTATTAGCCAGGAGGATGGCTTAGGACTTAGTCTGATTATGAGGATACCTCATTCTCTGTTCCCTGGTTAAAGAAGACATACCTGGACGTCCTTAGAACAACTACCACCACTGCTAAAACAAAAACAAATAAACTCCCACTAAGACATCAGTCTGGAGACTAAGGTGTGCTTGATCCAGGTGATAGTCTTTGCAAGTGCTTGCTATACATCAGAGAGCTAGACAATGACTAGGGATAATAGAAAGAAAATTGATGCATTTGAGCTATGGTGCTGGAGAAGAGTGTTGAATATACCATGGACTGCTAGGAGAACAAACAGGAGAAGATAAAACCAGGTTGCTCCTTGGAGGCAAGGATTCTGAAGCTTCATCTGATGTACTTTAGTCATGTTACAAGGAGGGACCAGTCCTTGGAGAGAAACATCATGGTTGGGAGGATGGAGGCACAGCACAGGAGAGGAAGACCCTCGATGGGGTGGGTTGATTTTGTGACTGGGGCAATGGGGATAGGTGTCTTAGAGACAGTAATGTTGGCACAAGATAGAACAGGGTTTGGGGCTCTTGTACATAGAGTCACTATGAGTCGCAAGCAACTCGATGGCACATAGCAACAACCACCATTAAGTGTGGATTGAAGCTCAATAGTAAGAAAACAAAGATTTTCACCATGATGCTGATAGGCAGCATTATGGTAGATGGTGAAGAGGTTGAGATTGTTAACAGCATTAGTTTGCTTGGCTCCACAATCAACACTCTTTGTACCAGCAGCCAGGAAATCAAGAGACAGATTACATTGGGAATGTCAGCTGTCAGGCACCTCTCCAGAGTACTGAAGAACAATATGTCATTCTGGAGATTAAGATGTGCCTGATCCAGGCCATAGTCTTTGCAGTTGCTTGCTATGCATCAGAGAGCTGGACAATGACTAGGGATGATAGAGAATTGGTGCCTTTGAGCTGTAGTTCTGGATAAGACTCTCGAATATATCATGGACAGCCAGGAAAACAAATAGGTTTGTACTAAAGAGGCTGAAACTAGGCTCCTCCTTGGAGGCAAGGATTCTGAGGTTTTGTCTGACACTTTGGGCATGTTGCAAGTAGGGACCAGTCCTTGGAGTGAGACATCATGTTTGTAAGGGTGAAAGGACAGACAAAGGAAGACCATCGATGAGATGGATTGATTGAGTGACTAGGGTAAAGAGGTTAAGTGTATCAGAGACAGTAAAGTTGGCAGAGCATAGTGCAGGTTTCAGGGCTATTGGACATAGGGTCGCTGTGAGTTGCAAGCAGCTCGATGGCACATAGCAATAACAACAACCGTTAGCTAGTGGCATGGAGTTCTGGTGGCTTAGTGCGAAGGAGTTGTCCTCCTAACTTGAAATCTACCAGCTGCTCCTCTGGGAAAAGATGAGTAGTTTCCGGAGATGCAATTTATAGCATCTAAAAACCCACTACAGGGTCAGCTATGAGTAAGTTCTGACTTGATGGTACATCCGAACAACTGACAAGTTGATTCCACCTCGTGGCAGCCCCTCACTGGGTTGCCAAGGCTGTAAATCTTTGTGGGAGGAGACACCATCTTTCTCCCATTGAGCAGCTGGTAGATTCGAACCATTCATGTTATAGTCCAGCAAGTAACACACTAAGCCACCAGAGCTCCTGATAGCTCCCGTATTTTTTCCTGTGTCCAGTTGCCTATAGTATTTGTAGTAGCTCCACACCATCTCACATTTAACTTGGTTTTTTTGCTGGATGAGACCAGTCTTTTCTGGTTGAATCTGTTCTTCCAACCCCAGGGTTCTGTTTTGAGCCAGGAGCTCCTTTAGTGTTATTTGTAATATGAGACACTAGTGCTTCTAAACTACTTGTTTGAAACAAAACCACTCCTAGATTAGAGGAAAGCTACAGTAGACTCCTCTAGGACAGGGACTGGACCTCCACCTTATTTTCGTTCTTAGCCTCTCGCATGGCCTCACTCCCTCTATACCTTTGCAGTCTTTGTTGGCATCTCTATTCTGTAGTCTTTATCTTAATGACACTGTTTATACATCCTCATCCTTGAGATGTTGTCTGAGACCTACCTATATATATAATAATGGCAATATTAAGAGTAGCAATAATAATAGCTTATTTCATAATATTATTATTACTTGTCAGGTATTATACAAAGCACTTTGCACCAATTAAACCCTTATGTAAAATTGTTCACTACCTGCCAGAAGTAAGCCCAAATAAACCCCGGCTAGCTTGTTTTTTTTGGGTAATACAACACTGTTTAGGAACTATAGTGCCCTTTCAGTCCTTTTTTATATTTAATAACTCAAAGGAAGTGAGCTATCATGAATTTCTGATGAAAAAGAGTTGAAGGTCCTACATAAGCATGTTTAACATTTCTGCTGTTTCTGTTATATGCGGTTAAGTTGCAACCAGCTCATAGCCGACCTTTCTGCAGTTTTTCAGGGGTTAAATCACTTGGAAGGAGATTGTCCATCTTTCTGTCTTTCTGAGAGTAGTTGGTGGATTTGAACCTTCTCGCTTGCTTTTGGGTTAGCAGCACAACTCCTCACCCACTAGGTCTTTTCTAAAGTGTGTCAGAAGTGTTATTAATATAATCTATACAATTCTATTGTTGTTGTGTATTGTAGGGTCGGAACTGACCCATAGCTGATGCTCTGTGCATTTTCAGAGGCAGTTAAATTGTACAGGAGGAGATTGCCCATCTTTCTCCCACAGAGCGACTGGTGGCCTCAAACCACATGCCTTCAAGGTTTCAGTGCAGCTTCTTGCTACTAGGCCACCTCTTGAATGCAATTATAAAAAGTACAGAGTTCTTACAGGTACTAATTATACCAGGATGGAAGTGATGTATTTGTTGTTCCTGGGTTTGCCAGGAAACATGCTCTCTCAAGCTTTCTTAGCACTGTTCATGTGGTTGAGTGTAGAGTGATCTGTATGATGCACATAATGGCCAGTGGGATGGAGGAGAGAGGAGTCAGTGCTTTCAGTGTCCAGGAGATGCAACAGACCTGCAGTGACTAGAGATGGCTGACCAATGCATTACCAAAAAAAAAAAAAAGGCACTGACTCCTTATGGTGCTTCCTTCCCCATAATTTTCATTTTCTTCTCAACTGACCTCTACAAATAGAGAATATGAAAACTCCACCACTAAAAGGTAAGGTTTTGTGAGGACAGAGAAAGTTACATAATCTTTTTAGACCTCAATTTTCTCCTCTGTAAATACCACCTACACCACAGGGCTGTCAGTGGAATAAGTGAGATCTAAATTCCTAACCTTGGCCTGTAGCATTTGGTGGTGCTATCTGATCCCTGCCTGCCTCTTGGACCTAATCTCATCTCACTGTCAGCCCTGGTTCATTGCACTGCCACCTCACTGCCCTCTTGCTCTTTTCCCGTTATGCCCAGCTGGCTCAGGTTTTGACACCTTCCTCCTTTACCTATGGATCCAGACCGTCATGTAGCTTTTTCTTTTTTCACCTAGGCTTCTGCTCAGCTAACACCTCAGATAACACTGCCTAACCCCAAGCCAGAGAGCTTTTCCTCTCCTGTCTTGTCTACCCTGCTTTGTTTTCCTTTATCCACTTAAATCAATTGTTGAGAAGTCAACTTCAACTCATAGTGACCTTCTAGGGTAAGGCTGCAAATCTTTATGTAACCAGAATGCCACATCTCTTTGTCAAGTAGTTGCTGGCGTGTTTGAAGTTCCAGCCTTTCAGTTAGCAGTCATATGCCTAAGCAGTGTGACTGTTGCTGTTAAGCTCAGTTGAGTCTGTTCTTATAGTAACCCATGTTCACACACCCTCACAGCCTTTTGTTCAAAGGAACATTCTCACAATCTCTGCTGAGCCTCAGCACCTTATTTGCAGCTCCTGGGTCCCTTTATTTCCTTGAGGGTCTTTCTCTTCTTCATTGACCCTCTACTTTTCAAGCATTATGTCCTTTTCTAGTTTCTGTGTATTCAGATGCAAGGTGGAGGATTCCTGCAGATGTTTGTTGGTTCTTGTCTTGTCCTTTTGTGCAAATATGCATTCTCCTTCAAGCCTCACAGTACCTGAGAATGGAGAGTATCATTCCATTTTACAAAAGAAACTTTATTCTAGCCTTTCGTAGTAGGCACCAGGGTTGGCATATAAACTCAGAGCCCCTAACTTCATGTTCCATCATTCCCTTCCTCTATGTCTTTAAAACTTAAAGAAACTTTAAGTTTCATGGTGAAGGCAAATACAGTTGACAAAATATCTTTTATGTTTAAAACAATCTCAATTGTGAAATCAAATCTCAATTTTTAATACAGACACAAATGTTCTATTTATTTAACAACAACAACAACAAACCAACAAAAAATCCCATGTCCCTCTTTTTGTGAATAGTTTTAACTAGATGTTGTGGTCCACATGATGCTAAACAAGGATTCTAGCTAAAAAGCTTTGTAAAACTATTTTAATGCAAAATCAATAATATACATGAAAATATATGGAAAGAAAAATCAGAGCAAAAAAGAACCACAACAAATCCTCCTTACCTTTTAGTGTGTACACACATTCACACACACACACACACACACACACACACACACACACACACCCCATTGACATAACTTTTTGTCATCCATTGGGGTTTGAGAGATTTTTACTCTACAGCTGGAACCATCACAGCCTTGCCTGAATATAATGATGTATAATGGATAAAGCCAGACAAAATAGCCAACAAATCTGAAGTCTGAAGTGTTTTAGAAACTAGAGTTCTAACCACATGACTAAACTCTGCATTTCCAGGTAAGACAAATTTCCAGTTGCCTTTAGTGGACCATGGCAGTAAAGCTGTGAATTGATATTTGGCTGGGCATATGTACAAGGCATGGTGGATCGGGAGAGGTGAATGAGTTGAGCAACCAACAGTGCAAAATAATACACTTTGAAAGCTTGTTCTGGTAAAACTTTGAAATCTCAGGGCCCTCACTGTGTCTGTAGCATGGCCTGGATGGATTATACGTATCTGGACTGTGAAAGCCAGGCAGACATTTTAATAGTACCTAAGACTTATCTTAAAAGAATTTATGTTTTAGTCTTATCACAAGTTTTTGAGAAAACAATATCTGATCAATTTGTGATTTTACTTTCATGAAACCATGAAATGTACTCATCCTGGAAATACTGATTAAGTGAATAAAGGAATGATATAAATAATATTCACAGAAAGATCATGTAAAAAATCGGTAACAAAAACAAACCTACTATTACCTGGTCTCTTCAAACTAGTAGCAACCCTACATTAAGTTTCTGAGGCTGCAAATCTTTACAGGGAAATTTGCTCTATTTCCCCCATGGAGCACCTGGTGGATTTGAATTGCCAGCCTTTCTATTAGCAGTCTGACCCATCACCCAATTTGCCACCATGGCTCTTTCATTAATGACTGATTACAATAAATCCTACAATTTGTTGAGCATCTTGTATGTGTTTACTGTACGTTTTTCTGATTGTCATGATGGTCCTTTAGGTTGACAACATTTTGACAGATGTTCACTAGGTGTTAATTGTGTTCCAGACCTTTTGCTGAAGAAAAGTTCCTAAAAAATGAAATCGAGCCAGTTCATGAGGTAACCTGTTCAATATCATAGCAACATGCAAGCCCGCGTTAAAAGACAGGTCACAGGGGGTGCATCGGTAAGCAATTGAATACAGATATGGAAGGCAAAAATACCACCAGTGTTCTTTTTTAAAGTAAATAACGTGTTTATATATACATGAAAGAGGGGGGACATCTCCGAGGATGCAGCAGCAGCCCAAGTGAGGTGGGGGACACACTAGGACACTGGGCTGGACTGTCGTAGAAAATTGCTGAACCCTACAAGAATCTCTGGGTTTTTTCCTTTTAATCTTCTCTTTTACCTTGAGGTAAAAGTTTCCGTGTATGGAACCTGCACCGTACACGCAGCTGTGGGATCCCCTCCTGTGAGCGTCCCAACATCACAGAGGCCAGGAAAAGCCACACCCTGAATGCTTACACCTCCTGCCAGGGTCTGGAGTAACAAGACCTCTCTCACTTGAGCAGAGCTGGTGAGCAGACAACACCATTCCCTAACTTGCTGAAGAGGTGACCGTACTGGACACCTCCGAGATGCACCTGACCGAGGCCCTTCTGGAGCTGCAGCTGGGCTGGGCATCAGCAAGGGAGGCATCGTGAGCCTGGGGCCACACCTCCTGTGCTCTCTGGTTTTCAGGGGCCCAGAGCTCAGCCAGGAAGCCACTGGGCAGGCCTTCTCGCCATTGAGCGCACACACAAGGTCTCTGACCTGTGAAGCAGTAACTGAAGAGATCTTAACACTGAATTAGAGAGAATCCTGCACACTATGGAACAGAAGAAGTACATTAACCATAGGCGGGGACACTAGCGGGGGCGGGGCGTGATGGTGGAGTCCCTGTCTATTCAGAGTCGCTGCTGTTGGAGCTGGGCCTGCTGGAGCTGCTGCTACCGAGCTGGGCTGCGCGAAGCGGCACAGGGCCCGCTTCTCTCCGCCTTGGCCAGCTTTTTGTTGTCACTGAGCTGCCCCCTGACTCTTTCTTCTTTTCCTGAGCTAACTCCTCCTTTGACTTGGCTGCTTACTTCTTCCCCTTGTCAGTTGCAGCTTTCTCTGCTTTTTCTGTCAACAAGACTTGATGTATCTCTCCAGTTCTGGAAAAGTGGTGGGTTCCAGAGTCTGAATCTCGATCTCTTCGGGGTTGGAGTCTCTGAGCAAGGGCTTCCCGTGACTGGATGACGTGCACCATGTGGCTGGCTTCTCCCCTGGCAGCCAGTTGCTGTCCAGGCTGAGCTGCCACTTCTCATCGTAGCTTCTCATCATGGGCAGGCCCTCCTCCTCCGAGTCATAGGTGAGCCTGTGCCTGTGCCCCTGCCCTTCAGCTGCCTGCTGGCCAAGGTGGAGCTGCTGGCCTTCATCATAGGGGCCTCCTTTTGCCGAGCCTGCTTGGTGGACAGCATGACCCTGGCTTTCTTCTTGTCTTCGGACTTGGCCTTGTGATTCTCTGTGTCCTTGTTTGTGTTCTCCTTCTTTTTCTTTTTCAACTGCTCATGCACTGCCTTCAGCTGCTCATGCAGTTCGGCCAGCCTGGTGACCTGCTCCTCCTCCAAGTCCTTGCCACCCAGGACTGAGGAGCTCTCCTCACTGCTGTGGCTTCTCTGGTGCACTTGCTGACCACCAGGGTCACCTCCAAGGGCTGGTCCAGCATCCTGGCACACTGCATCTTAAACAGGTCCTGCAGCTTCTGAGCCATGGCCACCACCTCATGGTCTGGAGGGTTGTACTTTTAACAGTTGGAGAACATTAACTGATGTCAACCTCAAAGCCCTTACGTCTGGCTGCTCTCAGCTGTCCATCTTCTTGATGGTGCTGACATCCATGGGGTGCTTGATGATATCATGATAGTCATGCAACCCCAGGGCCTCGGTGTCCAAAGACTTGTAGAAAGGCCGAGCATAGGTGGCATGCGTCTTGGACAGCATCTTCTTGAGGATGCTGTCAGTAGTGCAGATGCTCAGAGAGTTTGCCCTTCTTCTCTGTGTGCTGCAGCATCTCTCCGTCCTCCAGGTCTTCCTTGGATGGCTTGATGGGGCGGCTGGCCACCACTCTCCTGCTGCACCACCACTTTGGCCTCCTTGGGGTCCAACAGCAGCAGGGGTGACTCTCCCTGGCCCACCATGATGGCAGACAACCACCACTGTTCTTGAAGCTCAGATAACTCTTCCTAATTTTCCCAAGGGGCAACTTCCACGTCTTTATTACCCTGTGTTCACCAGTCACTGAATGTGGAGTGCCCCGAGGGAGGGATATGACAACTCTTTTCAGCCAAGACAAACTTGAAGGAACCTGAGAGCTAAGAGCCGTGTGGGGACCATGTCGTCCAATCCAGCAGGAGGACCTGGGTCATCATAGATGCCTGTACCATAGCTGCTTCACAGGGTTATTGGAAAGAAGACACATGTAAAAACATACTGTAACCTACAAACAAATGCATAGCTTTATTTGCTACTGCTATTGTTATGATCATTGCTGTTAACATTATGGGGGCTCAGTCACTTTTTCTTCAACTGAGTTGACCTGATTTTCCTTGAACAACAGCCTCTCAGTAAAAACCATGAGTGTCAGTAGACCCTTGTTTTTATTCTTCTCACTTCCCCAAAGAAACCTTTTCCCTTTCTCTTTTGTTATTAATCTCGTCTTAAAAGTGCTTATGCCATCCTATTTTAAAACCTCTAGGGTTGGTTTGATTTGATTTTCTTTCCACTGAAATGACTATTCTGAACCCTGACCTTAATCCGGGATGGCTAGAGCAGCTGGAAGTACCTTCTTTACTATCTATCTGTCTTCACACTTTATATTCCAAATAGACACAGAAATTCTATGTCCAAGTGTGGTTGTTAAAACATTGTTAATAATAACCATTCCTATGAGTGGGGTTAATTGAACCTAATTGAATACCAAACCTAACATTCCAGCTTTGTACTGACCCTGGAGTTGGTTCTGTCAGCTTATAGGACTCAGACATCAGAATACCTAGGCTAAAGCTGTCGATGTGACAGATGAATGAGTATGGGTCCTACTAGAGATCAAGAATCTTGAGCAACTCTGAGTCAATCCCAGAGACTTGCTGTTAACAGAAAAGAAATGCATAGAGGAGTTCAGAGGTTGAATTCACACACATACACAGTGATGTGTTCAGTTAATTATCCTGTGAATTTCAGCATCAGATGACTTCCCTCAAATAATGGATGTGTAGGTATACTTTTCTAAATCTCAAATTTCATGGTGTCATCTTCCTATTGAAATATTTTCTGTGGCTCCCCATCATCTCCAATATAAAATCTAAAATCATAACAAGGTTCTGTTGGCTCCCAAAATATGCTAGGATCTTTTATGCTGGTATGTCTTTTCATATGCTGTTCTCTTTTTCTAGAATGTGTCTCACTGCCTGTGCATCCTTCAGTTCTCGGTTCAAATGTCACCTCCACTAGGCAGTCTTCCTTGGGAGCCCAACGACCATCTTTGTCCCTCTGTACCACTTTTCCTACCACACAGTGAGCCACAGCATGAGAGGAAGAAAGGAGAGAAGCAGAGGGAAGTGAGAATAGGAAATTATCACTAGAAAGTCCTGCTACTTAAAACTTACATCCTTATATACACTTGATGATATGTATGTATAAAAAAGTGATTTAGAGTTTCTAAGGGTAATGTCTGCAAGTCAGGATTTTCAGTCCAGAGGCAATGGCTTTGATGGAATGGAGCCTGAAGGTGTCATCGAGAGTAATTGGACTGAGATTGTTGACAGCTTTAATGACATGAACCTCTCAGAAGTCCCTTCTCCAAGCATCAAAGCTCATGGTTTTGAGAAGCCCTCTCCCATATAGCAGTAAGCCATTCTTTCTTCTATCAAGGGTTATGATGTGATTGGTCAAGTCCCATCTGGGACTGGGAAAACACACTTTTGCCATATCAATTCTACAACAAATCGAATTGGACTTAAATGCCACCCAGCCCTTGGTCCTGGCTCCCACTTAAAAGTTGGCCCACCAGATACAGAAGATTGTAAGGGCATTTAGGAGATTTTACATGGACGTGTCCTGCCATGCCTGCATTGAGGGCATCAACACACATGCTAAAGTACAGAAACTGCAGATGGAGGCTCCCCCATATCATCATGGATACCCCAGGCTTTTGGTTTGATCTGTATAATTGAAGATACCTTTCTACAAAATACATTAAAAAATGTTTGTCCTGGATGAAGCTGATGAAATGTTAGGCCATGGGTTCAAGGACCAGATCTATGACATATTCCAGAAGCTCAACAGCAACACCCGGGTAGTTTTGTTATCAGCTACAGTGCCTTCTGATATGCTCAAAGTGATTAAGAAGTTCACAAGAGACCCCATTCAGATTAGTGACAAGAAGGAAGAATTGATTCTGGAGGGTATCCACCATTTCTGCATCACTCTGGAATGTGAAGAGTGGAAGCTGGACACACTGTGTGATTTGTATGAGGCATTTATCATCACCCAGGCAGTCATCTTCATTAACACCCAAAGAAAGGTTGATTGACTTACCGAAAAGATACATGCCTGAGATTTCATTCTCTCTGCCATTCATGGAGATAAGGACCAAAAAGGAACAAGACATGACCATGAGGGAGTTCCATTCTGGATACAGCAGAGTCCTGATCACTACTAACTGACTGGCCAGAGACATTGATGTACAAATTTCTTTAATCATCAACTATGACCTTCCCACCAACAGGGAAAACTACATCCACAGAATTGGCCATGGTAGACATTTTGGTCTCAAGGGAGTGGCTATTATCATGGTGACAGAAGGAAACAAGAGGACTCTATGAGACATCAAGATCTTTTACAACGCCTCCATTGAAGAGAGCTCCCCAATGTTGCTGATCTCATCTGAGAGGAGTTCTGTCCTGCTATCCATACCTGGCCCAGGGTTCAATTCTGGAGGGCTTGAGCACAAGGGGAAGTAGGAAAGGGAAGTAATGGATGGTCATCTTGTCTTTTTTTTTTTCTCCCCTCACCTCTTTGAATAAATGTCACTTTTTGAGCCAAAAGAAAGAACCATGAACATTTCAGACATCCTTTTCTTTAGAATAGGTTATTGCCCCAGGTACTGTCTTCTCTCCCCCTCTTAAAAAATACCGACAAAGAAATAAACACTAATCCATTTCTCTAACCTAGTCCTCTTCAGATTCACAAGGTTCTCCCACTCCGGCCAAAACTCCTTCAATAATACTCAAGGGGCTGTGATGTTATTCAAACCCATATGCTGGGCCAAATCTGAAGGGAAAACCCTTGGGTGAGATGGCCAGGATATTGTTTCTAGGTATAGGGAGGTGGGGGGCGGGAGCAGGGGAGAGAAAATTGTGGTAATTTTTACATTGTTCAGTGTAGTATTTATTTAGTTCAGGAAGCAAATTCAAAATTCTGAATAAAATTATTTGGAAATGGCGGGGGGGAAGGTGTGATTTTATGTATCTGGTATATTGATAATGCTTTAAGTTTTAAGATTCTCTTTCATCCAAAGAGGTCTTCAGGTGACACAAATGGTTTGTAATTAGCTGTTTAACCTAAAGGTTTGTGGTTCAAATCCACTCAGTGGCACCATAGAAAAAAAGACCCAGAGAACTGATTCTGTTTATACAGGTTATAGCCAAGAATAACTTATGGGGCAGCTCTACTCTGTAATGTACTGTGTCACCATGAGTCAGAATTGACCCGACAACAAGAAGTTTGTTTAGTTTTGGTTTTGTTCAAAGATTACAAAAACTTCTGAAAGGAGAGCTTTTTGTAACTCAAGTGAAACTTCCTTCTCATGACTGCCCTCTTGTGGAGGTGCTAAAAGAGCTTGGAGATAAATGTAAAAACATCAGAAACCTTATTTCCTAGGTTGAGAGAGCAGTGTTATGACCAGTCAAGTTGCCAAATACAGATAATTATAAATTTTTTAAATAAAAATTTTATGCTGCTTTACTTACAGAGTTATTATACATTGTTTTTCATACCAGATCTTTCCCATTTCCTTTACCCACCCCTCCCTCTACCCATCAAATTATGTAACCCTGTGATTACCCACCTGCACCTCCTCACTTCCTGCTCCTACCCTCCCCCTCTTGGATCCTCATATACGTTTTACTAGTTATCTTTTTCTATAATAATGGTCTTATACAGTATTTGTCATTATGGGACTGAGTTAGTTCACTTAGCATAATGTTCTCCAATCCCTCCTAAGTGATTTTCAAAATTATTGCTCTTCCATGCTGCGTAGTATTCCAGGGTGTGTATGTACCATAATTTCTCAATCCATTCGATTGTGGCTGGACATTTGGGGGATTTTCATGTTCTTGTGAGGGTGAGTAACCCTGATATGGACATTGATGTACAAATCTCCATTCATTCCTCAGTTATAATTTATTGGGGTATATTCCATTCAGTGGAATATCTGGGTCATATGGAATTTCTATGTTCAGATTTTTAAGGAAACGCCAAACTGCTTTCCAGAGTAGTTGTATCATTTTATAATCCCACCAACAATATATGAGAGTTCCTATCTCTCCACATCCTCTCCAGCATTTATTACTTGCTGTTCTGTTATTAAACTTGGCCACTGATACTGGAGTGAGATGGAATCTCATTGTGGTTTTAATTTGCATCTCTCTTATTTCCAGTAATTTGGGGCATTTCTTCAATATCTGTGGGCCATTCAAATATTTTCCTCTGTGAAAAGTTTTTCCATGACTTTTGCACATTCTGTAATTGTGTTATCAGTCTTTTTCTTGTTTAGGATTCTATAAACTTTTAATATGATACCTTTGTCTGAAATGGAATTGCCAAATGTTTTTCCCCAATCAGCAGATTTTCTTTTCACTCTGTTGGAAAATGTTTATGATATGCACAGGGGTTTAATCTTTAGAAGGTACCATTCATCAGTTTTACCTACTCCAGATTGTGCATTTCTGGCTGTATTTGGAAGTCTCTTTATACCATAGACTAGGCTGACTAAGTTTGATCCCAATTTGTTTCTTATGACCCTTAAGGATTTAGCCTAATAATTACAAATTTCTTAAAAGCAATTTTAGAATGCTAAGACACACCATGCATTATATTCAGCCTTCTTCTTATGAGTCAGACGATTCTTCAAGAGTGGAGCTTATGCACTCAATCAAACAAAATAAAAATCAGCCTTTGCCAACAGATATAGCTAAGAAGACTGGACATGATAAGATTGAAGGATAAATGGAAATAAGAATCACAGTGAGAAAGTGGGAAGAATAGGGCTACAGTGTGGAGATTGTCATAATATCATAAAATAAAATGTATATAAATGATTGAATTGAAAACCAATTTGCTTTATAAACTTTCACTCAAATCTAATTGTGATTTTTTTAAATAGTCAAGGTTGTGACCAACTCCTGGAGTAAGGCCGTGTAATATTAAGAGAGATTCCTGGTGGATGAAGAGCTAGTTGTGCCAATTTTCACAACCACATCTTTATAATGGAAGAAAGCATTATTAAGCCGACAGCAAGAGCACATTTTCTGTTTTCCCCAGATCATTTACTTTCAGAGCCCAAGAATCACCTGCTGAGCTCGTTGAAAATGCTGAGTTCCTCATCCAGATTCTAATTCTGTGAATCTGGGCTGGAGCCCAGGAACATGCCTTTTAATAATCACCCTAGGTGCTTCTGATTGATGTGGCCTTCACACAGTGTGCAGGAGGGGTCGGTTTCATAGGCAGCTACACTTTTCCAGTACCAGGGCAACATTCTATGGAAGTCATGTTTACAGATTTTCTAATCCATTGCCCCATAAATGCACATCTTTTTAATTCTTTAGATCTCATACTCTGAAATTTTCTTTTTACTTGAAAAACATGTCATTATTCTCATACATGGGATTGGTAGTGAAAATTAGGATTTGACCTATAACTATGTAACAGACTTTCCTCCTTGCTTCCTCTCTTTCCTCACTCTTATCTACTTACCTGAATATCTACCTATATACCTGTGTACCTGTCATAATAGTGTGCTATCACATTTCAACTTTGTAGGACAACTGCTCCACAGGATTTTATTTTATTTTTTATAATTTGGATATTTTATTTTATACTTGTACTGGTTTATTTACAAACTTCAAATACTTTTTTTTTCCACACCAGATCTTTCCCATTTCTTTCAACTATGCCCCATCAAATTGTGCAACCCTATGATTAATGCCCCCCGCCTATCTCACCCCTCTGCTTCCATCCCTTGCCCCTCTCCCCTTGGAGCTTCATACTCATTCTATAATAATGGTTTTATACAGTATTTATCCTTATAGGACTGAGTTAGTTCACTCAGCATAATGCTCTCCAGTCCCTCCCAAGTTAGTAATTTACAAAATCATTGTTCCTGTGCACTGCATAGTATTCCATTGTGTGGATGTATATAATTTCTCAGTCCATCCAATTGTTGGACATCTGAGCTGTTTCCAAATTCTTGCAATGGTGAATAACACTGCTATGAACATTAGTGGACAAGTCTCTGCTTGTGCATCAGATCTCATTTTCTTAGGGTATATTCCGAACAGTGGAATATCTGGGTCATATGGAATTTCTATGTTCAGTTTTTTGAGCAAGTGCTAAATTGTCTTCCAGAGTGGTGTATAAGAGTTCATATCTCTCCACATCATCTTCAGCATTTATTACTTGCTGTCCTGTTAAGCTTTGCCACTGCTACTGGATCTACAGGATTTTAAAACTGATAATTTTTATGGGAACAGATCTCCAAGTCCTTTCATTCATGGAGCTACTAGTGGATTTGAATTATTAACCTTTCAGTTAGTAGTTAACTTTTGTCATTAAATCTCCTTAAGGGAGCTCTGGTTGCCTAGTGGTAAGGAGTTACACTGTTATGAATCTACCAGCTGCTCTTTGAGAGAAAGATGGCAGTCTCCTCCTGTATGATTAACTGCCTCTGAAAACACATTGGAGGGTCAGGTATGGGTCGATTCAGACTCAATAGTACACAATAATATAGGGCTCCTTAACTATGTCCTTACTCACTAGTATTTACAAATAACCTTCTAAATGTTGTGCCTTTTGTTCATCAAATCTAAGTGAATCTCAAGAAGAACCAGAGTTCTGGAATAGATTATGTTGTTGTTGCTAGGTGCCATTGAATCAATTATGACTCAGTGACCTTGTGAACAATGGATCTGAACCTTTTCCTATCCTGAGGCATCCTCATCATCTCTGATGTAATCTTTCCTACTGTGTCCCTCCGTCTAGTTGAGAATCTTCCTCTCTTTTGCTTACCCTTCACCTATCAAGCATGATGTCCTTTTCTAGGGGCCGGCCCCTAACAATGACATACCCAAAGTATTTAAGATGAAGTTTCATCATCGTTGCCTCTAAGGAGCACCTTGGTTGAACTTTTATCAAGACATTGTTCTTTTGGCAGTCCATGGGACTCCATCAGTACTCCGATACCACAACTCAGAGGCACCAATTCTTCTTTGGTTGTCCTTATTCATTGTCTAACATTCATATTTTGGGGATTATTATACTGAGATTTTGGTTTTCTTGGTATGGAAATATGAAAGGCACAAAGTAGATAGTAGTAACCTCCTCCTAGAGAATAATAGCCAACTGTTGTTGTTGTTGTTGTTATGTGCCATCAAGTTGCCTGTGACTCATAGTGACCCTACTATGTACAAGAGCTCTGAAGCCTGCCCTGTCCAGAGCCGGTCTCACTGATTCCTACACTCCTACCACTACCCCTGTTATTCCAGTCATTGTATCAATCCATCTCATTTGGGGTCTTTCTCTCCTGTGTTGTTACTCCACCCTTAGGAGCATGATGTCCTTCTCCAAGGATTGGCCACTCCTGGCTGGCCGAATGACCAAAGTATATTAGATGAAGCTTCAAAATTCTAGCCTCCAAAGATAAACTTGGTTTCCCTCTCTCCAAGACAGACCTGTTTGTTTTCTTGGTGGTCCATGGTATGTTCAAGACTCTTCTCCAGCACCACAACTCAAAGGCATCTATTCTTCTTCTATCATCCTTAGACATTATCCAGCTCTCTGATGCATAGCAATTAATTGGGAAGACCATAGCTGGATCAGGCGCACCTTGGTCTCTAGACTGACGTGGTTGCTGGTTAGTACTGTGGAAAGGTCCCTGAGAGTAGATTTACTTAATGCAATTCACCTTTTGATTTCCTGACTCCTGGTACAAAATGCGTTTCTTGTGGAGCTAAGCAAGCTGTAATCATTAACAACCTCTTCTCTGTAATTCATGGTGCTGCCAATTGCCAACTACTTCTTGATTTTTTCAACTAACATTGAGAAGAATGGGACTCCCAGAACACTTGATTGTGCTAATGTCAAATTTATATTGTGACTGAGAAGTTGCTATCTAAACAGAACAAGGGAACACTGCATGGTTCAAAATTTAAAAAAGGAGTGCATCAGGAATATATCCTTCTCCATTCTTTTTCAGTCTACATGCTTAACAGATAGATCATTCAAGATGCTGGACTTTATGTAGAAGAATATGACGTTAGGATTGGAGGAGGATTCAATAACTTGCATTATGCAGATAACACAACCTTGCTTATCCAAACAGAGAACGGCTTGTAGCATTTTCTGAAAATTATAAATTGCAAAATTCAATATGCTATGCATCTCAGCATCAAGAAAACAAAAATCCTCACTATCAGGTTGGTAAACAGCATTATGATAGATGGAGAAAAGATTGAGGTTGTTAATGATTTCATCTTCCTCAGATCCACAATCAACACCCTTGGCACTAGCAGTCAGGAAATGAAAACATGAGTTACATTGAGAAAATGTGCTCTCAGAGACTTCTCCAGAATGCTAGAGGATGATGATGTCAATCTAAAGACTAAGGAATGCCTGATCCAGGCCATGGTCTTCTAAATTGCTGACTATGCCTATGAGTGCTGGACAGTGAGTTCTGGTGCTGGAGAAGAGTACTGAACATAGTATGGACTGCCAAGAAAACAAACAGGTCTATCCTGGACAGAATGAAAATGAGTTGTTCCTTGGAGGCAAGGATTTTGAAGCTGCATCTCCCATACTTTGGGCATGTTGTCAGGAAGGACCAATCCTGGAGAAAGACATCATGTTTGGAAGGGTAGAGGGTCAGGGCAGAAGAGGAAGACCCTGAATGAGATGGACTGATACAGAGACTAGTAATGAGCTCATTTGTGTGAAGATGGTGAGGATAGGGCAAGGCTCACAACCATTGTTCATTTGGTCACTATGAGTTGTGGTTGACTCTGTAGTACAGATATGTCTTGGAGAGGGTGCAGCCAGACTGCTCTTTAGAGGCAAGAATAATGAGGCTTCACCTCACATACTTGGGGCATGTTGCAAGAAGGTGCTATTCTTTGGAAAGGGACATGGTTCTGGGAAGGATGGAGGAAAGGAAGATCCTCAAGCAGGTGAATTGACACGGTGACTGCACTTGTGTGTCAGGAACTGTGAGGATGGCACAGGATAGAACAGTATTCAGATCTTTTTTGCACAGGGTCGCTATAAGTCATACTCAACTTGGCAGCACCTAACAACAACAACAACAACAACAAACAACTACTTGTATGGTGAGAGTCTCTCACATAATTTGGGCATGTTATCAGGAGGAGACAGCCAGTCTTGGGGGGGTGGGGAACCATTGTGGGAGGTGAAGTAGTGAATCAAGAAAAGAGGAGATACTCCTCAGTGAGAAGGATTGACACAGTGAAGACAGCACTAGAATTAAGAACTGTGAAAATGGTGCAATATCTGACAAAGTTTCATTCTATTGTACATGGAGTTTCTAGGAGTTTGAGTTAACTCAGTAGCACCTACCAACCAACCATTTGTTGAGCATCTAATTTGTATGTTACTATGGATTCTATGAGGCTTATTAGGTACAGCAAAGTAACTCACATGAGGGGAAACTTGATGCTTTAAGAGATCATGTAGCTCCCTATGTCAACCCGAGTCCTTTGGGTTGAAAAAGAACTTGAACTAGGTATATTTGCCTCTAGAGTTCTCTGTCTGATTTCACTGGATGCTCATATACCTACTTACCTACAGATAGACACTGAAACTCATCAGCTTTCAGGCAGCCCATTAGTTAATTTTGTTGTCATTAAATGTACAATTTTAGGAGAAAGCTTGTGTTTACAAAAATGAGTTAGTGAACCAAGAATTTTTCTAGGACGCTGCCACTAAAATCTTCCCAATTTCTTAAAAATCTGCAAATCAGTCTTACTGAAGTAGAAAGCAAAAGACTGCTTGCTGTGAGTCTTTAGAGGTTTCTGAAGGTTGTTTTAGGTCCAAACTGTGCAGCCACGTATCTTAATTTTGTATTTTATAGAGACCCTGCGGCATTGTTGACACTCCTAAAAAGGTCAGTAACAATTTGTTTGATATTTCGAGTTAATTGTGAATCTCTGCATGTTTGCATAGCAGAACCTTTATTGTTAAAGGTCCCTTATAAATGTTGCATTGCCTTCAACCATCAGTGCTGCCTGTAGTGCCTTACATACCGGTAGAAATGCATTTGTTGTCATTTTGGACATTTTATTTAACACAATGTAGCTAATTTTCCTATAGATAACAGCACATTCTAAAATATAAAGTTTGTATTTTGATGATTATGCGGAAAAAACCCACATGTTCAATGTTAAAAATTTTGGAAAATATAAAGCACTTTAAAGAAGATGAGTCATACATAATCCTCTTATCCAAGAGTAATAGTAGAAATAATAAAAGATGCTCTTTAAATAAGTCCTGCTTACCTTGAGTCAGCCACTGTCATAAGGTAGGTGATAAAATTCTAATTTCATAGATTTGGAAAATGAGTCTTAGAAAGGTTAAATAACATGCCTGAGGCCCTCTTTAGTGGTAAAAGTAGTGAAGCTTGGCTGTAACATTCTGTTTTTTCCTGATTCCAAAGCCAGTACTCTTTTTGTACCTCTCCCACATAACCACTGTTAACATTCTACTATGTATCTTCCAAGTCTTTTTTTATGCATGTTTTTTCATGGCTGAGATCATACTGTGAACACAATTTTCGACCCTCCCAGTTTTCACTTAGCATAATGGCATAAGCATTTTCCTTATATGATCTGGCTCTGCCTCCTGCTCTGACTTCATCTCATAACTCCTTCTGACTTGCGTGTCACACTCCAGCCACACTGTCCTTCTGTCTGTTCCTGGAACAAACTAGGGCTGTTCTTGCTTGGAGACTTTTGCAGTGTCTGTTTCCTCTACCTTATCCACTTATGTCTCAGCTTTCAAATGGTGTGTTCCTTCTCCTCATTCAGGTCCCATTTTAAATGTACTGTATTTAGCTCTGTCTTGTCTAAAAGCCCAAGATTATGGCCTTTGGTCAACCTTTTACCTTTTACCCTTTCAGTTGGGAACAGGATTTACCTAGGTGGCTCAACATTTATCCAAACAATAGACAGGTCTGTAAGATGACCAATGAAACCTCAGAGGAATGCACTCCTTAGAATAATGAGCCATGTTATAATGTTCCATAGAGTCTGAACTGACTCATGGCTGACTCTTCAGCAGGTTTTCAGAGGCTGTAAATCACATGGGAAGAGATTGCCCCATCTTCCTCCTGGGGAGCCACAAGCAGATTTGAACCACATGCCTTTGAATTGACAGTATAACTCCTAGTCACTAAGCTATCAAAGTTCCTCTAATAAACCATGTTGCTGTTGTTATCTGCCATTGACTCAGAGTGTCCTTTATGAACAACGACTCTGAATCTTTTTCAATCCTGAGCACACTTCACCGCATTGCCACAGTCATTGTGTCAGTCAGTTTTCTTGAGGGTCTTCCTCTCCTACTTATCTTCTGCTCTTCCACGTATGGTGTCCTTTTCCAAGAACTACCCCTCCCCCCACAGCATGCCCAAATTACAAGATCAAAATAGCAGAATTTGCCAAAGGATAAAACCCCAAAGAAAGGAAAATGGTAAAATAGAAAAATTAATAGAAATCAGAACTACAGGGAAGAAGTGGGGAAATTGCAATTACATTGTAGCTATATTAATGTTATTAAACAGAATATATGTGATGAATGAAGAACCAGTCTGCCTTTAAGCTTTCATGAAGTCACAGTGAAAATTAAAAATTAAAATTAAGTAAAACAGGTCCTGTTTGCTGCTTCTGGATTTACTTCAGAACTTGTTAAAATTTAACCATTAAGAATTTTTAAAGTTTTTTTGCTATGTCCACCTTCATAGATCTAAACCCCTCATGAAATAATTCATGATGCTACAATGAACATTTATTTTCCATATGAAATGCTTTTTTATTATAGTTATTTCACAGAGGGTCAAAAACTGGGTCAAAATTAGAAGGACATTTTTAAGACACTTTATATTACTATAAAAATTTCATTCCAACATCCCAAAATGTATACAACACTGAGCTCTGTGAGGGTGCTAGTCTCAAGTCTTGGCTCTTCTGATGGGTGTCTAGTATGATGTTTACACATAATACATGCTTGGAAGGCATGCAGTTTGAAGCCACCAGCTACTCTGCAGGAGAAGGATGTACAATCTCCTCCTGTGTGATTAACTAAAACCTGCTGGAGGGTCAACCATGAGTTGGTTCCGACTCTGTGATACTCAACAACAACAACAACAAAGTATTTAAATCTCATTTTTAGGGGAATGAGATAAGATGACTTTTGTCAGAGTTCTGACTGTTTTTTCTTGACCTGTCTTCCTCTGAAGGGAACTCTGGTGGCTTAGTATTAAGAAGTAACACTGCTAACACAAAGGTACATGACTGGAACCCACCATTTGCTTGGTGGTTGAATGGTGGGTACTGAGTCTCCTCTCTTGTGATTTACTGCCTCTGAAAATCCACTTGAGGGTCAGCTACACAACAACAACAGCACCTTCCTGTGAGGTCGGGGGTGAGTAGCAGGGTGAATATAAGTGCTGGAAACAAAGGCACAGGGAAAACTTCAGGTTCCTTAGCTCCCTCCTCACACTTCTAAACTGATCTGAACCATGCAAAGAATTGCTTTTGCTAAGCCTAGAGGTGTTGAGAGTCAAAAACAGGATCAATCTTTGTCCCCTTTCTGCTACAGCTAATGTGAATTGTGACACTATTTGCCCCCTCTTTGCTGGTGTGCAAAAGCAAATCAGCTGCCTTTGGGTTGACATCTAACTGAAAGATTGACAGTTCAAACTGGTCCAGAAGTGTCTCAGAAGAAAGGCTTGGTGACCTCCTTCTGAAAGGTCATAGCCCTGAAAGCCTATGGAGTACATTTCTTCTCTACGACACATGTGATGCTATCACTTCAGTGGCTGCTGTTGTTTTTAGGTGTCATTGAATCGACTCTGATTCATAGTTAATGTACAGTAGAATGAAAATCATATGCCATCCTCATGTGGTACACCACCATCCACTGTGCTTCAGTTCACTGGTGCAGTCAGTGCATCCATTCATTTCATTGAGGATCATCCTCTTCTTTTCTGATCCTCCATTTTTCTGAGCATAATGTCCTTTTTCATGGCCCCTCCTGACAGTTTCCCAAATCATAAGACAAAGTCTCACCTTCCTCCCCACTACAGACTTGTCCCAATATAATTTTAATATCATCTCCTTAATAGATATTATTAAAGAAGCCTTGAAAGGTGCTCTGTTGGCATTTGTGCATAACCTTTCAGCTTCTAAGCCAAAGGTTGATTTGCAGTTCAAAACCACCAGCTGCTTTGAGAAAAAAAGATGGGCAGTCTGCTAGTTCCCACGGAGGTTTACAGTCTTGGAATTCCAAGTCACCAGGAATTACTTTAAGTTGAAATCAACTTGATGGCAGTGGGTTTAGATTTAGCAGAAGAAGTGCCATTTTATTCACCTATTAAAATAGTTTAATAAAGACTATTGAAAGTAGTAGTACTTAATACATGGGATGATGGGAATTTTGCCCTCTGTGATTGTGATTCAATAAAACATTCTCTAATCTGCCTCTATTTATACCTCCACGTGTCCTCTTCAGTGGAGAAGTTAAGAGAAAGACCAATAATACACCTTTCCATCAGTATTACAATTTTTGTTCTTATTTTTATTTAATTTTAAAATTTTTATTTTATACTGGTTTGTTTATGAAGTTTGAATATATTGGTTTTTTGCATCATATCTTTCCAATTTCCTTCAATCCCCCTCCTCCACACATCAAATTGTGAGACCCTATGATTAATGGCCCCTCTTCCATCCTTAAACACATGTGTCCTCCTTATCCTCATTCACGTTCTACAATAATCGTCTTATACAGTATTTTTCCTTATGGGACTGAGTTAGTTCATTTACCATAATGCTCTCTAGTCCCTCCCCCAACATAGCTAGTAAGTTATAAAATCATTGTTTCTGCATACTGCATAGTATTTCATGGTGTGAATGTTACCATAATTTTATCATCCTTTTGACTGTGGTTGGACATTTAGGCTGTTTCCGTGTTCTTAGGATGGTGAGTAACACTACCATGAACATTGGTATACAAGTCTCTGCTTGTGTCTCAGTTCTCATTTCCTTGGGGTATATCCCAAGCAGTGGAATAGTGGGTCATGGAATTTTTTTTATGTTTATGTTTAGCTTTTTGAGGAAATGCCAAACTGCCTTCCAGAGTGGTTGTATCATTTTAAAATCCCACCAACAATATATAAGAGTTCATATCTCTCCACATCCTCTCCAACATTTATTACTTGCTGTCCTGTTAAACTTTGCCACTGCTACTAGAATGAGATGGTTGTTGTTATTGTTGTTATGTGCCGTTGAGTCATTTGCGACTCATAGCGACCCTATGTACAGCAGCCCTAAACCCTGCTCTGTCCTGTGCCAATCGCATTGCCTCTGACACACCCATCCCAATTACCCCAGTCACTGAATCAATCCACCTCATAGAGGGTCTTCCCCTCCTGTGCTGTACCTCCACCCTACCAAGCATGATGTCCCTCTCCAAGGACCTGTCTCTCCTTACAACATGTCCAAAGTATGTCAGATGAAGCCCCAGAATCCTTGCCTCCAAGGAGCAGCCTGGTTTAACCCTCTCTAGGCTGAATCTGTTTGTTTTCTTGGCAGTCCATGGTACATTCAATACTCTTTGTCAGCTCCACAGTTCAAAGGCATCAATTCTCCTTCTATCCTCCGTCATTGTCCAATTCTCTGATGCATAACAAGTGAATGCAAAGACCATGGCCTGTGTCAGGCGCACCTTAGTCTCCAGAGAGACACCATTGCTCTTGAGTATTTTAGAGAGGTCCCTAACAGCAGACTTTCCCATCGCAATACATTTTTTTATTTCCTGACTGCTGGTGCCAAGAATGTCGACCATGGAGCCGAGCAAACTGAAGCTGTGAACAATCTCAATCTCTTTGCCATCCATCCTGATGCTACCAATTGGTCCAGTGGTGAGAATCTTTGTCTTCTTGACATTGAGCCTCAGTCCATACTGAAGGCTGCAGTCCTTGACCCTCTGCAGCTAGTGCATGAGGTCCTCCTCAGTTTCAGCAAGCAGGGTTGTGTCATCTGCTTAACGCAGATTATTAATAGGTCTTCCACCAATCCTAAAACCACACTTCTCCTCATAGAGCCCAGCCTCTCGAATAATCTGCTCTGCATAAAGGTACAATGCCCCAAGGTGGAGCCAAAATCAGTCGGGAGGTGCCGAGGGGATAATTTTTATTTGTCTTTCTCATTGCTAGTTATTTGGAGCATTTCTTCATGTGTCTCTTGGCCATCTCTTGGCTATCTTCCTCTGTGAAAAGTCTTTGTCTTTTTTTTTTTTTTTTTTTGTGAAGGCCCTGTAGAAGTCTGTAAACTTTTTATATGAGACCATTGTCTGAAATGGTATTGCCAAATGTTTTTTCCCAATCAGTATGTTTTCTTTTCACTCTGTTAGAAAATATTTTTTATGTGAGCAGAAATTTAATCTTTAGAAGGTCCTGTTTGTCAGTTTTATCCTCTCCAGACTCTGCATTTCTGGCTGTTTTTGGGAGACTCTTTGCTAGGCCATCTAAGCTGGATCCCAGTTTGTCTCTGATGTACTTTATAGTCTGTCTGGGGCTTTACTCAGTCTCTGATCCACCTCGAGTTGATTTTTGTGTATGGTGTGAGATGTGGATCCCATTTCAACTTTCTGCAGGTAACAGTCCAGTTTTGCCAGTATCATTTGTTGAAGAGGTTTTAATTTGTCCATTTAATAGTTTGATTTCCTTGTTGAACATCAGTTGATCATAGATAGTTAAGTCCATATCTGGGTTCTCAGTTCTGTTCTATTGGTCTATGTGCCTGTAATTGTATCAGTACCAGGCTGTTTTGGTTACTATTGCTGTGATTTTGTGGTCAGAGAGTTCTATGCCTCCTATTGTATTATTGTTTCTCAGAACTATTTTGCTTGTTCGGGGTCTCTTGCCTCTTCAAATAAACTTGATAATTTCCCTTTTGATCTCCTTGAGAAATTAATTTGGTATCTGTATTGGGATAGTATTGAACATGTAGTTTGCTTTTGGTCGGATTATTTTCACAATATTGAGTCTTCCTATCCATGACCAGAGCACATTTTTTTCATTTCTTTAGTTCTTTTATTGTGTCTTGCAGCAATGTTCTGTAGTTTTCTTTGTATAGGTCTTTTTTTAATTTTTCTTTATTTTTGTGTGAGTGTACCGTCAAATCAGATCTGACTGGTACAGGAGGAGATTGTTCCTCCTTTTCCCGGCAGAGCATCTGGTGGATTCGAGCCATGTGCCTCTGGGATTGTAGTTGCAGCTCCTTGCCACTAGACCACCATAGCTCCCCTTGTATAGGTCTTTTTTATCGCTAGTTAAGTTCACTCCCCAGTATCTCAGTTTGTGGTTGGCTATTGTAAGTGGTATTGCTTTCTTGATTTACTTCTCTGCATTCTCTTTGTTACTGTAGAGGAAACCCATGGTTTTTTGGGTTTTTTTTTTTTTTTTTTTTTTTTTTTTTATTTTATAATGATCTTGTATCCTGCCACTCTGTTAAATTGGTCTACTAGCTCTAGCAGTTTTTTTGTTGAATCCTTGGGGTTTTCTGTGTACGCTATTATATCGTCTCCAAATAGCGATATTTTAAACATCTCTTTTTCGATCTGGTTGCCTTTTATTTCCTTCTCTTGTCATATTGCACCAGCAAGCACTTCCAATACAATATTGACTAGAATTTTTGACAGTGGGCATCCTTGGCTGGTCCTTTTCCACAAGGAAAATGCTTTTAGTCTTTCTCCATTGAGAATGATACTGGCTCTTGGTTTTGCATATATACTTTCCACTGTGTCAAGGAATTTCCCTTCTATTCCAGTGTGCTTAGTGTCTTTATCAGGAATGGGTGTTGAATTTTGACAAATGCCTTTTCTGCATCAATTGTTAAGATCATTTGGTTCTTGTTATTTGCTTTGTTAATATGTTGAATTACATTGATTGTTTTTATGTTGAACCATCCCTGCATAATTACTATATATCACACTTCATCATGATGTGTTATTTTTTTTATGTACTTTTGGATTCTGTTGGCTAGGATTTTATTAAGGATTTTTGCATCTATATTCATGAGGGAGATGTCTGTAGTTTTCTTTCTTGATAATATCTTTGCCTGGTTTCGGTATTAGGGTTATGCTTGCTTCATAGAATGACTCTGGGAGTGTTCCTTCTTTTTCAATGTTTTGAAATAATTTAAGTAGAATTGGTGATAGATCCTCTCTGAATTGTATGTAAAATTAATCTGTGAAGCCATCTGGTCTAAGACTTTCTTATGGGAAAGTTTTTTATGGTCTGTTCAATTTCTCCTTTTGTGATGGGTCTGTTCAAATGTTCTATAGCTGTCCTTATCAATCTGCGTAGGGCATGAGTTTCAAGGAATTTGTCCATTTCCTCTAAGTTTTCAAATTTATCAGAATATAGCTTTGCATAATGTTCCAATATTATATTTTTAAATTTCATCTAGCTCTGTTGTGATGTCACCTCTATTGTTTCTTTTTATTTTTAATTTTATTTTATACTTGTTTATACACAAAATTCATAAAGTTCATATCTGTGTCTTTTCTCTCTCTTAATTTTTTTTTCTAAATTTGCCAGCAGTATATCAATTTTATTGACCCTTTTGAATAACCAACCCCTGTTCTTACTGATGGTTTTAATTGTTTTTCTGTTTTCTATTTCATTGAGTTCCGTTCTTGTCCTTATAATTTCTTTTCTTCTAGAGGCTATAGGATTAGGTTATTGTTCTTTTCCTATTTGATGACGATGTTGTTAGAGAATTGATTTTTCTTCTTCTTCCTTTTTTTATGTGTGTCCCTGTTGCTATGAACTGCCCCCTAAGGTTTATCCTGAGCTGTATCCCAGAGATTTTGATATGTTGTATTTTCATTTTTAGTTGTTTCAAGGAACTTTTAAAATTTTGTTCTTTATTTCTTTTCTAACTCAATATTGTTCTAGCAGAGAGTTATTCAGTTTCCACATGGGTGGCTTTGTAAGCTTTACCCTCCTGTGGTTAATTTTTATTTTATGGCATTGTGGTCTGAGAAGATACTTTGTATTATTTCAGTGTTTTTTTAATTTTTTGAGACTTACTTTGTGTCCTAATGTGATCTATTCTAAAGAATGCGCCCTGTATACACTTGAAAAGAAAGTGAATTGAGTTTTAGTTGGATGGAGTTCCCTGAATACACAAGGTCGAGTTGGCTGATTATATAGTTTTGATTTTCTGTATCTTTGTTGAGTTTCTTTTGGGTTGACCTATCCTTTGACGATAGTGGCTTATTGAAATCTCCTACCACTATTGTAGCACTGTCTATTTCTTTCTTCAGATCTGTTAACCGTTGTTATATATTTTGTAGTTCTATCATTTGATGCATACATGTTTACCAAGGTTATGTCTTCTTTATGTATTGTACCTTTAATCACTGTGCAATGCCCTTCTTTATCTTTTATGGTTATTTTCATTCTGAAGTCTATTTTATCAGAGAATAGTATGCCACTCCTACTTTTTTTAGGTTGCCATTTGTTTGGTATATCCTCCCCACACCCACCCCCCACCCCCCAGCCTTTGATTTTGAGTCTGTATTTATCTTCTTTTTTTAGATAGGTCTCTTGTAGGTGACATATTAATGTGGCTTTGTTGTTTTATCCATTCTACTACTGTTTTCTCTTAACTGGTGCATTTAGTCTATTTACATTAGATGTAATTATTGTCAGGCCAGGTTTTACCATTGTCCTTTTTGTTGTGCCTCTTTTTTTCTGTTGTTTCTGATTACTCTGGTCCATCCACTTTCCTGTGGCATCTCCAAAGGAAATGCTACATTTAAGTGTAGTTTTGGTCATGTTTTCACAAATTCCTTAAGTTCTTTCTTTTCTGCAAAGGATCTAATTTCTCATTCATATTCAATGGAGAGATTTTCTGAGTATAGGATCCTTGGCTGGCAGTAGTTTTCTTTCAACTTTTTGTATATGCCATCCCATTGTCTTCTAGCTCACATGGTTTCTGCTGAGAAAGCAAAACTTAATCTAATTGTTTCCCCTTTGTAGGTGACTCTGTTTTCCTCTTGCTGCTTTTAGTATTCTATCCTTATCTTTTAATTTGGAGAATTTTATTATGATGTGTCTTGATGCTTTTCTTTTCAGGTCTAGTCTACTTGGTGTTTGCTGTACTTCTTGAATGTGAATTACCCTGTTCTTCAAAATACCTTGGAAGTTTTCTTTTAGTATTTCTTCCACAATTTTCTCATTGATTTCTCTCTCACTTTCTTGTTCTGGAATACCATTCATATGTATGGTATTCCTTTTGATGTCATCCCACATGATTCAAGTGTTTTCATTTTCTTTATGTCTCATCTCTGGTTTTTCTTCTTGCTTGTTTCCAGTGAGCCCTTCTAGAACACGGATTCTACGTTTTATCTCTTCAGTTCTACTTTTTTGTCCCACCCGAATATTGGACACTTCTGCCATTTCATTCTTAATATTCTGGATTGCATTTTCACACTTTTTTGTTCTTTCCAGTACTGTGTTTTCTGTACCCTCTCTAACTTCTGATGATTACCTCTTTATGTACTGTCAATTCTTTCTTCTGTCTTTTGCATTTTTTTCCAAAGCTGTTCAAGTTGTTCCTCATCAATATATTTCTTCTGGATTGTTGTCTCTCAGGTATTTGTTCTCTTGTTTCTTCTATTTGCATATTCTTCTGTAGCTGTTCAGATAACTTCACATCAACATATTTCTTCTAGTTCTCTCTATCCAGGGTATTCATTGGGTCTCTTTTTTTAGGAGGAGGATTATTTTGGTTTTGGGGGTTTCCCCCCACCCCATAATGACTAAAGAAGACTGCTGATTTCTTGACATTATGTGAGTATTTTCTTAGTAGATGTTAGGCCATTATAACTATATAGTGACCCAGAGTATGGCAATGTTTGTGAAAAACCTATATATTTGTGCTCCCTTCTTGGCCTGAAGCCCTGTAGGCCTGGGGCCCCACAGCAGTATTTCCCCCAAAGTACCCAAATGAGAAACCAGGAAGCCCATTGTTCCCTTCCAGACCTGGCATCTCTGCCTTGCTCAAGCTGTCCTGGTTTCTTCAAGTTGAGCTTAATGTGTCTCATGTGGTGTAG
This sequence comes from Elephantulus edwardii, assembly GCF_000299155.1. NCBI lineage: Eukaryota > Metazoa > Chordata > Mammalia > Macroscelidea > Macroscelididae > Elephantulus > Elephantulus edwardii. The sequence goes on from NW_006399755.1 coordinate 4,660,401, forward strand.
CTAAACAGCTTTGTTTCTCCCAAAGTACTTGGATGATAAACCAGGAAGCCTGTTGTTCCTTTCCAGAACTTGCATCTCCACCGTGCTTGAGCTGTTCTAGTCCCTTCCACTTGAGCTTAAGGAGTCCCGCTTGGTGTAGCTAGACAGCAGTGTTTCCCCCATCAGTATTATTTGAGTGCACTACTCGAGGTTAGAAATGTTTCCATGTGGTTGTTAACCAGTAGAAATCTTTTGGCAATTTGTTCAAAGGTTTTGTTTGACTGTGTATTGATGCCTTTGTGCTCTTGTGAGCACATTAATGTGAGCACTTTAAATAGTATGAATAATGATCCTTTTTTTATATTGATGATAAATAACTTCCTAGTGTCTCTTCATTATGATTTTTGCTAATTAAATTTAATGAAGTTTGGGAATTTTATGTTGTAAATCCTATCAATATGTTTCCTTGTTAATTCGTACATTGCTTTCAAGTATGGAAAAGTTCAAGATTGAATAAAGGCTTCCTTTTATTTTCTCATAGCTATTTTGTGGATTAAAAAGCATTTTTATATAGAAAATCCTTTTTAATTGTATGAAGGGATGTTGAAACTGAGTTGTAAATACCTGGTTCTGTAGCACATTTGCCAAAATTGGTGTAAAGTTTTGCTGAATTTAGCTTTGGGAAAATGACTTTCAAAATGAAATATACCGTAACTAGATAAGCTATAAAGGTATTTCTTTGTTTAGTTTCTTGGAATCATTCAGCTTTTTCTTGATGCTCTCCCTGCTTTCTCCTGGAATAGTATGCAGAGGAACCCTTTAGCATACTAATATAATAAGGATGCTTTTTATGGCTTAAGTGATCTTGGGAATCCTGAGGAAATTGTGCAGTGACTCTCAGGAATGGAATTAATGTTTTTAAGCTAGTACCCTGCATTTTGTAAAAGAGATGCATTTTTTCAGAGCTCATCTTGCTTTGACCTCTCTAAGCTCTCCTTTCTGTCATCTAGGGAGTGGCATACTGGCCCCCACCTCTCCATAGATAATTGGATTGTGGCCAGCGTTCCTTTGTTGTTTGCTTTTCAGATAGAGAAGGTTGTGTATTATATTCCGGAAGGGATGGGCTGATGTAGTGTGAGTACATTGTCTCAAGGGCTCAGTAGATCCAAGGCCAGACCTCCATTTAGAGCTTCTCAAGTCACTCTTTGGCCTCGACTGTTCTTCAGCTAGAGAGTCCCAAATGCTACTGATTACTCTCATCTAATTTTCCAGAGAGAAAATGTAGTTACAAAGGAAGAGGGTGGCTGTGGGAAGTCAACCAGTTATCTTGTAACTGAGGTTGAAACTAAAGAAAATGAGCCCACAGTCTAAGTCTTTTTTTTTAATTTCTTATTTTTCTTATAGATAGATAGCTAGCGTTGAAGTAGGAAATTGTCTTCCTGATCATGGTAATTTTTTGATGAGGTGCTCTGGTGGCACTGCGGTTAAGACATGCAGCTGCCAACCAAATGATTAGTGGTTCAAACTTATAAGCTGCTCTGTGAAATAAAGATGAGACAATTGGCTTCTGTAAAGATTTACAACCTTAGAAGAGGTTTAGATGATTCTGCTACATCCTTCAGGATTGTTGTCAGAATCAATTCAATGATGATAATTTTTTTTTGTTTTTTAGTAATCATCATCATCATCATCATCATCTTAATCCTCAAAACAAGCAACCATTTGTTTGTTTCAGGAATTCTAGTCCTTCCTGGATGACTCCACCCAGGGTTTCTGTGACTTCTTGCTGCCTTAGCATGGTGGTCTGCGCAGACAAGTAATGGCAAAGTTTGGGGGTTGAGTGCTTTTTCAGGCTTGTGTTTGATGTGCAGGACTGCTCTTCCCCCCAGGAGCAAGGCCCTTGAGGCTTGGCCTAGGGTTTAAGGCAGGTGGTGGCTTAAAGCCCCAAAGGGAGAGGGGAGAAAAGGCAGCCAGGCCAGGTCCTTCCTGGATGGCTCCACCCAGGGTTTCTGTAACTTCTTGCTGCCTGTGCACGGTGGTCCTCGTGTACAAGTAATGACAAGTTTTTGGGGTCGAGTGCTCTTTTGGGCTTGTGTTTGATGTGCAGGACTGCTCTTCCCCCAGGAGCGAAGCCCTTGAGGCTTGGTCTAGGGTTTAAGGCAGGCAGTGGCCTCAGGCCTTGTTCAAATTGTTTTTCTGTCAAACATCCTTCTAGGTGGTATAGCACTGGTCTGTGCATTGCTGTACATAGGTAACTCGTGGTTGCTGTGATGCTAAACACTGTGATGCTGAAGTGCCAAATGTGCTAAGATTACCCATTGTAGACAGTGTTTGCTGGAGCTTCCCAATTACAACAAGCCTGGAAGCAGGAGTGACATCCACTTCCGAAATGGCTGGCCTCTGGATACTCTATGAACAGTGCTCAGGTCTTTTGTTCATAGGGTTGCTATGAGTCATCTACGTCTTGATGTCACCTAACAACAACAATGATTTATTTTAAATCAATGTTTTTAGTTATTTAAACTCTCTTGATATCATGAAAAAAGAGGTACAGAGAGGGTTGAAGACTTAGTCAAGGTCACCAAACCAGTTTGTGATAGAACAGATATACTTGATGTTCATACCCTCCACTCCATTACTTTCCACCCTCCTCTCATAGCCTCCAGAGAAATAGATTTTGCCATGTTCACAGTGAACAACAGAATATTTCTAATGTCTAATGTTAACTGTTTAGCACATTTATTCCTACCTTAGCAAGACAGCATAATCCTTATTAACCAATTATCCCATTTATACATGCTGCTGTTGTTGTTGATATGTGCCGTCGAGTCACCTGCAATTCATGTCAGCATTGATATGCTTAATATTTGTTTTTTCTACTGTATCCTTGAGGAGCTCTGGTATCCTAAGTGAGAAGGAGTTGTGCTGCCAAACTAGAGTCAGCTCTGAGTTAATTCTGACTCATTGGCACATAATAACAACAAAACCAATATATATCTGAGGGAGAAAGATGGGCAACTTCCTCCTGCACAGTAATAGCTCCCAAAAAGCCCACATGAGGTGTAGCTATGTGTCATTTCCAAGGCATCAATAATGAGGGTTTGTTTTGTGGGTTTTTTTTTTTAGATGTTGTTGTGGTTGTTGTTGTTATGTGCTGTCAAATCTCCTGCAACCTATAGCAACCCTATATATAGCAGCTCTGGACCCTGCCTTATCCTGAGCCAGTTTCACTAATTCTGACACACCAACCTCTGTTGCCCCAGTTACTGTATCAATGCATCTCATCCAGGGTCTTCCTCTCCGCAGTCCCTCCACTCTTCTAAGCATGATGTCCTTCTCCAGGACCAGTCTGTCCTGTCCATGTGCCCAGAGTATGTGAGACAGAGCTTCAGAATCCTAGCCTCCAAGGAAAACCTTGGTTTTACTCTCTCCAGCACAGATTAATATGTGTTCTTGGCAGCCCATGGTTATGTTCAAGACTCTTCTCCAGCACCACAATTTGAAGGCATCAGTTCTTCTTCTGTCATCTTTAGTCATTGTTTAGCTCCCTGAGGCATAGCAAGAAATTGCGAAGATCATGGCCTGGATTACGCATACCATAGTTTTTATGGGCGTCTGCAATTGTCTTTGATTTTCTGACTGCTGGTGTTAAGAGTGTTGATTGTAGAGCTGAGCAAGTTGTAATTGTAAACAACTTCAATCTCTTCTCCATCTATCATGGTGCTGCCAGTTAGCTCAGTGGTGAGAATCTTTGTCTTCTTGATGTTGAACTTCAATCCATATTGAAAACTAGAGTCCTTAACCTTCTATAGCAAGTGCTACAGGTCGTCTCCAGTTTGATCAAGCAGACTGTGTCATCTGAATAATGTCATTAGTTGATGAGCCTTCCTCCAATTCTGATGCCACATTCCTTCTCATAAAGCTTTGCTTCCTGAAATGATTTGTTCTGCATATAGATTGAAAAGGTATGGAGACAGGATGCATTCCTGACACTTCTGGTTTTGAGCCTTGCAGCGTTTCCCTGCTTTGTTCTGAAGACTGCTTCCTGGTCCATGTATAGGTTCGCATAAGCACAATCAAGTGTTCTGGGATTGCCATTTTTCTCAAGGTTAGCCACAATTTGTTTTGATACACAAAGTCAAATATCTTTGCATAGTCAATTAACACAGAAAGACAGTCCTCTGGTACTCCCTCTTTGCTTTTTGCCAAGATCTATCTAACATTGGCAATAATATCTCTAGTACCACAACCTCTCCTAAGCCTAACTTATATTTCTTTTTTGTTTTAAATTCCATTCATTCATTGTTGTACTTTTTTCCC